>NC_141052.1:8244409-8666909 GCF_041138505.1 Cibotium barometz | reverse complement strand
CTCCATATCCTCTTCTCCTATGGGATATCCTCGGCTCTTCCAATCCTTAAGGTGATGGGAGGATACCCTAAGATGGCCAAGCACAATACGCATAGCATGTAACCTGTGTATTTGTATGTATCCAGGGATCTCAATGACTCCATCCTCAGAGAGTCTCAAGAAGTGACCTTTGTAAAACTCACACTTCTTAACAATCTCTAATGGCAACACCCATGTCCGATGATGTGTAGTAGATGCTACTACTTAAAGTTAAAATTGGAATAGCTTCTCAAGATAGCCGGAACAGCCCTACAACTGCAAGAAGATAAAGAGTGTAAAGATCCAAGTGGGAGGTTCCACAAAAGCTATGAAAAAACAAAAGGTAGATAAATAGGCACCAAAAAAGGTATTGGGCAGCACAGGGGAAAAAAGAGATGCTAGATCAACGAGATGCAATGGGCAGGTACTATAAAAAGGGAAGAAGAAGCACGGTAAGATGGGCAAAGCAGTAGGAGAGTTGGTAAGAGACTAAACTCTTGATCGGAGGGTCTTGGGTTCAATCCAGACTTGCCGTAGCTGATTGTTAGATTTTAGAGAGAGAGAGAGAGAGAGAGAGAGAGCATCTACTACAGACCCAATGGGCCTATGAGACCAAAGTGGTACAATAATGTCCATGGCAAGCCATAGGAGACAGCTAAGTGGAGAAAGCATGGGAAAAGGGTGGTAGCACATGTTTGTATATTTAAAGAGTATTTACATATTATAGGATTGTCCCAAAGCCATATTCTATTATTTTTTTTAATCCCTAAAAATAGATCCTTCTATTAGTTAAATGTGAAATGGATCTAGACCAAAGATCAGGCAATCAACACAAAGTCCACATCTAGCATCGATTTGATGGTTATCACACACATATAAGAAATCCATGTGACTATGAAGAAAATAGAAGAAATCCATATGCACATGTAGTAAGAAGGTATGTGCATAAGACCTAAGTGATTTAACCTCTCACCAATGAGGATGGCTATCAAGCTTGCTATGAGCCCTAGACCATGAAAAGCCATCTCCAAGAAAGGAGCCAAGAGTACATGTAAATGTCCAAGATATGAATGATCAAAAGATCCCTACAATGAATCCAAGGCCCTATTTATAGTAGCCTTGTCCATGGCCCATTATTTACCTACTTTGGACCTTAGCTTATGCTTCATTACAAACCATTCCTTCCCAAAGATTTTGTCCTCAAAATCATACAAGATATCTATAATTCAACATAGCCTCAAATAAAATCAATGGAAAGTGGTGAAGGCCCCAAATATGCTCTCCAAATGTAAGGAAGTCCATGAGTCTTCATCTCCAATGCATATGTGTGGGACTATTATGGCAACCCTTGTTGTAGCTGAAATTCTTTGGAAGATTCCTCATGAAAACTCCATGAAATAAGCTGCCAATGATGCATACATTTAGCCAATCATGTCCCGCATCATATTCTTCCATTATGATGACCAATGAAGCTTGTTGGAGTAGAGCATCGACCCCAACAATGGACCTCACCAAAACTGTCCAAAAATTACAGCATGCATATAATCCCAAGTATTGCCCATTTTCTCCATACAAATCATGCCACTTAGTCAAAACACACCTTCCTCAAGTAGGCCATGTTGTTGCACATACTCCAAAGATTGCCAAGTAGTCTCATCCATGGGCAATTACTTCCACTTAACAAGGAATTCTTCAATGTTCCTATTCCTCAACTCCCTTGTCCTCTTGTCCACAATCCTTTCCGGCTCATATATGATCTCCCCTTCTTCATCCATGCATGGTAGCTCTTCGATCTCTTGTGGAAGATTATCCACAAACCTCTTAAGGTTGGAGTCTGGACACATGAAACACATTATGAATTCTTGTAGAAAAAGGCAAATCAAGCTCGTAAGCCAAGTCACCCACCTTCTTGACTACCATGTATGGACCATAGTATCTATGAGCCAATTTTGGAATGGAGTTCCTTTTAGGATGTTATGACGGCTCTTAGGAAGCTTTAGTAGCACATAGTCACCTTCTTCAAACTCCATCTTACGCCTATGCTTATCCGCATTTGCCTTCATGACCTCTTGAGCCTTCTTCATGTTGTCCTTGAAAAGTTGAAGAAGCTGTCTCATCCTTTCTAACTCTTTCTTGGCCAAAGAATAAACCATTTTGTCCTCATGAAAGAGGATAGATGACACATGTACTTGATACCTATAAAGAGCCTCGAAAGGTGACATCCCAATACTCAAGTGCTTGCTTAAATTGTGACAAAATTCATCAAGATAGAGTCACTCATTCCAAGATGTTTGCATATCATGACAATAGTGTCTCAAATACACTTCAAGCCATTTGTGTGTGCACTCCGTTAGCCCATCCGTTTGAGGGTGATAGGTTGTAGATGGAGTGATTTGGGTTCCCATGTTCTCATATAATGTCCTCCAAAAAGTACCCATGAACTTGGTATCCCTATCACAAACTATGTTAAGTGGCAAACCATGTATCTTGAATACATGTTCCATGAATTGATTGGCAATGTGAGAGGCTCCATAAGTGATCTTTGAAGCAATGAAATGGACTGATTTGGTGAGTCTATCCACCACCACAAATATTTGATCCCATCCATGCTTTGTCCTTGGTAGACCCATAATGAAGTCCATAGAAATGTGAGTCCATTTTCCATCTAGAATAGGCAAAGGATAAAACAATCCACCACTTGGAAGTTGCTGACTATCCTTATTCTTTTGGCAAGACACACATTATTCCGACACAAACTTCTTGACATCTCTTCACATGTCTTTCCAATAGAAGCTCTTACTCACTTTGTTAAAAGTTTAAGCACACCAAGATGGCCCGAAAGTGGTAAAGAATGCATCTCATAAATCACCTTGGAAATGTAGGATGATGTAGGAACCAAGTACACCTTATCCTTGTGCCATAGGAGACTGTTACGAAGCTTGTAATGAGGAAATTCTCCATCATCTCCTTGCTGTAATTTTCTGTAAATATAGGCAACACCTTCATTGATAAGATATTCCTCTTGAATCCCTTTGATCCATTCACTATACACTCTTCTATAATTGAAGTCATAGTGCAAGCCCACATTCTTGACAATGCATTCGCAATTACATTGTCCTTCTTGGGTGTGTAGGATATCTCAAAATCATACCCTTGAAGGATACCCAACCATCTCTTTTGTTTGGGAGAAAGATTGGGTTGGGAGGAAAAATTTCATCACCCTATGATCACTTCTCGCCTTGAAATGTGCACCATAAAGATAGTGATGCCATTTCTTGATTGCATGAAGTAGGGCCAAGATTTCTTGCTCATAAACATGCAATCCCATCTCCTTCTCAGGAAGCTTTCTACTCTCGAATGCAATGACACCATGCTCTTGGTATAAAACTATCCCAAGCCCTCTTCCACTTGCATCGGCTCTCACAGAAAATGTCTTTGAGAAATCAGAGCAAACAAGAATAGAAGCCGATATAAGCAAGGTTTTGAGTTCACTGAAACTCTTGTCAACTGTGAGGATTATGTTGTTAATCCCTCATGTTGTGTACTAATTACTACTTAAGTAATTAACTTAGAACAAGAACCTTCAGGAGAACACTTGAGATAAGATTGAATTGACTTGTTGTATTAAACTGAGTACAATAGGTCTCTTATATAGGAGATGAAGAGACACATTTGAAGAGACATGTCCTTTGACGAAAGGACATGACCCTAGACGAAAGGGTACAACTTTAGGCTATGGATGTGTCTATTTGATGTAGAGGCACAACCATTCATCAAGGGATACAACCATTCGTCGAAGGGATGTGGCTATTCGATGAAGAGGTACATCCTTTGGCGAAGAGTCGCAACCAGTCGAGGGTAGGGGTTCCCTTTGGTTGGTTACTCTTTGCATCTGCAACAGGAATCAGCAATGAAGAGAGAATCTGATACATAAATACGTCACAATCGTGACATTCCCTCCCATTTAAAATAAAACCCATGTGTCAAATGATAGACATCCGTTTGTCAAAGAAATCCTGAAGAAGGTTAGGGTACTGCTGCATTTCTTCATCTGTTTGCCAAGTGGAATCAGACTCATCCAAGTCCATCCACTTCACAAGAAATTCTGTAGTTAACTTTCTTCTTGTTTCCTTCTGTCGTACGTCAAGTATTACTTCTGGAACAAGGATAATATGGTCATCTTCAATTTCTAGTACATATGAAGATAAGTCTGGAATAGGTGAATCTCCTTGAACATACTGTTTGAGCCAAGAAATGTGAAAAGTCAGATGAATCTTTCCCCATGAAGGTGGAAGTTCCAACTTATAACTGACAGCTGAATTTTTCTTAAGAATCTTGAAAGGCCCATAGAAGCGAGGTCGCAACTTTGGAAAAACTGACTTCACTGTTTTGTAGCAGTGAGGTGCCACATATAACAAGACCAAATCTCCTTCTTGGAAATCTGCATGTCGACGATGCTTGATGGCCTGTTTTTGATATTTTTGTTGCACATGGACCAATTTATCTCGAACTTGCACAAGCACATCTTGCATCTCTTGAACCAACTGATCTGCCAACGCCACTTTGTGTTGTAAAACAAAGTTTGTAGGCACAATAGGAGTATGCCCATATGCTGCTTGAAATGGAGTTAATCCAATTGTTGAATGATGGGAATTATTATAAGCAAATTCCACGAGTGGTAAATAATCTTCCCATGATGCCAGACGGAATTGAATGTAATATCGAATCATTTCTTCCAAAATCTGATTGACTCATTCAGTCTGTCCATCTGTTTGAGGATGATAGGCTAAACTGAATAACAAATTCATGCAAAGAGATTTGAACAAAGACGTCCAAAAATGTCCAGTGAACTTTGGATCTCTGTCAGAGATGATGGTCTTTGGCAAACCATGCAATTTGAAGACATGTTGCACGAACAATGACGCCACCTCTGGGGCTGAAGCGGCTTTCTTGCAAGCAATGAAATGCGCCATTTTGGAAAATCGATCAGCCACCACAAGAATCTGAGCATTGCCTTTGGATGAACGAGGCAAGGTGGTGATAAAATCCATACTGATACTTTTCCATCTCTCATTGGGAACTGGCAACGGTTGAAGTAACCCTTGAGGAAGTTGTAGAGAGGCTTTCATTGTTTGACATGAATGACAAGCTTTGACAAATTTGATAACATCTTGCTGCATCTGAGACCAGAAGTATGTAGCAGACAAAAGCCGATGGGTGAGAGCATAAGGAACTTCATGATGCTCTTGAATAAGAATCTTCCGCAATGAAGAATTGTGAGGCACACAAATGCGATCAGAAAAGAACAGCAACTCATCCATGATAATGTAGGCTGCAAACATGTTCATTTCTGCAGGACTAGAATTAGAAGATTTGAGAGCACGAAACGCATCTCCAAAATCTCTATCAGTCAAATACTCATTTTTGAAACAAGCAGGGATTTCCATTTGCACATCTGTGATGGCAAAAGTAATGGCTCGAGGCATGCGGCTTAAGGCATTTGCAACCACATTCTGAAGACCAAGAACATACTGAATAATCATGTGGAAATTAGCCAAGAATTCAACCCATCTGCCTTGTCGAGAGTTCATAACAGGCTGAGTGAAAATGTACGTCAGAGATTGATGATCTCTACATACAACCGAATCTCCTCCAAGAAGATAATGTCTCCATGTTCAATAAGCATGCACGATTGCCAAAAACTCCTTATCATACACAGGACACCTGCTTTGAATGGCTGAAAACTTTCTGCTATCAAAAGCAATGACATGATCTTTCTTCATCAAAACTCCACCAGAAGCACGATCTGAGGCATCTGTCATTACATCAAAGGGCTAGGTGGGATCTGCAATGGCCAAGAGGTTGTCGTCAAGGCATGCTTGAGATCATTGAAGGATTGCTCAGCTTCCGAAGACCACTAAAGTTTGTCCAGCTTTGTCAGTTCTGTCAAAGGGGCAGCAATCTCCGAAAATCTATGCATCTTGTTGTGATTATAGTTGCCAGGCGTTTCAGAAACGGCAGGTATGAAACGGGTTTCATACGTTTTGAAACGTTTCATAAAAGGTAAGAAACGGGTACAAAAAGGTTTCATACAAAATAGAAAAAGCATGTATATTTTTTACTTGAAATATACAAAAGAAAAAACTGTTGACATAACTTATAACAGACTACATTGAATTCATTTCAATAAAAACAAAATACATGTAAGATATGATGATATCACAAATCACGTGGGTGATCACTGATGACTAAACAAAAATCAAAAGGATCACCACGTGGGTGATGAGTCATGACTCAAAATCCAAGATCAAAATAAATAACATGTCCAAAGTTCAAACTAAATAACATGTCCAAATAAAATGATACTGGCAGCTGCTAGCTACTATCTGCATCCTCATGCTCATCCTCATCTGCATCTTCTGCCTCTGCAGCCTCACTCTCAAGGTCATTGCCGGTAGCCGAGTCCTCAAAGGCCTCATCCTCTAGAGGTGCAGGTGCACCACTAGTACTAGCCTCTCGAGAAGATCGTGTAGTGCGAGCCGCAGCCATGATCTCCTCATAGAGCATAGAATATATGTCTCTCTCCTCCTGAGGAATGTCGGAAATCTCCTTGCACTTCATGATATCAATCTTATCTGGATTCACTTGGCGAGGCTCAATGGGATGACCCTTTTGTTCTAGCAATCGGAGATTGCAATGACAAAAGACAAGCCTCTCTGAGGAGAGTCTATTTCTCTTTTTCGTGTGAAAAAGAGCCCATGTACTCCAGTTTCTCTCACAAGGCCCTAAACTGCAATCCTGGGAGAGAACTCTCAATGCAATCCGTCTCTACATTGTACAAAAAAGAATGTTAAGTTAGAGTCAAAAAGAGAGTAGCATTTGAATGTAGATTTTGAAAGAGTAGGACTCACGAGACAAAGATACAAGATTCAAGAATCAAGAAACCTTACCAAGTTGGGTGTCCCAATACCGTATTTCTCCCACCAAGACACTGGCTCCAATTGTGTCTCCCTGAGCAATGCAGTAGCTCGCCCAAACATATGGCTACCGTTGCGGTAAATGAGAAGCTCATCCTCGAGCTTTCTCATCAGCTGTATATCACCTCCCACTCCCACCAACTTGGTAATGTACTCGATCCATCCTGACTCTAGCTCCTCATTGAGGTATTGCTCCTCATTCCTCCAAAGGAGATGCAAAATGTGAGCAACAGCATGGATTGGCCTATGAAACCAATCCCAACGCCGATTCCAGATCTCCTTAATATCTTGAACTCTACATGTAACATGTGACATACATAAGAGATCAAGATTTATAAAATAACTTATAGGAAGACTCAAGAGAAAGACTCAAAGACTAAAGTTAAAGCCCAAGGGTGAGCACCTGTCACGCGACAAGGTAGTGAAATCATTGAGAGCTTCACCAATTCTGTCCATGAACTCATAAAGCAGCCCAATGGTACTTCCCTCCATGTCTGTGAGCCGAAGGACACTATACATGGGCTGAAGTGCCTTCACAAGTCCCTCTGCATCCTGCCACCAAGTATCTCTCATGACCATACGAGAGAATGCTATAGACTTGGGGTCATCCTTGTCCTCCCATGCTGTCCATTCACGACACACAACAATGCGTAATAAGCCATGTCGCACTCTCACTAGTCTCTCCACCACAATAAACATATATGCAAACCGAGTTTTGGAGAGCTTTAGAAGCTCAAGATCACTATTGGCCCTGTACATGCTCAAAACCTTTGGCCTCTTTGTGACAAAGTTCACCATGGTAGATGCAACTGAAAATACATGGCTCACCCAATCAAGCTTCCCCACATCCTCAATCATCAAGTCAAGGCTGTGTGCTGCACAAGGTGTCCACACAATCTTGGGGAACTCCTCCTCTAACATCCTGCCCATGGATACACAATTGGACCCATTGTCCGTGATCACCTGCACAATGTTATCAAGCCCAATTTCATTGATTGCCTGGCGCATGTGGGACATAATGAACTCCCCTGTAACCACTATCCCTGGCACCGATGCATCTATGGCACGAATGAACATTGTGCCTTTGCAGGAGGCATAGTTGTCACGGTACGAAAATACGATACCGTACGGTACGATACCGTACGGGAATATTCGGTACGATATGAAATTTTGGGATACGGTACGATAAAATACGGTTTTTTAAATTAAAGAACACCTACAAACATAGACATTTTCAATTTGGAAGGGTAGAGTCTAGAGAAGTTGTTTCAAACCAAAATATCATTAAAAACAACTAAACAAGTTTGAAGTGACAAACAAAAGTACATAAGTATAGAGGTGCGATGCGATCATGCGCGCTAGGCGCGAGTACAAAAAGAAAGGCTAGAGCCAAGGCCCAAGGAGAGACTAGACAAAGGCATCACTATCAGAGCTCTCGCTGAAATCATCCTCATGAGAAGAGGACACATCAGTGGCCTCGCCGAAGTCGCCATCGCTAAGAAGGTTGCCCTCATCATCGAACTCGGGCTCTCTAAGCTCATGTGAGAAGCCAAAGGGAGCATCCTCATCTGCAAGAGCAAGTGTGGAGCTACCCGATCCACGCCGCACATAGGTATGCACTATGTCCCTGGGAGCACCACGAACCGTGCATCCACGGCTTCCTACTTGCACTCCTCTGCCACTACCTCCACGCCCACGACGAGTGCGAGTAGGTCGTCGATCAAATGACTCGAGCTCTCGATAGATCTCTGCATAGATCCTCTCCTCCTCCTCATCCTGCACTTTGTTTACACTCTGAAGAGTGTCCCCTGTGAGCTTGAATGCATCCACATTCACCTACATTGTACAATGATCAAGTGACAAGCAATGTATTAGAATTTGGTTCCAAATTTCAATAAACATTGAAGTTTGAAATTTGAATGCTTATAACTTATAACTTATAAGTTGTAACTTATACCTGTCTCGCTGATTCCATCTTTTGCATTGCGCGCAGCATGCGCAAGTTAGCGCGGCAATACACTAGCCGCTCTAACTGTTGCGTGCTCAAGCGATTACGTAACTTCGTGTGTACAAGTGAGTAGGAACTCCAGTTCCTCTCACATGCACCTGAAGAGAAATCCTGAGCTAGGATTCTCAAAGCCACCTTTTGGAGGCTTGAGAGCGCATACCCAAATGTCTCCCACCAAAAGAGGGGCTTCACAAGGGATTCCCTCTTCCAACAGGTAGTAGATGCAAACGCGGCTCCTCCCCTTTGGTCATTGTAGCTTATGAGCTCCTCAAGGAACTTCCCATGGCGATCCTCCGGCAATGCTTTGGGCAAGTAAGCATCTCGGGCTTCAAGTAGCTCCACGTTGGTGAAGAGGGCGGGTGATTTGTAAGCCGGATGCAATAAAGCGGCAAGACCATGGATAGGTCTTCGCATCCACTTCCATCTCTTCTCCACAATGGCCAACATACCATCGCGCTTCTCCTCGTCGATGGAAGGAGAAACGCGTAACTCTGCTATGGCCTCTCCCATGAAGTGAACAAGAAGGCCCATGGTGGCTCCCTCCATGTCGGTCATCCGCAATACCCTATAGAAGGGTGTGACCGCAATGACAATAGTGCGGACCGACTGCCAAAACTCCTCCTTTAGGCAAAGCCGTTGCATGGCTTTGGCCTCCGCCGATTCTCGCTCATCCCACTCATTCCACATTGTGGAGACCACTGTTTGGCGAAGGGAGGATTTCACATCGTGGAGGCGCTCCAAGACGAGCCACATGTAGGCGAAGCGTGTAGATGAAGGCTTCTTCAATTCCAACTTGCTATGTTCGCGGAACATGGCAAGCACCTTCACCTTTGTGGTGAAGAAGGTAACAATAGAGATAGCTTCGGTCATTACTTCCTTCATCCACACTAACTTGCCCATATCCTCCATGAGCAAGTCAATGCAATGGGAGGCACAAGGCGTCCATACTATGGAGGGATAGTCCTTCTCGAGCAACTTCCCCATCCGACGGCAATTTGAAGCGTTGTCGGTGATGACTTGCACCACGTTCTTCGATCCAACCTACATGTCACAATGCACATGAATGGATGCAATGAGCGTATGCCGTATGAGACTTGAGTCATGACTCATGATATAGCCACATATGATCATATGATTCATATCACATATACCAAAGCCTAAACTTTAAAGACTTTAGTGCAATTTGAAAGTTGAAACTTACCTCCATGATGGCTTGCTTGATATGGCGATATATGAATGCACCCGATGTTTTCCTCCCCGCCTTTCCGGAATCCACGCCCCGCACAAAGTATGTGCCAAGAGGGCAAGAGACAAGTATATTGATGATGCCTCTCTTCTTCCGGTCACTCCATCCGTCGGAGAGGATGCTACACCCATACTTGGACCATGCCGCCCGCACCGGATTGAGAGATCTATCGATTCTTTCCCTCTCGTCCACAAGCCTCTTCGTGCGCATGTCATGATAGGAGACGCCGGTCCATCCTTCACATGGGCCCACATTTGCAATGGCT
Organism: Cibotium barometz; assembly: GCF_041138505.1. NCBI lineage: Eukaryota > Viridiplantae > Streptophyta > Polypodiopsida > Cyatheales > Cibotiaceae > Cibotium > Cibotium barometz. The sequence goes on along the minus strand of NC_141052.1, from coordinate 8,656,395 downwards.
TTCACCATTGACTTCCATTGATCTACCTTGAGCACATGGAATGAGAGATTGCACTCAATAATGGTGCGTGCAATCTCTATATCCGCTAGCCGTTGCCGTTCTCGGAGATGTGATAGAGAAGAAGAGAACCCCCCGGTGGCTTGGGCTAGAGTGGCTTGCCTCATGGGAGACTCAAGCCTTTGTCTCTTTGAGGAGGCGGCGGCGGAGGCGGCACCGATGGAGGTGGCACCGATGGAGGCGGCGGGGGAGGATGTATCACAAGGCGGGGAAATGACCTCATCATCCGCCCTTGAGCTTCTACCACTATCATAGTGAGCACCCAATCCACCCTTGATCTTGTTGAAGATCTCATCGGATATAGCAAGGGGGACTTCCTTGCATGGCGCAACTTGCCCTCCCACCTTTCCAACATGTTGGAGAAGCCTAGTAACTCCACTTGTGTATTGTTTGCCACAATACTTACAAGTCCACCTATATGACTTGGACTTTCCATCGGCTTTCTCTACATGGATAGCATGCACATTGAAGGCTTCATTCTTCTCCCTTGTCATTGTAATAGAGAGAGAGAAGTTAGAAGATTCAAGAGATGGATAGGCTTGAGAGAGAGAGAGAGAGAGAGGCTTGAGAAAATGAGAGTGAGGCTTGAGTCTTGACTCTTGAGAGAGAGAGAGCCTAAAGGCTTGAGAGAGAGAGAGAGGCTTGAGAGAGGGCCTATGGGGGAGAGAGTGGCTTGAAAGTTGAGAGTTGAGAGAGAGAGAGAGAGAGAGAGGGGGGGGCTTGATGGTCACTTGAGCAAGACTCAAGAGAGGGGGGGGCTTGATGGCTTGAGTAATGAGCATTGAGAGGCTAGAGCTTTGAGAGAGGCTTAGGGGGTGGGCATTTTATAAGGCCATGTAGCATGGGCCATGGCCAATGGGCACATGGGCCACAAAGCATGCCCAAAACGGCTAGCAAACGGCTACAAAACGGCTACAAAAATGCGCAGTCGGCGGCGGCGCAACGGCTAAAAACGGGCAAAACTGGCATATCGTACCGTACGATATCGTGCGGTATCGTACCGTACGAATCGTACGTACGAATCAATTCGCACGCGTACGAGAAACAACCCTGGCAGGAGGACACAAGAATGTTGTACACATTTCTCTTCCGCACATCTGTCCATCCATCACAAAGCAAAGTACAACCATACTTTGCTCAAGTGGCCTTGAGAGGCTCCATCTCCATCTCCACAGCCAGCCGCTCCTTGCGAAGCTCAGTAGTGCGCAATGTCTCGTAGGAGGGGCCATCCCACTCACACCCAATGCGGGAGATAGCTTTCATTGCCTTCTTCCATTGAGGAGTCCGGCGTTTCCAAGGCGTTATTTTTCCAAGGTTTAGAAACCCGCGTGCTATTTTTCGCCGCCATTTTGCGCGCTTGTTTCCGCCGCCTGTTTGGAGCTGCTCTACCCATCTACCTTGCCCTCTACCCCTCTACCTCCACATCAGCCCTCTACCACGCCCTCTACCTCTACTTGGGGCCTCCACCTTTGCCATCTAAGCTCTACCAAGCAAGGAGGAGTCGCACCTTGCTCGCAGCCTGCAAGACCAGAAAAACAGCCTCCACTTCTCGAATCTCTCCGAGTCTCCCGACCTCGAACCGCACAAGTAAGTTAAGTAACATGGCTCGGACTCCTGATCCTTTTTGGCAGCATGTGGAGCAAGTGGGGGGTTATGCAGGATCTGGTGGCTCCAGGAAATGGAGATGTAGATATTGTGGGTTGGTCAAAACGGGGAGTGTCACCCGTGTGAAGGACCATCTTGCTCATGTTCCAAACAAAGATGTAGGGCCATGCCCCTCTGTTCCTCTAGATGTTCGAAAAAGCCTTGAAATGTGGAGGCGAAAGCGTTTGGCCATTCCCGAAGAGGAAGTATCCACAGCAATGGGTGGTCAAGAGCATGAAGCTGGTTCAAGTCAAGCAGCAGCAGCAAAGAGGGCCAGAGGCAGAGACACAGGATCAGATTTCTCCTCTACCTTAGTGTCGGGTGTGCATGCAAGGAGGACTCCTTTGCCAGGTGATGTATCACATTCACAAGACACCCCTCCAATAAATACTGTACAAAGGGCTAGCATCCAAGCAAGATTTCAAAAGCAAGCAATTGCAGAGGCAACTAGGGAGCTCACCCGGATGTTCATACGGTGTGCCATTCCCTTTCATGTGGCCAAGACAAATCAATGGAGGAAGACCATGAGGGCCATCAGCCGCATTGGATGCGAGTGGGATGGCCCTACATCTGAGGCTCTGCGGACACGAGAGCTAAAGCGGGAAAAATCATGCATAGAAGTGCAGCTACAGCCCTTGAAGGAAACATGGAAAAAGTATGGCTGCATTGTATTGTGTGATGGGTGGTCAGATGTACGCAGGAGAAATGTATACAATGTTTTGGTGTCATGCTGCAAAGGCACTATGTTTTTGAAAGCCATTGATGCCTCCCTCCCAGGTCTCACAGTTTCAGGTGCATTTATTTGGACACATATAAGGGAGGCTATAGAGCAAGTTGGGCCTGAGAATGTTGTGCAGGAATGTTGTTAATCCCTCATGTTGTGTTTTAATTACTACTTAAGTAATTAACTTAGAACAAGAACCTTCAGGAGAACACTTGAGATAAGATTGAATTGACTCGTTGTATTAAACTGAGTACAATAGGTCTCTTATATAGGAGATGAAGAGACACATTTGAAGAGGCATGTCCTTTGACGAAAGGACATGACCCTAGACGAAAGGGTACAACTTTAGGCTAAGGGATGTGGCTATTCGATGTATAGGCACAACCATTCATCAAGGGATACAACCATTCGTCGAAGGAATGTGGCTATTCGATGAAGAGGTACATCCTTTGGCGAAGAGTCGCAACCAGTCGAGGGTAGGGGTTCCCTTTGGCTGGTTACTCTTTGCATCAGCAACAAGAATCAGCAATGAAGAGAGAATCTGATACATAAATACGTCACAATTGTGACATCAGCAATAGCATCCCAAAAGAAAGCTTCCCTCTTGAGTAGATCGGTAAGAGGTGCCGTAATAGATGCATAGTGCTCCATAAATCTTCTATAGAAAGAAGATCCCAAAAATCCTCTCAATTGAGTTGTATTGCTAGGGGTTGGCCATTCTTTGACACATGCTACTTCCTTTGGATCAACCCTAATGCCCTTCTCTCCCACCAAGTGTCCGAGATACTCTACTTCATTGACCATGAATGCACATTTGCTCTCCTTTGCATAAATCTTGTACTTTCTCATCATCTCAAACACTTGTTACACATGATATAAGTGCTCTTCCTTACTCTTGCTATAAATAAAGATATTGTCAAATAACACTAGCACAAACTTGAATAGAAAAGGAGCCAATATCCTATTCATCAAAGCTTGGAAAGTGGCCGGGGCATTTGTAAGACCAAAGGGCATAACCATAAAGTAAAACAATCTCCTTTCGGACCTAAATGCCGTCTTCTCCTCATCACACTCCTTCATTCATATTTGATTGTAACCCGATCTTAAATCAATCTTAGTGAAGAACTTTGCACCTTTGAGCTCATCAAGGAGATCATCAATACGGGATATTGGGTGATAGTGACTTTGTTCAAGTCATGGTAATCAGTGCACATACGAAAGGACCCATCCTTCTTCTTCACCAATAGAACGGAAAATGTATATAGAGATCGTGAGGGTTTTATAAGACCCATGGTAAGCAATTCTTGTACTTGCTTTGCTACTTCCTCTCTTTCCACCTTAGACAAACGGTAAGGAGGCTTGTTCACCACCTTTGCATTTGGTTCAAGTATAATAGCATGGTCAATATCCCTCTTGGGTGGCAACCTCTATGGCACTTGAAAAATGTCCTCATACTCTTTAAGAAGAGTCACCATATCTTTGTCCATTTGCTCTATGTGCAGTCCAATACCATCCATCCCCTCTTGAACAACATGTAACACATAGATAGTGCCAAGAGTCTTGAGTTCCTACTTGAGCCGCTTTGGAGTGATCAAAGGGAGTCCTTTTGATGCATTTCCAATCAATACCACTTGATGTCCATCATGTGAAAAGCTCATAACACCTTGTTGAAGGTTCATGTGAAAATCACCAAGCGAAGCTAACCAATCACACCTCATAATCACGTCAATGGGACCCATGTCCAAGACCACCAAATCACCTTCCCAAGTGTATGAAGAAGATAATACCACTTGTGTAGAAGAGCAAACCAATGTCGCCTTTTAATTTTTCCCATTTGCCACTTGGACTTGGAAGGTTATGGATAGCTCCGTTGGAGATAGTTTGAGAGAGTTGATGAATTTAGAGCTGATGAAGCTATGTGTACTCTCGAAATCCACCAAAATGCAAGCAACTCTCCCATTAATGGTTCCCACTAATTGGACTCTTGCATCCTACCAAAAGTTCTTGAGAAATAGAGCATACGAAGCTACGTGTACTGCACTTTTGGATGTATCACCTCCCAAAATACTTACATGACTCTCTCCACTCGGATCAAATGGAAACTCGCCCTCTTCTTGTGTGAAAGAGTGATCCTCTAAGGTATCATCATGTGCCTCTTCAATGCAATCTTCATATTCCTCCACCTCATGAGATTTCTTTCAATCATCCTCTTAATCAATAAGAATCATAGTAGCCGTCACCTTCTTTGACTTGCAAACATGCTCGGGTGACCACTTCTCTTTGCATTTGAAGCATAAACCCTTGCTCCTCAACTCTTCAATTTTTTTGGACCATCCATCCTTTGTGTCTTCTTGAAGGGTTGAAAAGTCTTCTTGACAAACACAATGTCTTTCTTTGCATCATTTTGAACTCCACTCTTGGACTATCCACCACCAAATGATGAAGGAACTCTAGGAGTAGAAGTGGGTGTTGTGGAAGGAAAACTTCTACCAATATTTGAAGAAATATTGGATGGTTTTTGAGAGGGTATGATGGGTTAAGATTTCCTATACTTGGCTCATAAAGCTCCGCTAGCCTCATAGCCTCCTTGATGGTGCTACGTCTTTGTGCCGACACATCCGCCTTGATGTAGAAATTCAACCCATGAATAAACTTCTTCATCTTCATTTGCTCATTAAGTCCTTCCACAGACATGGATAACTTCATAAAGCTTTTTATGTACTCCCTTACTACCATGCCCTTTTGAGAAAGCTCATACCATTGCTTATAGTATCTATCAAGCACCAAAGGTTAGATAAAAGTCAAGTTCATCTCCCTTTTTAAATCATCCCATGAGTGTGGTACATTCCCATGCTTAACCAAATGTCTCCACCATTGGTGAGCATAATCTTCCAAATGTAAGGAGGCAAATTGTACTTTACCTTGCTCACTCTTAGGGTACAGCTAGAAATAAGTGTCTAGCTTGGTCAACCACTCCTCCAACTCATGCAAAGCGGAACCATCACCCTTGAACTTGGAGAGAGACACCTTGACCTTGATATCTTTGGAAGCATTGGAAGTAGGATTCTCATGACGTGGCTTGTCCTTTTGTGATTACATATAAGCATTGGCAAATTGAGCAAAGTCTTTGTACTCCTCCTTAATAAAAGAAGGCAATTCTATCCAACTATCATGAGCTTCCACTTGTCTTTGTGCAAAAGACATGTGCTCCCAATCATGATCAACCCCATCCTTATCCCCAAGTATCTCCTCATCTACCATGATGGACTGATTTGCTTTTGAATAAGATGGTATCCTCTTGGCATCTCCATAACATGAATCCATAGACTTGAATGAATCTTGTGGTGGTTTACTATTCACTTGAGAAGTACCCAGCTGGAATGAAAAAGGCCTCAAATCCTTGATGAAAGGTTTCCTAGCATCCATCATAAATCCAAATGAAAGAGCCTTCATAGAAGCCTCTTGCAGAGCTTGTTTACCTCACCATAATAAACTTCATGCATAGGTTTCTTGCCCTCATAAATCCCACCAATTCTATCCACATTAGCTTCTTCATGGTATCAATTCATAGATTGCCCCAATTGATCTTCAATGGCTCTCATTTTGATAGTCATAGACTCAAACTTTGAATTCAAGGTTTGGTTGATGATGTCCAATCTATCCATTAGTGGCTTAAAATCAAGTCTATTCACAAGCAATTCCTGGAGTGTATCATTTGAAATGACTTGCGAACTTTGAAAGGTGTGCTTATGGACACTTCCCACATCAGTATAAACTTCAACTTCCTTTGAAGTTTGACCCATGGATTGAGAGACATTTCTATGAGTGCTTCCCCCAACCATTTGCTCTTCAAGCTCTTCCATTGTATCTCTAGTGCCCTATTTCAGAAACTCCTCCCCTTCCATATCCTCCATTGCCAAAGAAAGCTTTTTAGGTCTACCTCTTGGCTTACCAACCATAGTAGGACTGTTTTGGCAAATTTGCAATAGGATGATGTACGAGTGTCGGATTTGGGTGTTCTAGGGCTCTATAGGAAGGTATTAGGATAAGGAGATAGCCTAGGATGTCACTTTTGGTTCAGTTAACCCTCTATATGCCTCTGTTTTGACTTTTGTCCGCAAGTCAAATGGTGATAGTTTAGCCCACCACTTATACTCCAATGCTCCAAATGAGTTGAAACTTGGTAGTTAAGGTATTAGGCAAGTGGAGAACACAATGGTGAAGCTAAATTTATGATCCGATACTTGGTTCAAATTCTATCCAAACAGGGTATGCGATAGAGAAATGGATCTAACTCCTTAACTCGGAAACCAAACAGGGTGTTTAAGGGCTCTATGGGAAGCCCTAATGATGTGAAATAACTCCCAATATTCAATTTAGACTCAATCCAAATCTCCTCGGACTGAATCACACTTTTCTGAAAACTGCAGATTATATCAGATTGTCAACCGCAAGCAGCCATCTTACAAATCAATGCATGCTTGCATCCCACAGTATATCCAAGGCATCAATATGAATCCAATTAGCATCCAATCAAGGCATTTTGACCAAATTTTGATAAAATTTCGACATGATACTGATGCATTTAGGAGTCAATCTCAATCTTTGTATGAATACCAATGTGCCAAATAATGCCAACTATGCAACCTTGCAAAATCCCATTGATTGTCAATTGCATTTAATTCTATGTAGCAAGTCGATGGAGAGCGCTTGCTTACCGATCCCCCGGCCAAGCCTTCTCACCCTCTTACCAAAGTTTGAAATCCGATGGCAAGAGTTGAGGCCATGTCTTCACTCCATGTACCTAATCCTCCAATGTACCACTTTCCAAAGACAATCATGACACACCGGATTCAAGATATTCTTCCCTTGGCCTCTCCACCAATTGCCAAGGTGCCCTCACCGCATAACTAGCTTTCTAATGGTGCAAGAATCAATGGAAAGCATAGAAATGGATAAGAGCATGAGACACATACCAATGGCATTTATAGAAACACGCCAAATCATTAAACTCATAGATCCAATGCCTTTTGCTTGTCCCAAATGATTCCGGTACAAAACTCCTCACCATGGGCTCAAGAATACAAAGAAAGGCATCCACATTGAGCATAGCATAAGCCATATCCATCATAATGCATCCATTACTCAATGCAATCCCCTTTTTCCATAATGTGGCTTCCATGATTTCCTTGGAAAGTTGATTAGCATGTAATCAAAGGCTTAATGAAAGAAGCGATCAAATCTTGATCAATGAACTGCCAAGAAGATCACCATTGCAAAGCTTGGAGAAGCCATATGCTTGCTCACCATTCAAGAGCTAAAGCTAGTTCCCATGAATAAAGCAAGCACATCTAAGTATGTGATTATGCATCATGTGATTAATACCATTGTATTCATGAGTTAATAGGCATCATGAAGGAATATGTGCAACCCTAGGGCTTCCCATGCATCAAGGAAAAGCTGAGAATAACTAATCTTGGAATTATCCAAGCATATGATGATGAATGACTTGATTAGAGCATATAATCTGCAATTGAATCAAAGTGAATAGAAGGTAACTCTATCTAAACACACGATGATAAAGGAAATCCTAATTTTCTTGTGGAATCCCCAATATGCAAAGGAAGCAAGAAATTGAAGAAATTACAAGCATGAAGAAGTTTAGGTCTTACTTACTCATTGAAGAATCATCACCAAGCATTATGGTGGCCAATGATTGATATTAGGCTTCCCAATCTCCATGCAAATATGCGTCTCTTTGCTGGATATCCTCACGGCCAAATCACTTCAACACTCTCCATTGCCATGCTAATATCATGCCATAAGCTTAGCCAAAGCACACTATAGCCATGGATTGGGAGACGAAATCGGCATTGTTCGCTGGCTTGCAGTTCGCTGGATTACTTCACGGCCATAGCCCCCTTCATAGGCTCCATTTCGACGCTAATCATTAACCATAAGCTTTGCTAATGGTACACTAAGTTTATGCTAGCACATTGCAACCAACAAACCATGGATTGAAGGCAGAAACAACGCAGATCGTTGGCATCCTCACGACTATAGGCATTCATGAAATCCACCATTATAACCCCCTTTGTGAAGCTTAGATTATACCTAATCAAAACCATAAGTTTGGGCCAGGTTTGAACAAAGAATTGAAGCACCAAATCACTCCAAGATCAAGCAAGAAGAGGAACACGTTTTGATTAGAGACACTAATCCAGATTAGTAAAATTTTCCCCAATTTTTATCCAAGTATTCAAATTTTTTATGTAGCTTCCCCAAAATTTAGTCCCAATCAAACCCATGGCCCCAAAAGCTTAGAAACAAACAAAGACAAAGGGATTCAACCATCCAAATTCCCCGTACCCATCTTCTTAATCAAGAAAATCAAGAAAACTCAAAAGATTTTCAAGGAAATTCAAGAAAGTGGATCAAAATCAAAGCTCTGATACTAATTGAAATGGATTTAGACCAAAGATCAAGAAATCAACACATAAAGTCCACATCTAACATCCCTTTGATGGGTATCAAACACATATGAGAAATCCATGTGATTATGATGAAAATAGAAGAAATCCATATGCACATGTAGCAAGAAGGTATGTGCATAAGGCCTAAGTGATTTAACCTCTCACCATGAGGATGGCTATTAAGCTTGCCATGAGCCCTAGACCATGAAAGGCCATCTCCAAAAAAAGAGCCAAGAGTTCATGTAAGTGTCCAAGATATGAATGATCAAAAGATCCCTACAATGAACCCAAGGCCCTATTTATAGTAGCCTTGCCCATGGTCCATTATTTACATGTTTTGGACCTTAGCTTATGCTTCATTACAAAATGAAAAAAACCAACCACCACCAACATGTTGAAATACATGCTCAGAACCTCCAAAAGTGGAAAAATACTGGTGAGGGTAGTCCCCTCCATGGCTGGCCGCTCTCGGAAAAAACTACCTTTTACAAAAGGGGAAAAGGGGGAAGAGGGGGTCCAGGCACAGCGCGGGGGGAGGGAGGGAGGGGGGACAGTGGCCTGTTGTGCCAAGTACAATCACCGGCACTGTCCTCCGAGAGGAAGGGGCCTTGATGCCAACTGCCTAGGAAGGCCTCTTGATCTCCCCGACGGTTCCCCCACTAGCCGCCGAGGGTATGAATGATATCTATCTGTCCATATGGCACAGATTTGGGGGGGGGGGGGGGGGGGCGTTGTCAATGGCTCCTCTCCACCATGCCCGCCAAATGTGCCATGCTGCAATGCTCCTGATGATCTTCTACCTCAAACATCTTAATTTCAGTGTCAAGTATCAGTCGCCAGTGCCCTCCTACCAAGAAGTTTGATATTCTCACTATGATTCTGAATGAGAAATAAACGCAAGTCAATACTCACACTCTTGCATCATGTTGGGGGATGGAGAAAGGCACCTTCCAATACATGATTGCCGATAAACCAGGAACTGAATTGCTCCTTGAACCAATGTATTTCTTGAAGAGTTTCATCTATCATCATGTAGCATGACTTTGAACCTGAAAAGAAAGAAAACCTCATTAAAGTTCCATTGAGCCAATGACATGAGTCGTTCTGCCTTACTGACTAATCCCAGTCTCCACTTAGACACTGTTAATCTAAACACTTGCCTTGAGAAACACATTGGATACATCTCTACACATGTTCATAATGAATGCGAAAGCGAGACAATTATGTTCTCATAACCAAATACTGACAGATCAGGTAGTTGTCAAGTTTAATCTGCAGCTAAGAGTCCACATACATGAGAGTGAGACATTAATTCAAACAAAGACCTACCAGTCATTAATCACAATGAGCGAGTGTGGTGCACTTCAATGAGGGGGCAGTTGCGTCCAGATGAGCTGGCCATGGTGCCCTTGAAAAGACATGAGAGAGAGAAAAAAAGAAGGTGCACAGGCCGCCGCGGGAGGGAGGGAGGGGGGGAGAGGGGGGCCGGGCACGTTTGAAGTGTGAATAAGGCAGGTGCCAAAAAGAAAGTTGAACAGGCTGAAGGGTGAGGCCAAGGAGCATGGAAGGAGTGGGAAGGAAGAGGCACCCTTTGATTGTCCCTCACCTCTCCTCCGCCTTCTGTCCTGATCAAAGCAAGCCCCTGCACCCCCCTTTTTCAGTCTTTGCAGCGTTCCTGCCATCCACGCCCTTGTTTCTTCTCTTTTCTTTCTTATGTTCTTGTGTTTTTCCTCATGCTCCATTCAGCACCCCTACCTTTCCTCTTTCTCACTTGCCCATCTCTTCCCACACTCTCTCTAGCTTCACAATGATACTTTCAAGAGGCAACTGCAAGCATTTTCTGGTCTTACCTCTTTTTCGAAGGACTCCATGGCTGTCGTTCCATCTTCCCCAACCAAGGCCGCCCTCAATTGCAAATGTTCTAAACAGACCTCCAGCTCCTTTCCCTTCATTGGCCTCCCTAAAAGCCATGACCTTGTTCTGCCGCCTCTGGCAAGTCGCCCTCGTGGGCACATCGTGGATACCAGACACTATTTGGGCACTCTATGCTTCTGGACAGGCTCCATAGTGTAGACATGTACACCTCATGCAGGGGACTTACATCTACACCAAGGGTCATGTGGATTGGCACCTCATGGTAGGGGACTTATGTCCTCACCCAAGGCCAGTAGGATGGATCTTGAAGGCTAGGGACTTTGGTCCATGCTCAGATTTAGAGGACCGTATTCCAATTGGCATGGGGACGTAATGTCTACGCCCGGAATGACCGCCACCATCTACAAGCAGGTTGTCCAATACACAGGGTTCACTCTAGGGCAATGTACCCTCAGAAGCTGTCACACAGCTAGAAAGACGTGCGGCTTTTGTGCCCCACTCCACTACGCACTCACTGTCCCAAACAAGGCATAGTGGGTGACTTACTTTTGAGGACCGTGTTGGCCTCCTCAACATCTACACCCCTAACAAGGGCCGCAACTATACAGCTTTTCAAATCTAGGTGCAACAAAGTCTCCCCAGTGCAGATGCATGGTACTTGGGAGGTGATTTTTAAATCAAAGGCTGTTGTAGGTTTGCCAAGGACTAGCAAAGGGCATGATGTTATTTGGGTGGTGGTAGACATTGACAAACATGGCACGATTTTTACCTACAAAAGTGACACTGAAGGCAACTGAATTGCCGCAACAGTTTGTTGAGCAGATTTTCAAGTTGTATGGACTGCCTTTTGATATAGTAAGTGATAGGGACTCAAAATTTTCTCGACATTTCTTGTAGCTAGATTCTAGATTGGAGACTACGTTGAGTATGAGTTCCCCTAATCATCCTCAGTCTGATGGGCAAGCAAAGAGGGTGAATCAGGTTTTGGAGCATATGCTTTGTGCATAATATTGGTATTTTGGAGACTTCCTTAGTCTCGCCCATGTATTTGGAGCATGGATTCTTTCCAAAAAAAAAAATTTGAGGCTGTCTCATCTCGCTTGCTTGATGGGACATGAGTATATCTTGCATATATGGCTTGAAGCTTAAAGTTGTGGACATCTTTTAAGAAGCTAGGGAGGATGTCACCGACATGGACATTTCCTAGTATAAAAGAGACCTAGTGGACTCCAAGACGTGTAAATATTTGGAAAGTACAAGCTCTCAGAATGGGAGATTATCCTGGAATACGAAGGATCACACTCCTAAAATCTAGGAGGGTTACTATTTTTAGCCCGACTCCAATGGAAATTATGTTCGCATCATCATGTTTGGAATTGAGCAAATACCAAGAGTTGCCAAAGTACCTACAACAAATAGGCTACCGGCTGGGATATTTTTAAAGGCAAAGATTATGGGGAGACCCATCTCTTAGATTGGGACATGTGGCAAGAAAGTGGATCAAAGTGAGACACGCGGCCCCACACTTGTCACTTCAGCTATTGTGTGGCTCTCCACTTGTCATTATGGCCTTCACTTTCCAATATTTACTCATGGGAGCCCCAAATCTATAAATTGTAGCCCTCTCTCTTCATTTAGGGAGGTCTATTGCTACAAACTAGTCTCTCTCTCTCTCTCTCTCTCTCTCTCTCTCTCTCTCTCTCTCTCTCTCTCTCACATATTACACCCCCATTATGGTACGGGTTGGAGCTAGACAGATGTGCATTGCATTCTTGTATACCCTACGCATATAGGTTGCATACTGAGCCTCTAGCAGTAGTGCTCCATCCATCACAGCCCCCCACTAGCTCAGTACTTTCATACTTTATTTCATGTTCATTTTGTCCTTTTTTTTTCTGGACATCCAAAAGACCATGACAGTTGTACATTGATTTGTCTCATAGATCGAGTTCGGCCTCTAGTAGACATTCATACACCTCTCTCTCTCTCTCTCTCTCTCTCTCTCTCTCTCTCTCTCTCAGGCTGCCCATGAAGTATACTGACTGTTGGGGACTCCTTTGAAGGCTTCCATTGCGAAGAAATACTGAAGCCATTGTACTTGTTGTACCTGCCCCTATACCAACTGCACCAGTCCATGTAACTGTTGTACCAACCACTGTACCAGCTGCACCAACCCCTATATCTGTTGATGTACTTGTTGTACCGGCTGAATGGAGAGTTGTAGCAGCCCTATTGCATGAAGACTCGTGGTTTTTGGGGAAGGATCAGTACCCACAAGGAGGTATATGGATTATATTGTTGGCTCGGCATTTCTACAGCCTGTGTATTGGCTGAATTTTATGGTTGCCTCGTGTTGGATTGTGTTATGGCACTTGTATATGAATAATCCAACATCTCCCGTGGGGAGAGTAAGGCCCTCAAAGCTTGTACATGATATTTTCTCCTTGGGTAATAAAATACTCCAAAGGGGGTTCGCCCATTCCGGCCTCTATGCGGTGTCAGTAGTGCACATCTCTCTTTTACAGTTATGTGGATTAAGTGGCATATGTTTAAGGTTGTGGCCAACTTTAGTGTTTAATTGCATTAATAGTCAAGTGTTTTGCGAAACCCCCGGGCCCTCTGGAAGCTACAGTGGGACACCGGAGTTAGACACGGGCCTATGGGATAATGCAAGAAGCTCTAGCCTTGGCTCCAGTGAGATCGGTAGATACCGATCGCAGTTGGGAGGTGAGCTAGCCTGCTACCTCATGATTTGGTTTAGGACTAACCTTGGTTTTCAGCTGTGTTTAGGGCAGATTTTGGGAAAGACTTCACACTTGCCTCCATAATTTATACCATTCCGAGTTTCTGTTGCTCTACTTGCAGTGGTGTGAGATCATCACTGAGAGAGAGAGAGAGAGAGAGAGAGAGAGAGAGAGAGAGATCATCTCAACTTAAGGCCAAAATATGACAAATAGGACTAGTAATATCCTAGGTCATCACATGCCTTGTTCAAATGAAACAAAAATAGCATTCAAATAAGCAGATTTCCTGTTGTAAAATGGTTTAAAAAAAGTACCAAAAGCATATAAAAACTAATCACTTGCATGATGTACCTGTCTTTGGATTTTGTAAATGAAGCAAACACCCTTGAGTATCTACACCATGTTCACGCATCCCTTGAGATGGCACTACAAAGTATTTTAAAAAAATGAATTAAGTGCACACACATACAATGCAAAAGTGTGATCCCATAATAAACCTCAAATATGCAAGGCTCCTTAAAAGTAGTGTCTTGGTCAAATATCTGATCCCATGTAATCTTAAATTTGCATTAATAACCAAGCATGCTATTCTTTACCAAAATATGGCCTGCCCTATCTTCACAATCAGAGGCACAATCTACTACAATTGTTATATCACATGTATTTACGGATATAGACAAAAATAGGGGAGTCTAGAGAACTAAACCAAATTGCCAATGGGTGAGGTGGCCAACTCAACAAGAAATGCCCAAGAGAGACCAAAAGAATGCAATTAAAGGTGAAGGCTCAAAAGGGAGGTTTAACAAACAGGCCACTCAACAAGTGGGGATTCAGTCAAGCATGAGATAAAAAGACAACAGTGACAATTCTATGGTGGGCTTGAGGAAAGACACATACAGCTAAGGCTGAGTCAAGGCTTGGAGATGAATCAAGGAAGAAGCACACTGTGAACTGTTATATACCACTTAGTGGCAAGAGGCTAACGCTCTCATAAAGGCCATTCAGCCTATTTATAGTGTTCTTTGCATCACGGACATGGAGGGCAGCACTCTAGGACTCCTGTACGAGTTCATGGATAGAATTGGTGAAGCTTTGAACCACTGCATTGTCTTATTAGCAGAGAGGTATGCTGCATTATGCATGCACTCTTAGTCTCTTAGTCTCTTTGATTCTTCAATCTTGTATCATATCAGGTTTATGACATTATACTGTATACATTTCATGGCTGTTTTTTTAGGATTCAGGACATCCGAGCCGTGCGACACACACAATGGGATTGGTTTCATAGACCAATCCATGTAGTTGCTCACATATTGCATCCTCTTTGGAGAAATGAGGAGCAATACAATAATGAGGAGCTTGAGGATGGATGGTAGCAGTACATCCAGAGATACACAGGAGGGGATGTGGACCTGCTAAGATAGCTAGAGGATGAGCTACTTATTTTCCGAAATGGTAGCTTTAAATTTGGTTCAGTGACCGCCAAAATACGGGAGACACAGCTACAGCCAGTGTCATGGTGGGAGAAATATGGCATCAGCACCCCACTTGGTGAGTCTTGACTCTCCGTTCTTGAATCTTGCATAAGAATCCACTTGTAGTATACGTATAAGTTATTACTAACAAGGACTTCAACTTCTTTTGTTACATGAATTATGACAAAAATCTCTCGCCATTCGAGTCCTATCACAGGATTGTAGCTCGGGTCCTTGCGAAAGGAATTGGAGCACTTTGGCCCTCTTCCATACAAAGAAGAGGAATCGGTTGTCCACTGTTCAATTAGAGCGGTTGGTATTTTGTTGTTGCAACCTCCGCCTAATTGAGCAAGTAGGCAATCCCATCAAGCCTCGCCAAGTCAATGTCGATAAAATCGACATTGAAAAGTGAAAGAAGTCCCAAAGATTCCTCGAGAGAAGCATGACATTTATGCCATGCTATATGAGGAGATCACAACACCTGCACGTGTTAGTCGTGCACATTCATCTACAACAGCAGGTGCTCCTTCCAATGCAGCCAGGTGAGGCAAGTGCAGCAGTTGAGTCTTCCTCCACATCTAATTCAAAATCTCACAGTGAGTCTGAGTCTGACGATGATGAGGACATGGAGATTGAGAACTTGCAAGACTAGCTACTAGCTAGGTTGAGAGTCGAGAGCCTGAGCCATTGTCCATGAGCCATGTGGCTTATCATGATTTATTATGTATTGTTTATGGGCATTGGGCCATGACTATTGATTCATCATGATTCATGTATGATGTGACATGAACACTTCAAACTTATAAGTTTTAACCTATGTAGTGTCATGTATGGTTTGGCATTGATGATGGATGATTATATGCTTTTTGTTATTTGTGATTC
Organism: Cibotium barometz; assembly: GCF_041138505.1. Lineage (NCBI taxonomy): Eukaryota > Viridiplantae > Streptophyta > Polypodiopsida > Cyatheales > Cibotiaceae > Cibotium > Cibotium barometz. The sequence continues at coordinate 8,640,521 of NC_141052.1, read as the reverse complement.
AAAAACTATAGACTATAGGCTTCAAATTGATGTTTCCATGTATTCTATGCATTTAGTAATATTTTGACATATTTTATACAATATATATTTGAAATTTGTATATGCAAAAACATGTAGATAGGAAACTTGTAGGAAACTTCGGAATGATTTTACGAAACTTGTTTGAAACGCGTTTGAAACTTTTAGGAAACCCGTTTCAAACAACCCCCTAACTACTATGATTGGAAAGAGGAGACTGAGCCGGACCAAAAAGCTGAAAGACGCTTTCTCAAAAAGCAGCTCTAAGGCGAAAAAGCAAGGCCTTCAAGCTAGAAAAGCAAAGCACCAAAAGTTGAGTAATATTTTATTAATAAAAGTAAAAAGAGCAACAACAAAGGCAAAAAGAGAAAAGCAAAGTATGAAAAGGCAAAGCAAAAGCATGAAAGCATTTTGGCAAAAAGCAAGGCTTCCCCAAGTATAAAAGAAGCATGAGCCTCTCTTGAGCATCAAGTTGAAGAAGAACCTCTTCATCGCGTTGCCATCTTCGTTGAAGCAAGGAGATCCTCTTCTCCATCATATGGAATTTTTCATCGCTGCTCGCCGACTCAAAGCACCTTCATCGACTGTAGCGCCACATCATCATCTTTCTGCACAATTGTACGGATCCGTACAGCCGTACGGAACTATACGGACTGAAATTTCAAAAACCCTAAAATTGCTCCAAAACCCCAAAAATTGCTTTTTGGAGGTTTTTATCACCCGAAAATCATTAAAACTGGTTTTATATCAATTTTCTTGCGAGAAAGAGCATTTCCATGGTTTTCTTCATGGACAAGGCTATAGGAGTTGTGGAGATTACTCATGGGATGAGCAAGTGTTGGACATGAACATGGAACTTGGATATATAGCTTGGGCATAAAGCATGGAACTTGGATATATAGCTTGGGCATGAAGCATGGAACTTACACATGGACTTGGACTTGGACTTGGATTTGGAATTGGACTTGGACTTGGACTTGGACTTGGACTTGGATCTGGACTTGGACTTGGACTTGAACTTGGATTTGGATTTGAATTTGGATTCATTGGACTTGGATTCATTGGATTTGGATTTGGATTTGGATATTAGATTTGGTACTAGCCCGGTGAGAGATACTTGTGGGTCATCCTCGTGGTGTGCTCGGCATCAGAGATCTCGTGGCTCGACATCGACTTGGATATCCTTCATTGGCATATCTGTTTGTTTTGTATTCATTGATTGTATTGATCCTAGCCAACATGTCCCCGTATTGTTCTTGAATAAATTCTTGAAAGGGGGCACGACATGTTCCCCACTCAATGTGGTGTACTATGCAGGATCCCTATTCCCTTCTCTCTCTCCCCTCTCTCTCTATATTTTTATCTCTTGGACACATGGTTGAGTCTGTCACTGCACGCCCCGTTGGGCTTACATTATAGTCTATAAGTATAGTTGTAACTTGTACCTGTCTAGCCAAGTCCATCTTGTGCATGGCACGCAACATGTGCAAGTTAGTGCAGCAATACACTAGCCGCTCTAATCGTCGTGTGCTCAAGCGATTGCAGAGCTTCATGTGTTTGAGAGAATAGGTGCTCCAATTCCTCTCACATGCACCCAAAGTGCAATCTTGAGCCAAGAGTCTCAAAGCCACCTTTTGGAGGCGGCTGAGCGTGTAGCTAAATGTCTCCCACCAAAAAAGAGGCTTCACAAGATACTACCCTCTCCAAGTATGCGGTGATGCAAGTGCAAATCCCCCCCTCTAGTCGTAGCTAGTGAGCTCCTCCAGGAATTTCCCATGGAACTCCTCTAGCAATGCCTTAAGCAAGCCGACATCACGATCCTCTAGCAATTCAATGTCAATGAAGAGGGGGGGTGATTTGTAGACCGGATGTAGCAAGGTAGCAAGACCATGGATAGGTCGTCGCATCCACCTTCATCTCCTATCCACAATGCCCAAAAGATCTTTGTGCTTGTCCTCATTGAACGAAGAACAAGCACGCAACTCAAGAATGGCCTCTCACATGAAGTGGACCAAGAGGCCAACGGTAGAGCCCTCCATGTCGGTCATGTGCAAAACCCTATAGAAGGGGGTTATGATAATGCCAATGCTCCGCACCTCGGCCCAAGAATCCTCGTGCAAGCACAATTTTTGCATGTCCTTTGCGTCACTCGGCTATCTCTCATACGAATCCATTTACTCCGGGCTCGCGTGATTTGTGAGAGCTCTATGGTCTGGAGCCTGGATCTAGTGCAGACGTGCACCTGCTTTACACAGCCGAGGCCGGCAGCAATCTCGAGGCCCGCGAGGGTAGCTTCGTGGCGGTATGGAACGTCGCGAGGTGGAGATTGGTCGGTACGTCAACCTAGTTAGCTCAGCTCGTGGCTCGGTGGGGACAGCCAAGACTGTGGGCTTGCCCACGGCTGTCATGGTTGCGAGGTGAGTCAGGCCTGCACCCCCATGTTGTTTGTTTGTTTGTTTGCAGGTTTCGAGTCTCGTACCAGGAGCGTTCCACGAGGAGATCTGGTGGGGATTTGACAGTGATATCAAAGCATGCCTCGTGAACCAGCAAGTCGGTAGGTAGAGAAGATGAGGTCGAAGAAAAGGTATGAGTTCGAGAAGCTTGCGGTTTTTTATGTGCATATTGCTGTTTTTCAGTTAGTATGTGCTTTTTCATCAAAGAAACCCGTGATGAGGGTGTAGGTAGATGGTAGGGGTTGTTTGCTTTGCAATAAGAAGGCTGAAGATTCAGTCGCATGAACTATTGAGAGAGAAAAAAGAAAAAAGCATGTTCGCTTTTTGTTGAACGAGAGAGAGGAAGAGAGAGAAGTTTGCTGGCTGTGTATGCACAATCGGATGCTGGCCGGGTGCTGCTGGCCGGGTGCAGTTGGGTGCTGCCGACTGATGTGGGCGCAACCATACAGGCTAGCATCACCTGTGCGCAGGCTGGCAGGCCGACAGGCCTACGCAAGCCGCTGTGCGCAGGCGACCACACCTATGCGCCGGCAGCCACGTCTATGCGCCGACGGGAAAGCACACGTGCGTAGGCAGCAAAGATTTCAGGCCACGCAAGCATCCGACGGCACTAAATTCAGATGGGCACCCAAAAAAAAAACGTAAAAGCATTCAAGCGCCGAATTGAGCTTTTGTTTTAAAAAAAAAACAAAACACGCGCTTGCTTTCGTTTTATTTTTAATGGATTAAACTTTTTTTTTTTAAGAGTTTAAAGACCCATCTAAGGTTTAAAGGTGTTTTTTTTTTAGAAAGCAGAATATATATATATATATATATATAAACACAAAAGCAAAAGCTCAAGTAGCTTTTGGGGACAGTTATATAAACCCCTTAAGTGGGCTTCTTACCACACATCTCTCAAGTTTTCAAGCTCTCAAGTTCCCTCGCACTTTTATTGTGCAAAGATCGAATTTTCTCTCCACTTGCCCTCTTCACGCTGTCGACCCAAGAATCGAAGTTGGAGCCCCTTGTCGAACGCGAAGGCTTGCCGGCTACGAAAGATACCGATGCCAATCTTTTTGACGATTATGTGTCAAAATCAGATTTCGAAGAGTTCAAAGTTGCTCTCGAAGCTTCTTCTTCGGAACGTCAGGCACAAATCGCCGCCCAGATGCAAGCTTTGCAGAACTCCATCTCTCTCTTGACCACTACTCTCTCTACTCTTTCGGGTATGGATACCTTGGCCTCTCCTTTAGGCCCCAATATTACTCCGGAACCGTTCGAGGGCGAGCAAAAGCAGCGTACCAAGGAGATCGTGGACACATGGCTACATAAGTGGCAGGTCCATTTTCAGTTTCATCCATATGATGATGGAAAAAAGATCCAGTTAGCAGCAGGTTTCCTCTCAGGCAAAGCTTTGCTTTGGTGGAAGGAACTCAACCCTAAGCCAACAACTTGGGCACAATTCGAAGATGTCTTCAAGAAAGAATTCCTCAAGAAAGAGGATGATTATGATGGTGTTGCCCGGTTTACAGCTTTGACCATGACCTCGCAGCACCTCACTTATGAGGTCTACCTCCAGAAGTTAAGGGACTTGCAAATGAAAGCTACAAAGATGGATCCCACTACTCTTTTGGGGTTCTTCGTAGCTGGTTTACCAACCTCATACCGTTTACAAGTTAAAAATAACAAATAAAAAACATTGGACGAGGCCATTCATTCAGCTCGTATCTATACAATGGTGTCTTCCAAGTCGAAACTCGTTACCGAGCAAGAGAACAAGCATAAAAGAAAGTTCTCTGCACCTATGGCTAACACGAATGAAGGAAAGTCTTCGGACCAACCTTCGAAGAATTCAAGTTCGACACTAGCGAAGAAGAAACGACTCCTTAAAGCTTTGAAGCTCAAGAAAGAGGGACGTTGTTTTATCTGCGACGAAGAAAAAGGACACATGCGTAACGAGTGCCCGAAGCAAAAGGGTGCAAAGACCAACGCAGGACCTAAGCCAAAGGTAACTAATCAATTGTCTTTGACAGGTACGTCAGTTACTGTACTTTCTTGCCCTAGTGCATGTTCTGATTGTCTGTTCAACTCTAAAGTATTTGGCTTGCATGATCTTCTCTGAGTTTATGGAGAAGTGAATGGCCATAAAATTCACATTCTTCTAGACCCTAGCAGTTAACTACAAACTTGTGCAGAAATTGAGTCTTGATACGACACCCAGCGATCATACCTATGAGGTATGCCTACCTGCGGGAAGGCAAGTATGGGATCGAAAGGTGGAGATGCTTCCAATCCAGATTCAGGACTACAAAGATACTCTGGAATGCTATGTTATGCACCTAGAAAATGTAGACTTGTTATTAGGGATTGAGTGGTTTAAGACTCTTCAAGTCCAGATAGATTGGTCTAGTCATATTTTTTCTTTTCAGCATAGGAACACCCAGTATAGTATTTTAGGGGGATTGTATTCATCCCTCTCAGGGACCTCTTGTAAATACAGTTGATTTTAAAAATATAATGGATTCTTCTTTGTATACCGCTTTCCATTGTGTATTGATTCCACTTTCTTTCTTTCTTATCCCTTCCATGGATGTCAATAAATTAAGTGTGTTTGAAAGCAAAGAATTACAGAAGATACTTGCTTCGTTTCAAGATGTATTTTCTAAGGAACTGCCATCGGGTTTACCACCTGAAAGGGCAGTAGATCATCGTATTGACTTGATCCCTGGTGCCCATCCTGTCAGTATTCCACCTTACAAGATGAGCCAAGCTGAGGAAGATGAGTTGGCTAAACAACTCGAAGATTATTTGAAGAAGGGCCAGATCCGTCCAAGTGAATCACCTTGGGGTGCACCTGTGTTGCTTAGGAGAAAGAAGGACATTACCTTATGAATGTGTATAGATTATAAGAGATTGAGCAAGCTGACAATTAAGAACCGTTATCCTCTCCTTAGATCAGATGACCTGATTAACCTGTTAGCAAGAGCGAAATATTTCACGAAGATAGATTTACGTACTGGCTATCACCACATACGCATTCATGAAAGGCATGTCGAAAGAACCGTCTTTCCGACTAGGTATGACCATTACGAGTTTCTCGTATTACCTTTTAAGTTAACCAATGCTCCAGCCACTTTCCAGCAAATGATGAACAATCTTTTTCGTGAACATTTGGGAAAATTTGTGGTGGTGTTCCTAGATGATTTTTTGATATATAGTCGTACTCTTTAGGATCATGTTAGACACCTCACGATTGTCTTATCTATTTTAAGACAGAATCGACTATATGCTAAGTTAAGTAAATCTGAGTTTTTTATGACAGACATCATTTACTTGGGACACAAGATCACTAGAGATGGATTGAGCATTGACAATGACTGAGTTCAGAAGGTTCTCGACTGGCCTATACTACAAACAGTGAAACAACTTCGTTCTTTTCTCGGTTTTGTTGTTTTTCTTCGGAAATCTGTGTGGGAGTACTCTCAGCTCACACTATCGATGACCGACTTATTGAAAGGTCGTGGACGTAAGTCAAATCAGCCATCACTTGGAATAACGATTTGGATATGGCCTTCAGACTCTTGGAAGATAAAGTCAAGGAAGCACCTATCTTAGCATTACCCGATCCTAGTCGGCCTTATGTTCTTGAAACTGATGCCAATAACTATGCCATTGGGGCTGCTCTATTTCAAGATGGTAGACAAGTTGCTTTTGAAAGTAAAAAGCTAGACGACACTCAATCTCGTTGGCCAACCCTTGAGAAGGAGCTTTATGCTGTGATTCATGCTCTCAAGATTTGGAGACATTATTTATATGGCTCCAAGTTTGTGGTATTGACTGATCATCAATCAATCAAGTATGTGTGTGATGCGGATGATTTGAGAGGAAGGAAAGCTCGTTGGGCTAAGTTAATGCAAGATTTTGATTTTGAGATTCGTTATAGAAAAGGGTCCATGAATAGTGTTGCAGATGCGCTTAGTCGAATGAGAGAGGTGAATACTTTGTCGTTCACCGAGATTTCTACTGACTTATTTCAGTCATTGAGAGAGCTTTGCAAGACTGATAGTTATTTTGGTCCATTTTGGCAGAAGATCCAGGACGGAAGCTCATTGATTGACCAAGACTCAATGACCGAGCAGTCTACCATTCAGGCTGCAGGAGGCCAGTGGATGATTCGGAATGGTTTACTATTCCGTAATGACAAAATTTGTGTACCACAGATCCCGGACATTAGGTCCAAGATTCTTAAGGAGTGTCACGACGCCCCTTCTGCTGGACACCCTAGGGTACACAAGACGCTATCATTAGTGAAACACACTTTTTATTGGCCAAAGATGAAAGGATATGTAGAAGATTATGTTCTCAAGTGTCAAATTTGTCAGGCAAATAAAGCTAAACGCTTTAGACAGGCTGGATTGTTGCATCCTTTGCAAATCCCAGGAAATAAATGGGAAAGTATTTCCATGGATTTTATTACCGGATTGCCAAGAACACATCAAGGCCACGATTCTATCGCTTAACAAAAATGGCTAGATTTTTTCCGACCCAGAAGACTATTATAGCTACGCAATTAGCACCGCAGTTTATCGAGCAATTGTTTAGATTGTACGGATTACCGCAGGACATAGTAAGTGAGTTTACGAGTGATTTTTGGAAACTTGTTTTTGAGAAGTTGGAAACAACTTTGAATTTGAGTTCCTCAAATCATCCTCAATCTGATGGCCAAACTGAAAGAGTGAATCAGATTTTGGAGCATATGCTTCGAGCATATGTATCCAAAAGACAAAGTTCATGGGAGGATTATCTACCTATGTTAGAATTTGCATATAACAGTACTAAGCATTCGAGTACAGGTTTTAGTCCTTTCATGCTTATGTATGGTTTTCAACCTAGATCACCTGTTACAGTAGGATTCTCAAGACTTCAGCATGATGCAGCACGTAATTTTTTGCAAGATATGCAAGAAATGTTACAAGTTGCGAAGGAATCTATTAGAAGTGCTCAAGACCGAGACAGATTTTATTCTAATAGACATCGTTCACCCAAAGAGTTCTCTGAAGGAACGATAGTGTATTTGCGAGTTCCGAAAGATTCCGAGACTTTACAATTATCCCCTAGATACTGTGGACCATTTCGTATTACACGAAGGATTGGTTCAGTTGCATATGAATTGAATTTGCCTTCTCATGTGAAAGTTCATCCTGTATTTCATGTCAGTAGACTTAAGGAAGTACTGGGTGAAACAAACCAGTTAGTTACTCCTCAAGAAATTATAGATGTCGAGGACATGACATTTGTTCCGCACGAACCTGAAAAGATTCTTGGACTTCGTGAAAGAAGATTGCGTAATACGCTTATCACGGAATACAAGATCAAGTGGAAGGATCGTGTTGAGGAGGACGCTACATGGGAGACATTGACTACTCTTCAAAGAGATTACCCTAGCTTTTTAGTAAGCTCAAGAGTGAGCTCTTAGAGGAAGGGGAGTATGTGATGTACACAGTGTGTATCTACCGTGTGCTACACGCACACAAGACTAGCTTCGAGGTTTGGGAAAGCTTGGAGCTAGGCAAGCTGATTGGCGAGCTGAGTTAGGGATAGACTAACGAGCGAGCATCCAAGTATGGAGGGCGGGGACCCAAGTGTGGACGCCCGATGACCGGCCAAGAGTCTATAAAAGGGTGGCCAAGGTTAGTCATTAGTGATATAGAGTCTCACGTGATTTGTGAGAGCTCTATGGTCTGGAGCCTGGATCTAGTGCAGACGTGCACCTGCTTTACGCAACCGAGGCCGGCAGCAATCTCAAGGCCCGCGAGGATAGCTTCGTGGCGGTATGGAATGTCGCGAGGTGGAGATTGGTCAGTACGTCAACCTAGTTAGCTCAGCTCGTGGCTCGGTGGGGACAGCCAAGACTGTGGGCTTACCCACGGCTGTCATGGTTGGGAGGTGAGTCAGGCCTGCACCCCCATGTTGTTTGTTTGTTTGCAGGGTTTGAGTCTCGTACCAGGAGCGTTCCACGAGGAGATCCGGTGGGGATTTGACACGAAGCCTAGTGAGGCCGCTCACATAAGACTTGTCACAATATTTACACATCCACTTATAGCATTTTGATTTTCCAACGGCTTGTGAGACATGGATAGCATGCAATAGGAAAGTTTCATTCATGTCTCATCGTTGTGATTGATGAAGAGAGGAGCGGCTTAAGAGAGAGGAGTAGAGAGAGGGAGAGGAGGGTGAAAGTTACGCTTAGGCAATGGTTTATGGAGACAAAGAGAGAGAGAGAGAGAGAGAGATCTTCAAAGGTGAGAACTCGAGAGCTTTAGAGAGATCAGAGATGGAGGGCTCGAGACTCGAGAGCTTGAGAGCTTTAGAGCAATCATAGATGAATGTTACATGGGGAAGCTTCGGGGGAGATCGGTAACTTCAATACTCAAAAAAACAACACACTTGTCGCGACAAAATTAACGCACAAAACTGAATGTAGATGTGCAGAAAAATCGAGAGAGAGAGAGAGAGAGAGAGAGAGAGAGAGAGAGAGAGAGATGAAATGAAATGAAATGATATATTAACGTCTTCAAAAGGCCAAAATGACCTATGAGACCAAAAAGGTTACAACAATTGGTGGATCTGATACAATGTCTGTGTAAGAAAAGCTAAAAACAACTAACTGAAACTGAAATAACTGTGAGGAAAAGTACGGTACTAGGAGCTCCTAATGGATAACATCTGGGAGGGAGAGAGAGAGAGAGAGAGGGAGAAGCGGACACAGTATTGGGTCCCGAATACCCTCTGTAGGGCCCCCACCACGAATGGTGTACTTGCTTTATTAGAATGATGCAAATCTGAAAAGAAAATACATAAAACTTGACCTTTCTTGGCTGAGATAACTCTGCCCTTGACCTGCAATCTTTCACCCCTTCTGCATTAGCAAATCCTTGGCTGCCTTGGCCCTTTGATTAGCCTTAGCTCTTGGTGAATTATGAGATAAAGGAAGTGACTTGGGGCCTTGGTATTTATAATACCCAGAATAGGCACTTGGCCAACTCTAATCCAGTCCGCTGGCATAAATTCAGCCCACAACTGTATATTAAGCATTAAATGCTAAATAAATTCTAGAAAATGCTACGCGTGCTTTCCCTTGTTGGTTGGGCACTAGGCGCATGGTTTCTAATAGGCCTAGGCACTGTAAACTTGCTGTTTGGAGACTGGGCAGCCTGTATGGGCTGCCCCATACTTGCCCTACAGCCATAAAAAGGCTGGACAACCTGTATGCTACCCCTAGCCTGTCCCTAGGGCTGTCCTACAGCCCTCCATGGCCTATCCATGGCTGGTGGGTACACCCAGGGCCTTCCAGGCCCTCATGGGGGTGGTTTTACACTGCCCCATGCCCACACAAGTACTTGGGGTAGCCCTATGGGCTGGCCCTTTTCCTATATGCAAACCCTAACTTGTCTACACAATGATCTGGCATCCAGTACCATACCAGATACACAGGATCACTGACATCATTCCAAAGGGAGACTCACAGCGTGGACTAGCACTGTTTCATGTGCAAGACAATGCACACCTGACCTTGGACTCGTGTGCAAGACAATGCACACCTGACCTCGGACGATTGGGATGGAACCCTGGTTGACTCGTCTCGAATTGGGCTCACATGGGACCAGTTTACCATCCCATGTCCTGCACCTTCTGTACAAATATGTCTATGTGGCATCCAAGTGCGGGATGCACGTGACATCCCCTTCTGCTTTACTTGACAGAAGCTGCATAGCCTCCAAATAATCCATCAATAACGCCGGATAGTCGTCGAAAAACTCTTTGTCAAGCCATACCGCTTCGTGGGTCCCTCGGTCGTGAACCTTCGAGAGGAACTGTCTGTGTCTTCAGCCTGAGCTATGCTTGAAACAGTGCAAAAGGATCTGTTCTGGAACCATAACTTCTCCTTCATCCACAATATCTGGTTCCACCTCGTCTTTAACTTCTGAAGGGATCGGACCTGCATATGGCTTTAACCAACTGACGTGAAACACATCGTGCATGGTCCAACTCGGGGGTAGCTTCAATTGCATGGAAACCTCATTGATCTTCTTCTGGAAGGGAAAGGGTCCGAAGCTCCTGAAAGACAACTTTGGACATCGCTTGCCCACCTGTTTCAACCTTTGCTTCATAATCCGAAGATAAACCCAATCCCCTTCCGAAAACTTCATATCCCTTCGGTCTTTATTGGCCTGTCGAGTGTAGGCTGAAAGAGTGCACAGAGCGGAAGCAAAGTGGCACTAGAATGTGCTGAACAGAGAGTGCAAGAGAGAGAGAGATATGGAGCAAACTATGCTGAATATACTGAACCAAAACAGTCCCAAGCAAGAGACAGTGATAGTCTCATAAGTGAGGGAGCAAACAAGTACAAGACTCTATGAAAAATGAGAGGCCAGCACCCACTATTTATAGTGGGGAAGAGCTGGCCGACTGGAGCATAGAAACAGGCCGACTGGAGCTGTTGGACATGGCTCCCTAGAAAAATGCCAGAATGGCTGGGAAAAATCCCAGAAAAATACTAAAAAAGGGGTGGCCAGCCCACAAGCAAGGGCCATGCAAAAGGGGACCAAATGGGCACCATACAGAGCAGAAACTGGGGATGAAAGTGCTAACACCCCCTCTCAGCACCAGATGCTGAACAAACTCCGAGAATCCGAAGATGAGGAGCCAAGGAAGCCTGAGAAACCGGCTTGGTGAACAAATCTGCAGCATTCTCCGCGGAAGGACAATACTCCAAACGCAAATCTCCAGCAAGAACCCGTTCACGAACATAGTGATACTGAATCTCAATGTGTTTCGTACGAGCATGAAACACAGGGTTCTTGGCGATGGCGATGCAACTCTGATTGTCACACCAAAGAAGAGTAGATCCGGTAGGAGGACAGCCAAGCTCCTCCAATAATCTCCGCAACCATATCGCCTCACATGCAGCATAGCAAACTGCACGGTACTCCGCCTCGGTAGAAGAAAGTGCCACAGTAGGCTGCTTTTTACTGCTCCAAGAAATGGCTCCAGACCCAAGTGAAAAAACACAACCAGTGGTCGAACGCTGTGTATCTGGATCTCCAGCCCAGTCTGAGTCAGACCATCCAACAAGAGTGCGTCCTTGGCCATAAAAGATGCCAAAATCCAGAGTGCCACGTAAGTACCGAAGAACTCTGAGAGCACACCGCCAATGCTGCTGACGGGGTTTGGATGAGAAGGAACTCAATAAACTGACTGCGAAGCATATGTCCAATCGGGAGTAGGTCAACCATACCAAACAACCGACGAGAACCCGATACTGTCCCTGATCAGTCCCTGGAGAAGCATCAAGTGAAGAAAGCTTCTCACCAATATCCAAAGGAGAAGATACTGGTTTGCACCCAGTCATCTGAAATCTGTCGAGAATCTCCCGAGTGTACTTCTGCTGAGAGAAGAAAATGCCCTTCGAGGTCTGCCAAATCTCAAAGCCAAGAAAATAGTGCAAGAGGCCCAGATCCGTCATCTCAAACTCTGTCTCCAAAGCATCCATAACAGAACGGATCCGCACAGAATAAGAACCTGTAAAGATGAGGTCATCAACATAGACCACAATGATAACAATCAACCCCCTCTCAAGGAGGATATAAAGGTTCGAATCTGCATGAGAACGGCGCAGGCCGAGCTTCTGAAAGAACTCATCAATCCGCTGGTACCAAGCCCGCGGAGCCTGCTTTAGACCATATAAAGCCTTCTTCAGCCGGTACACATGATCCTGTTTGCCCGGAACAACAAATCCTGGCGGCTGATCAACATAAACCTCCTGTGTAAGCTCTCCATTCAAGAAAGCCGACTTGACGTCCATCTGGAAAACGGGCCATCTATGATGTCCTGCAAGTGCAAGAACGGTACGAATGGTAGTCATCCGGGCCGTTGGAGCGAAAGTCTCATCGAAGTCAACACCAGGGCGCTGAGCATAACCCTTGGCAACCAACCTCGCCTTGTGCTTGTCCAAGCTGCCATCAGCTCGGAACTTTGATTTGAAAATCCAACGCACACCAATCACCTTACGCTGCAGAGGCCGAGGCACCAAAATCCAAGTGCCATTCCGTTCGATAGCATCCAGCTCTGTCTGCATAGCATGACGCCAAGACTCATGTGAAAGAGCCTCGTCTACAGAAGTGGGATCAGAAGGACCATTAATGATTGTAGACATAAGAGCATAATTAACAAACATGTTGCCCTCATGAATTTGTTTCCCTGAAACTCTGGAAGAACGCCGAAGAGAACCAGGCGGAGGAGCAGAAGGAAGCTCACGTAACCCAGAGTCACGAACTGTCTGATAATACCAACCAGGTACAGATCTGCTCGAACTCGCCGGAGGAGGAGCAGGGTCATCATCATCTGACTGAGAATCCTCAGCTGGAGGTGTAACAGTAACAGCGGGAGCAGGAGGAGGAGTAGGAGGAGGAGAAGGAGGTGCAGGAAGAAGAAGCTCACCACCCCCCTCTGAAGATGTAGGAGTCTCGTCGAACACCACATCACGGCTCACAACAACTTTACCGGCTTGAGGATCATAAAGACGATATGCCTTGGACACAGTGCTGTATCCGAGAAAAGTCATGCGCTGAGACTTCGAGTCCAACTTGGAGCGGTGCTCCTTAGGCACATGAACATACGCCGTACATCCAAATATCCGGAAATGAACAACAGAGGGCTTCTCACCATGGAAAGCCTCATATGGAGTTTTGTCGGGAAGAGCAGCAGTAGGAGACCTATTCTGAATGTAGACAGCAGTGGAAGCCGCCTCAGCCCAGAAACGTCGAGGTAATGAAGAATGCTCAAGCATAGCACGGGCCATCTCCATAATGGTCCTATTCTTCCTCTCGGCAACTCCATTCTGAGATGGAGTATATGCTGTAGTAAGCTGTCTCCGAATGCCATGTGTCTTGCAATATTGCTGAAACTCCTGGGATGTAAACTCACCCCCTCCATCGGTCCTGAGAGCCTTGACCGAGTGACCGGTCTCTTTTTCCACCTCGGCTTTCCAATCACAGAAGTGATGAAAAGTCTCATCCTTGGTCTTCAGAAAGAAAACCCAAGTATATCTGGTAAAATCATCCACCATCACGAGCATGTACAACGCCTTACTCAAAGACGCGGTACTCATAGGACCACATAAGTCTGCATGAATGAGAGCAAGTGATGTCGAAGATCTGTGTGTTGCCTCCTTCGGAAAGGCGGCTCGGTGCTGCTTCCCCTGCAAACAAGAGGAACAAGGAGAAGACGGAGCCTTGATGGTTGGTAATCCATCAACCAACCCATCCTTCGAAGCTCGCTGCAGAAGCTGATAGCTCAAATGGCCAAACCGAGCATGCCAAAGAGCAGAAGAAGCACCAGAAGAAAGCAGAGCGGTCAGTTTGTAGAGACCACTATCTTGGACTCCCTGAGCCAAGATGCTACCAGTCGCTTTATCACGAATGGTAATCTCATAACGAGAAAAGATCACCTCCGCACCCTGAGCAGTAAGAGCACTCACTGACAAAAGGTTAAAAGCCAAATCTGGAATATACAGAACGTCAGAGAAGTACCTCTTGTCCTCTTCAGAACGGAAGATGGGGATAGTGCCATGACCATGCACTGGCACAGAAGAAGAATCACCCAGAGTGATCTCGCCTGATCTGGCAGTGAAGTCCTCGAACCAATCTCGATGGGGTGTCATATGAGCAGTAGCACCGCTATCAACAATCCAAGACCGTGACTGAGAAGTCACAAGAGCAAGTATACGCCGAGTACCTGCTAAGAGAAGAATTCCATCATCCTTCTTGGGTTGAGACACCGCCGTTGAGGAAGAGTTCTTTGCTGCTTCATCACGCTTCTTCTTGTGACATTGGGGTGTCTTGTGACCCTTCTTGCCACAATAATGACATTCAATGTCCTTATTCTTTGAAGATTTGTTGTCTTTATCCTTATCGGAATCCTTGGAGTTCTTGTCAGAACCCCCTTTACCTTTCTTTTGTTGAGACTTCCCTTTATCTCGTGCTGCCAAAGCTCCATCAGGGCCACCAGAGGTGCCAGTCCGCTCCTCAAAGCGAGACTCTATCTGCATAATGGAGGGGAGAACTTCCTCCCAAGTAACTGGAACAGGACGAGGAGAAGAAACAAGAGACTGAAAGTATGCATCAAACCTCTCTGGAAGTTTGGAGAGCAGCCGAATAGCCATATCCTCTGTGGAGATGTCCTTGCCACAAACAGCAAGCTCGTCCCGGAGATCTTTCATCTTTGAGATGAAAGCAGATAACGATGGAAACGCAGAAACTGATAAGTTCATAAGTTGCTTTTCCAATGCCAAAATCCGACCCAGAGACTTAATCTCATAGAGATCTGCAAAAGCCTTCCAAACTTCATGTGCAGCATCAGCTGTACGCACATGAGAGAGAACAGCATCCTGACAGTTCAACATCAGGAAGGAGTAAACACGTCGATCATTCGACTGCCAAATATCAATCTGTGCCTGAGTCACACCACCGGAAGAAAGGGTGGGAGGGGTGGCATTGGCTGGTGTAACAAGCCAATCCCAGAGATCCACGCCACGCAAGGCCGATTTCACCTTCACCTTCCAAAGGGTGTAGTTGGAACCATCCAACTTGGCAGACTCAGCAAACATATGAAGAGAAGTGGGAGCAGCCATCACAAGAGCTTGGGCTCAATCTCAAGAAATGCACAATCTCTGAAGAAAAGGTGTCCTCCACAGGTACCAAGAGTGCCACCAAAGCCTGCAACACCACAAGCCCCCTCTGCAAAGGGAAAGGACCACTGGAGAGGAAAACGCAGCAATGAACAAGTGCTGTTCTGTAGAAAACAGGCCGCCTGCAGTCCAATCTCCAAGTGGGCAATGAAACGCTGATCTCCAAGAGCCAGACGGCTGAATCGGTGAAGCCAATCTGAAGAAAAACTGACCAGCAGAGTGCTGTCCAGAAAACGCAGCAGCAAAGGCTATGGATCTGGAAGAAAACGCAGAGGAGAAGGTGCTGAAAACAGGGCTGAATCTGGGGCAGCAGAAAGGTTGCTTAACCTAGAGCGATGATACCATGAAAGAGTGCACAGAGCGGAAGCAAAGTGGCACTAGAATGTGCTGAACAGAGAGTGCAAGAGAGAGAGAGATATGGAGCAAACTATGCTGAATATACTGAACCAAAACAGTCCCAAGCAAGAGACAGTGATAGTCTCATAAGTGAGGGAGCAAACAAGTACAAGACTCTATGAAAAATGAGAGGCCAGCACCCACTATTTATAGTGGGGAAGAGCTGGCCGACTGGAGCATAGAAACAGGCCGACTGGAGCTGTTGGACATGGCTCCCTAGAAAAATGCCAGAATGGCTGGGAAAAATCCCAGAAAAATACTAAAAAAGGGGTGGCCAGCCCACAAGCAAGGGCCATGCAAAAGGGGACCAAATGGGCACCATACAGAGCAGAAACTGGGGATGAAAGTGCTAACATAGGCCTCTTGCGCTTTAGCCAACCTGTATTTTACTGACTCTAAAATCTCCTGGTAAGACTCCGTCACTCTGTTCGCTTCAGGTACTGAAGACCAGGTCCTGGTCAAAAACGACTGGAAGGGTCTTCCAAACGCTGTCTCATATGGAATCCTGCCAATAGCTGAAGAAAAATAATCATTCAAAACAGCTTGAACTAAAGGCAAACATGATTCCCACTTTCCTTGCTGATCGTGAACATAACACTTCAGCACATCAAAGGCCAACTGGTTATATCTCTCTGTCTGGCCATCCGTCTGTGGGTGGAATGCACTGGAAAAATTCAATTTAGTACCAAAGTTATCAAACAATGCCCTCCAAAAATGACTGGTAAACTTGGCATCTTGGTCTGACACTATGGTCCTAGGAATCCCGCCAAATGGGTACCAATGCCGAATGAACAACTAGGCAACATCCTCAGCGGTCACATTGGCCCTGCAAGGAATAAGCATAACAAATTTGCTAAATCTATCAACAATAGTTAAGCACTGAGTATTACGCTTACTCGGACTGAGAGACAGATTCGTGACAAAGTCCATTAAAATATCTTGGAAAGGACCCTCACGAATTGGCAAGGGCTGTAATAACCCTATCTTCTTTCCACGAGAAGCTTTCACCTTTTGACAAATATCACAGCGTTGTACATATGTAAACACATCTCGCCTCATCTTTGGCCGGTAATATTGCCGTTCCAATTTCTCCAGAGTAAAATTCATGCCCCTATGACCACCAATAATGGCATCATGGGCATCATGGAGAAGAGCTGCCCTGAACAACTTCATGACACACAATCGGCCTTTGTAGAAAAGCCAACCATTGCGTATCAGAAAGTGTGGTGTGGTCCTGTGGCATCCAATACATGTTCCCACTGTACCGAATTCCTCGAAATCCGCGTACGTATGCTTCATGTCATCTAGTCCTGTACACCAAGAAGGTCGAGTCTAGTGGTTTGAATCAAAGCATAAACCACTGGATTGGCCTTTCCTGGAAGGTACTCAATCATACCACCGAATAACTGGAATATCTGGCTCCAGCGGTGTTGTCGGTCACTCCACTGTGCACTTGGCATTGTCTGAATCCAGCGTAATGCCTGATGGTCAATGCGAACCTCAAAGTCACGGCCATAAAGAAAATGTTTCCAATGTTTCAAGGCCTGAATAACTCCAAGGAGTTCACGATCGTAGACTGAGTAATTTTTCTCCGCGGGCAGTAACTTACGAGACATGTAAGCTATTCTGTTGTAACACACCGCCAATTGCAATGTTACTCGCATCGGTGATCACCTAAAATAGCTCGTCCCACGAGGCAAGTGCTAAACAAGGCGCTTCTGATAAAGCCACCTTGAGGTTCTTGAATGCCTCCAATGCTCATGAAGTCATTCGAATCCGTTGCCTTCTTGTCTTCACACCCTTGAGCAGATCGGTGAGATTCGCCGAGATAAGAAAACTTGTCTATGTGGGTGGAGTATGCCTGGTATATACCCACAAAGGATCTGATGTCATATGCTGTCTGAGGTACTTCCCAATTGACAATCTCGACCACTTTAGCCGGATCAAGTCAAATGCCTTTTGCACTAATTATGTATCCCAGATAATGCACCTAGAACAAATAAAATTCTGACTTTTTTTCATTGACGTAGAGCTCGTTGCTTTCCAGCAACTTAAGGACTTTCACCACATCAATGTCATGCTGCTCAACCGTAGCTGAAAATACCAATATGTCGTCCAGAAATATGAACACACACTTTCCAATCAAATCCCGAAAAACACGCATCATCATGCGGTTAAATGTAGCTAAGGCGTTCGTCAAGCCAAATGACATGACCACAAATTCATAGTGGGCCCGTTCTGTACGGAAGACTGTCTTGGGAATGTCCCCCTCCACAATCCTCACCTGGTGGTACCCACTCTTTAAATCAATTTTCGAGAACACCTTCGCTCCATTCAGCCTCTCGAGAATATAATCAATTCGAGGCATCGGGAATCTACTCTTGATAGTCAGCTTATTGAGTGCACGATAATCGACACACAACCGAGAAGACCCATCCTTCTTCTTAACAAATAAGATCAGCACTGCAAATGGCAACACACTAGGGCGAATGAAGCTAGATTGCAACAATTCTTGGAGTTGGCGGTCCAACTATGATTCCATTGCCTTGGAAAGGCGATACAGAAACTTGCTTGAGGGTTCTGAGCCTGGGAGGAGGTCAATCTTGTGGTCCTCCGGTCTGGACGAAGGGAGCTGGGGAGAGAGACTGTCCCAAAGAAAAATTTTCTGGAACTTTTCATGGAGAGCTGAGTACTTCTCGGAAGCACTGGCCACCGTCTGGGCTGTCTAGATATATATCATTGCACAATGTGCGTCTTTCTTGACTGCTCACTTAGCTTGCAAGTGGCTTATGAGCCACCGTCTAGGCTGTCTAGATGTATATCATTGCACAATGTGCACCTTTTCTTGACTGCTCACTTAGCCAAAAGTTCGGAATTCTTGGCTCACACTTAAAGGTCACTAGGGCGTTTGACACATTTCAATTAATTTGGAACGTATGCTTGTCCCACTTGACATGAGAAAGGAACTTGTGAAACTACTGAATGCCCAAAATTATGTCTGCTCCTACAAGAGGGACAACCATAAAATCACGCACAAATTCTATGCCTTGAATACCTAATTTAGCACCTAAAACTTCATACTTAACGCTCGTTGTCATGCCTGTGCTAAAACCCTCAACTTGTTTGTCCACCGAAGTCAAGACGAAACGGGCACGCCGAGCGGCCTGTTCCATGACCACGTCCTTCGTGCTGCCACTGTCAAACAAGACGACGACACTCCTGCCACCTATGTAGCCAAAGGACTTGAGCAATTCGTTGCGCTCATACTCCCGGTCATGAACGCCCTTCTGCTTATCTTCATGCTCCCGGCTAATAATTGCTCCAACTAAATCATTGGGATTTGAAGAACTAGGGGCAGCCACTGGGGTCTATGTGGGAGCTAGGCTCACCACGGAAGCTGTGGCGGTGGTCTTTGGAGTCTTCTTAGGACACTCCTGAGAATTATGTCCTTTTGTATGACAAAAGAAACATCTACCCTCCTTCTTGTACTGAGAAATCTCCTCAGCACTCAACTTGCGACCTGTCTTACCTGCCTCCGCATTCTGGTCTGGAGTAAGCTTAGACGCATTGTTCGAGTTCTAGGAGCCACAGGCTCCCGTGCTCTGTCCTGGGAAAGACCCCGTTTGGTTCTAGCCTTTTCTCCCCGAGGCGGTAGCCTTGGGAGTAGCCGGCTGGGAAGTCTTGAGCTTGCCACCATTATGCTTCATTTCTGCACTCTACGCAAGTGAGAGTGCGTCTTCGAAGGTGCACCTCCCACTGGATTTGCGTGTCAAGGCCATACAAAAACTGCTCTTTCTTGTCCAAATCAGATAAGCCTAATTACAAACATAAAGTCGAAATTCTATTGGCAAACTGAAGGAGTGGTTGCACGTTCTAATGCGCTCCCCTAAACTCGTCTTCGAGTCGCTCAAGGTAGTGGGGCGGTAGAAACCGCTGCTTAAGGTCGCTGACAAACTCGTCCCACACATAAGCCGCCATACCTAATCTAGTGTGGGCATGAGCCCACTGAGTCCACCAAGGAATGGCCTCACCTTCCAAGTACCAACTGGCTAAGATCACTCTGTCAGTATCTATCTTTCTAACTGCGGCAAAGTAAGCTTCAAACCAATGCAACCATGAATAAAGAGTTGTGGGGTCGAGTTTACCATTATACTATTACTGAAATTCATTTTCTCGAGAAAATGATTCGAGGATGCCACTGGTGTCAATCTGGCGTCGAAAGCAACAAGGTAACACTCATGTTCCACGCGTCGCATGGCTTCGTCATCCCGTTGTCAGATCTTCAATGCACGCATCCGCAACTCAAGCAAAGAGCTTGGCTGCAGTCGTGACCCCGCCTGTGTCGAGGATCTAGAATCTAGGATACGGAAGGAGAGAGAGGAGAAGATAAAAAACACAACGCTGGGGAGCGGGTACGCTCTTCCAGAGCCAGGATCTACGCCTTCTGCTCTTCCAACTTGGTCGTCTGGTCTACGATTGCTCGCATCATCTGCTGGAACATCTCTGTAACACTCAAGCCTGGTGCCCTAGCTGGGCTACCCGATGCACTCTGGTCCCAAGGTTCGTGGTCTCTCTCGTCGACGAAGCTCGCCATAGCAAGAAAACACACTTCCTTTCCGGAGCGCAATCTGATCATCCACTATGTGTGTGGGAGACTTCCGGAGGCTTCCGGAGGCCGAATACCAACCGTCCTTCGGTGGACAAGAGTCCACCGGCGTCTGAAAACCAACCACACGAGCAAGAAAAAATTCTGATTTCTTTGCTGAATCTTTGCACTTGAAGTAGGCTCTGATACCACTGTTACATGCGGAAGCTTCGGAGGAGATCGGTAACTTCAATGCTCAGAAAAATAGCACACTTGTCGCGACGAAATTAACGCACAAAACTAAATGTAGATGTGCAGAAAAATAGAGAGAGAGAGAGAGAGAGAGAGAGAGAAAGAAAGAAAGAAAGAAAGATTTTATTAACGTCTTCCAAAAGACCGAACTCGGCCTATGAGACAAATCGGAGTACCTGTATGGGGTATCCTCTGTCATCCCAACAAAATGAAAAAGTACTCAATAAAAAAGCTGAATCTGGGTGTGCAGGGGATGGAGCTCTATTACTAGGAGAATGCAAAGCTATATGCATGGAGTATACAATCATGATATGCAACCTAGCTAGCTCCATCCTGTACCATACTGGGGGTATAAAATGGTATACATCAGTGAAGGGGGTGTCCACAGCTCCCTGAAGAACATGCCTGGGTGTGCTCTGAAGCGAGCCAGTCGCTCCGCACCCTCTCTGTGAAACTGAGCTCTGATCTCTGTCATCTCTCTCTGGTATAGGCGTGGTGTCCGAAAGCCAGGTGTCCTCTGTCTCCTGCGGGCTCTAAGTGTCTCTGCTCTCTGGAGAGTAATTCCCTGCCGTGTAGGGGCTGGGAGGGGTATGGATCTCTGAAAAAATGTAGTAATCTGTGTCTGTCGCCCCCCCTCTGGAGCTGTCTGAGCCTGTAATAATGTCTCTCTGTGGCGCTGTACGTCTAGAATGTATCTCCCCAGTATGCGCTGGTCTGCTGTCTCAAAGATCTGGCGTAGGGAATGTGGCTCTCTGAATAAAATGGGATCTCTCTCTCTGATGGCTGTATATGCTCTGCATCTGCATACATAATGCTCCTCACTCTCCACCTCCTCTCTGCACAATCTGCATACCCTCTCCTCTCGGGGGATCCGTGCTGCTCTACCAGTCTCAATCTCCAATCGGTGTGATGAAACTCTGAGCTGACCAATAGCCACTCGGGAGCCGTGTGGTAAAAAGCCCTCCATGTATCTAGGCCTCTCTATAAATCCATCATCAGTGATACTCATGAAGTGATCTCTGTAGTATAGCATCTTCGGTGGAAGAGGCTGTGTAGGCGATATCCATGTCTCTCGTGTATAGAGCTGCCATAGATCCTGTCTCAATACTCTGTTCCTCTCACTATGAGAGAGACGGATATGTGGTGCATCCCTGTCATACTGGAATGGTGGTAGATGATCCATGTCTAGGCCATGCTGTGAGAACCAATGTGTGACCTGTGCATACCATGATCCTCTGTCTCCTGCCTCAGCCAACTGTCTAGATGCCTGAAAAGCTCTGTATGATAATCTGTCCTGTGGCATCTCTCTGAATCTGTCTAGCAGGCATATAGTCTGAAATATGGCCTCTACCATCATAGGAGGCGCAGCAAACTCTGCTCGGATAATGTCATGAGGTACTGACGGTTTGCTGCGTATCATGCGTGCCATCATGAGGGCCTGTGGTCTCTCTATCTGTGTCCACCAATGAGTAGCAAGGCCTGGCGCCCATACTGCTGCTCCATACATCAATGCCGGTGTGACTAATGTGTCAAATAGCCACCCCTTCGTCCGAGGCTCCTGAAAATGCGCCTGGTGGCACTGTCTCTCTAGCATAGCCAATGCTGCATATCCCCGTGTCAATCTAGCTCTGGCTGCTGAACCCATGGTAAAGCGTGTGGCTGCTGCAGAGAAGGTAACCCCTAGGTACACGTATGATGTCACCACCTCCACCTGGCATCCTACGAGAGTGAATGTCAGCTGACTCCTGCCCTGTCTCGATGTATGAAAGACCATAACCTTGGTTTTCCCAAGGTTCACAGTAAGACCCCTCTGTGTGCAGAAATCATGGAGTGCATGTAGATGCTGCTGTAGACCACCTGGGGACTCAGACACCAATACAATATCATCAGCATAGAGCATAATATGTACTGAGGTACCTGCTAAATCAACTCCATCTCCGCCTCCCCGTGTAATGAAGTCAGCCACCTCATCAATGTATAACCCAAATAGCGTGGGGGAAAGTGGGCATCCTTGCTTCACACCAATGGTGCTAGCAATAGTCTCGGACATACCTCCTGGACATCTGACTCGTCCAAAAACCTGCTCATATAATGCATAGATGCCCCATGTCATATCTGCTGGTATGCCAAGAGACTGCAGGCGCTGAAAGAGCCTCTCTCGTGGTGCTGTGTCAAATGCCTTGCGGAAATCCACAAAGCAGCAATAGAGCTTTCTCTTCCTCACTCTGGCCTGATCAATCATACATCTCAAAGTGAATACATGGTCAGTGGTAGAGAAAGCTCTCCTGAAGCCTGCCTGCCCTGATGAGCGTAAACCTGCTCGCTCAGCATATAAGCTAAGCTCCTGCTCCAGCACTGCACCATAGAGTTTGGCTAGCACGTGGCCAACCATAACCGTCCTGTAGTTGCTCGGATCGAGCATATCCCCTGTTTTGTGAATCGGCACAATGGTGTGCATCGTCCACTCCGCAGGCAAACCCTCTGCTAGTGCTCTGTTAAACAAGTGTGCAAGAAAAGGAGCTAAAGAATCTACTGCATATATGAGATGCTCACCCTGCAGGCCCATATGGTCGGCGGCCCGTCCATGCTGTAGGCGGCGGATAGCTTCCTGTACCATCGAGTGGGTAAAGAAGCTAGCTGTGGTAGGTCGAGGCTCCTGTGGCTGAGGTATAGGTGGCTGCTGTGGGGCATGGTATAGACCCTCTGCATATGTGTGCCATGTCTGTGGGTCTGCAATAGGTGTCGGGGTCCGGGGCTCTCTAAAGTGCCGCCATGAGACAGGGCTATCTCTACTCATGAAGAAATGAAAGATCTCTAGCTCCTGTATCTCTGCAAAGGCCCGCCTTTTGCGGCGAGTAAGTCTCCTCATCTCTCTCCTCGACTCCTGCTCTGTGATGGCTCCCAAGGCTCTCTGTATGCGGAGTCGTGAGTATAGGGCTCTGCACTCGTCATCATACCATCTGTTCTGGGGCATAGTCCCAAGTCTCGCAGGCTCTCCTGAGTGTACACGATGTGGGAAGCTCTGTAATGCAGCCGTGTGTAGGAGTGATGCGAGCTGGGCTGTAATGGTATCCATAGATGCCAGGGGATCCATGAGTAGGAGCCCATCCTCTACTCTGCCAGTGTATATGTCTGCCATGTCATGTGTGAAGTAGATGGTAGTGTGTGGCGTCGGTATATGGGGGGCTGGTGATACTGGTGATCCGGCTAGTGAAAATGCCAAGTATGTATGATCTGCCCCAATAGGACGAGGTGGAATGGAGAATGAGGTGACAAGCTGTGATGCCTCCAAAGACTCCATAATGTAGTCTACCACCGTGCCTCCGGTCCGTGTATGACCCCCATGTGGGAAGCATGTCAGCCCTCCTGATCCCGGCCACTGTAGCATCCCGTTATAAATAACGAGACGATGCCTGGCTCCCAACTCTAGTAAGTGGTCCCCATAATGCCCTCTGTCTGGTCCAGTGTCCTCTGATGCCCGACTAGCCCCTATCTCCTCTGGATCCACAGGGTGGAGGATCTCCATGTCATCATAGTCATACACCTCACACTGTCTGCTCTGTGTGTGGGCATTGAAGTCGCCCGTAAGAAATACTTCCCCTAGTGTAGAATAATGCATAATCTCCTCTGACAGACAAGTGTATGGCGAGGCTCCTATCTCCTCCTCCTCTGGCATGTCCTCTATAATGACATAGGAGGATCCTGATGGAGAAAAGTAACATAGAGCTATGTATATAACCCTGTCCTGTGAGAGCTGTAAGCTGATCCACATGTATCTGGCCTCTGGATCCTGTGCTACCACTCTCAGTCTCCCCTGTAGCTCCCGTCTGAATAGGACTGCTACTCCCCCCGACCCTCTCGAGGTACCCTGGCGTGTGGTCCTCCTGTATGCTGACTCCCACTGGAATCCCTCTACTCGAGGTAGCCCTCTCTCTGGGCTCTAATGTGTCTCTGTCAGAAGTATGATGTCTCTCCCCACCATAACATGCTCCAGTCGTCCAGGCTGCACCCATAGTGAACCATTACAGTTCCATACTGCTATGTGTATCTCTGTCAGTGGCCTGGTCTGTGTCCCATAGGCCCCAAACCGCTAATCCATGAGAGAGAGAGAGAGAGAGAGAGAGAGAAGCGGACACAGTATTGGGTCCCGAATACCCTCTGTAGGGTCCCCACCACGAATGGTGTATTTGCTTTATTAGAATGATGCAAATCTGAAAAGAAAATACATAAAACTTGACCTTTCTTGGCTAAGATAACTCTGCCCTTGACCTGCAGTCCTTCACCCCTTCTGCGTTAGCAAATCCTTGGTTGTCCTGGCCCTTTGATTAGCCTTAGCTCTTGGTGAATTATGAGATAAAGGAAGTGACTTGGGGCCTTGGTATTTATACTACCCCAAAATAGGCAGTCGGCCAGCTCTAATCCAGTCGGCTGGCATAAATTCAGCCCACAACTGTATATTCAGCATTAAATGCTAAATAAATTCTAGAAAATGTTGTGCATGCTTTCCCTTGTTGATTGGGCACTAGGCGCATGGTTTCTAATAGGCCTGGGCATGCTTTCCCTTGTTGGTTGGGCACTGTAAACTTGCTGTTTGGAGACTGGGTAACCTGTATGGGCTGCCCCATACTTGCCCTACAGCCATAAAAAGGCTGGACAACCTGTATGCTACCCCTAGCCTGTCCCTAGGGCTGTCCTACAGCCCTCCATGGCCTATCCATGGCTGGTGGGTACAGCCAAGGCCTTCCTGGCCCTCATGGGGGTGGTTTTACACTATCCCCATGCCCACACAAGTACTTGGGGTAGCCCTATGGGCTGGCCCCTTTCCTATATGCAAACCCTAACTTGTCTACACAATGATCTGGCATCAAGTACCACCAGATACACAGGATCACTGACATCATTCCAGAGGGAGACTCACAGCGCAGACTGGCATTGTTTCATGTGCAGGACAGTGCACACCTGACCTTGGACTCATGTGCAGGACAATGCACACCTGACCTCGGACGAATGGGATGGAACCCTAGCTGACTCGTCTCGGACTGGGCTCACATGGGACCAGTTTACCATCCCAGGTCCTGCACCTTCTATGTGGCATCCAAGTGCGGGATGCACGTGACGATGGATGTGGGAAAGAGAGAGGCCAGAAAGCTTGGAGCTTAACTTTGGACTCTTGAGCGATGAATCAATATGAGAGAGAGAGAGAGAGAGAGAGAGAGAGAGAGAGAGAGAGCTTGGAGGTTTAAAGCTTGAGAGCTTAGATTTAGAGCTTAAGGCTTGAAGGAAGGGAGAAAGCGCTTGAAGGCTTGAGCCTTATATAGGCTTAGATATAGCATACAGCATATGCCAAGGCCCAAAACATGCAAAACATGCAAAAAAACGGCAAAAACGTTCACAAATTGCTTTAAAAAAACAGCTACTTCTCAAAACTGCACACATGCACCAACGATCAAAAATGGTGTCGGAAACAAGACCGTACGACACCGTACGGTTTCAAATATGATATGCGCTCATACGTCGTACAGAAACAACTATGATCGAAAAGCTTCCAAGTATGCTTCTAGGAGAAGCGGATACTCTTGGAGGCATACCTCATCCATCCATTTAGCATCCATGGGTGAATAATTCTTGAACTTCGCAAGGCAGCCTCTTTGAAGTTTGCCACCTTGCAAGCTTATTGTTACACACCCAATGCTAATCCTCAAGATTAGTGGCCTAATCTGACAAGGTTAGGGGATCCCTAGGATTAGGGGAAGCAGACTCATACATGCGGCTAAGGCTCATGGTTAATAATACCAAGTATATTGGCTATTTATGACCGAATAGTTATTTATAGCAACAATAGCCACTATATAAGTGAGACTTGGGTTATTATCGTTGAGAGAGAAAGAATCAATCTGTGGTCTGTGATGGACCACGATTACGGTCGGGAACATGATTGGATTCAACGGACCACGAACAGTCATGCCAAAGGCCTCAGCAGGCACGCATTGGTGGTATACAAGTGCTGGCTTACATGGTTCGTGGGATTGGAGCCTTAGTCTCCGTGATTTCGGATAGAATCTACGATTGGGTAGTGAGCTAGCTTGCACCCCTTCTATTTGATACTAAACTAGTTGTTTGTGTTTAGGGTGCTCCTGGTGGATCTTACAATTGGTATCAGGGCCAAGTTTCGATCTTGGGACTTGTGGGTTATGGGCCCACCACACCCTCTGGCAGCTGCATATAGGATTTCCAGATGCATCCATATTTTTGTTTGAGTGTTAGTTGGCCGAAGGTGAGACGCATTGATTAAAGAATCAATTATAGGGAAGAGGGAAAAATAGATTAGCGATTGCAGATGATTGGAGTGTTGTTGCAGATTGATTTCATCTATGATCGGATCTAGGATTGGGGCAGTGAAACTCTTCGTTTTGCCACTGGTATGGTGAAGCTAATATATTTTGCCTATTTTGAGTGGTGGTGTAAAGCCGGTTGGGTTACCAATGGATCTTGTGGCGCGCATATCTTCTACATAGATCCATACTTAGGTATTGTATCAATGTTGATATTTCAATGGATTTCATGGATAGATTTATTCTTCTCTGAAGGTTTAGTTTTGCGTGCCAGATATCACTAGCAACTTAAATATTCGGAGTCTGCAAACTGGTGGGTAAAACATATATGGGACATATCCTAGTGGTATGGTACGCTAGGGTCTATTTCATGTGCGGTTTATGGGTTTCGGTGAAGTGGATGTTTTAACCTCCAATGTGATCCAAAACCCGTTATTACTAGATGGTAAAACTGATGTTTTACTTCCCTTTGTTCACGAGTATGATCTTTATCCTCTAATGTGGCAAATACACAGTTATTGGATTTACTATCTAGGGCTATGTGGTAGAGTGTTGACTCGTGATACTACTTCCACCTAGTCCCAGTAGCATTGGGATGTTGTTTGGCATCTGGATTACCTTGACGTAGTGGTTCGGCAAAACTTGAAGTTTCTAGGTGCTTCAAGCAATCAGGGTTGACTGGGTTGAGTTCTTGCTCATGATGATTGTCCTTGGTCTGTCGGGGAACAAAGAGGATATATCATATTTTGGTTCCGCAAAACTTGAAGTTTCTAGGTACTTCAAGCAGTCAGGATTGACTGGGTTGAGTTCTTGCTCATGATGATTGTCCTTGGTCTGTCAGGCAACACAGAGGATATATCATATTTTGGTGGAATGTTGAACGCATTCGGCACCACGAGACCATATGATCTCGTCAAATTTGCCTACGATGATACTAAGCATAGGACTCCTGGCAAGACAACTAGGTTATGTTTAGTGCGGGTTTCAATAGCCCGGATTTCCCTAAAACTTTTTGAACTTGAAGGTATAACTCTAGGAGCAGTTAACCTTAAAAAAGAGAGGAGGGTTTGTAGTCATCGCATGGATTTACATTGACAGATATTGACTTGAACTAGAGGGGTTTTATCGGCAGTGTTCTGGTTTGAATATGGTTTCCCTTGCTTTATTTCCAAGAGAGGAAATGTCTTAAGAGGAGAAGTATGTTACATACCTAATGCTAATCCTCGAGATTAGTAGCCTAATCCGACAGGGTTAAGGGAGCCCTAGGATTGGAAAAAGCAAGCTTATACACGTGGCTAAGACTCAAGTATACTTGCTATTTATGACCGGATAGTTATTTATAGCAACAGTAGCCACTATATAAGTGAGACTTGGATTATTATCGTTCACAGAGAGTTATTCACTCTGTGGTCTGTGATGGACTCAGATTACCAACATGATTGGATTTGACGGGTCACGGACGATCATGCCGAAGGCCTCAGCAAGCACGTGTTGGTGGTATACCAGTGCTGACTGGCATGGTTCGTGGGATTGGAGCCTTAGCCTCTGGCTCGAGAGTGATTCCAAATCGAATCTACAATAGGGAGGTGACCTAGCCTGCACCCCTTCTATTTGGTACTAAACTGGTTGTTTGTGTTTATTAGGGAGATCCTCGTGGATCTTACACTTACGCTCCTTGTGAAACCTAATCTACTCTGGCTCTAACACCTCCTCCAACTTATCCACTTTTGATGGATCTTCCATAACCAACTCTTTAGGCTCCGGACGTATATATTTGCGTAGAGGCTTATATGAAATGCATTGTGTATCCTCCAATGATTTGGCAAGCCAAACAAAAAGCCACTTCATTGATCTTCTCAATGACCTTGAACAGTCCATAATACTTGGTAGAGAGCTTGGGAGACATCCAAGCCTCTTCCAAAGTCTAGTTTTCTCAAATTTCAACAATACCCTATAATACTCTTTGATGTCCAATTGCCTTTTATGCTTATCGGCAGCCCTCTTATGTTTTTCAAAGAGCACTCAATGGCTGTCCGCACCTATGCATAGGCAATTTCTACATTAACATCAACGGCAAAAATCTCATCCTTTGTGCGAAGAATGGGTGGCAATACCACTTTGCCATACATGACCCCAAACCCAACACGGTTGAGCTTGTAGCTTCACCATTTGAGAATGATAAGCTGATGAAAAATTCAGCTTAGTGCCCATATTGTCAAAAAGAGCTCTCCAAAAGAGACTCACTCTCGTGGGATCTCTATCTCCCACTATTGACTTGGGCATACCATGATGCTTAAACACATGTGACATAAACATTGTGACCATGTGCTCAGCTTTTATGGTCTTTCTAACAGGCAAAAAGTGAGCTTGCTTACTAAACATGTCCACAATTGTCCATATTGCATCATTGCTACACTAAGTATGAAGCAAATCCATGACAAAATCCATGGCAATGCTTTCCCATGGGGTTGGTTCGAAATTGACAAAGGTAGAAGAAAACCAAGGACCCTTTGCCAACCAAAATTCATCTTTTCACAAGTGATACATGAACGTACATAAGCCTCTATGTCTCTTCTCATGCCTGGCCAAAAGAAATACCTCTCAATCATTTGAGTGGTAGCCAATATTCCTCTATGTCTTGCATAGAGAGTAGCATGATATTCATCCAAAACGTTTATTCTTATGTTTGAAACTACACATAGGCAGCTGTCTTTTATGATGGTATATATCTTTCACTAGATTAGAAGCGTATGCATGACCAGCCATCAAATCAGCCCATATATGTGCAAATTCAGCATCCAAATGATACATGTTTCTATCTAGACACGTCTTGATGTGAGGTAACTAAAATTGCAGCCACATATGGCTTTCTTGATAAAGCATCTGCAATCACATTCTTCTTGCCAAGGGTGTGCAAAATCTGAAAATAAAACATGGAGAGGAAATTGGTCATCCTCATATGCTCCTCTGAAAGCTTAGTTTGCGTCAAAAATTATCCTAAGCTTTGGTGATCGGCCTTGACTGTAAATTCAACTCCCAATAAGTAGTGTTTCCTTGTGTAAGAGGATAAATTACAGCCAATAGCTCTTTCTCATAGATGCCAAGAGAAAGCTCAACATCATGCAACTTTCTACTCTCTTACGCAATGGCATGTCCTTGATTTAGGATAGCTCCTATGCAACATCACATTCAACACTAAATGGCTTTTGTAAATCAAGAATCACCAAAGCTCGTTGCAATATAATGGCATTCTTGAGCTTAAGGAACACATCAATTTTGACCATTTAAACGAAGCCCGTTTCTTGGTAAGTTCATGCAATGGCGAGGCAATCATTGCAAAATGAAATATGAAACTCTTGTAATATAAGCATAAACCAAGGAAAAGTAAACTTCATGTATGGATTTGAGTTCTAGCCAATTTGGATCTTTGCAAGATCCATTTGTACGTCATCTTTAGACACTACATGTCCAAGATAGTGAATCTCTCATATTGCCATTAACCATGAGCTTATGTTTCCTCAGTTCATCAAAGACCACTTTCAAGTGTCTTATGCTCTTCCTCATTCTTGGAAAACACTAAAATGTCATTTTAAAAAACACATGTAAATGCTATGTGACTTCTGAAAATTTGGTCCATCATTGGGCTAAAGGTAGCCGGAGCATTTGAGGAACCGAATGGCATAAACAAACATACTCATAGAGACCAAAAGATGTGTGAAAGGTTGTCTTGTGTACATCTTGAGACATCACTTTCTTTGTAGCCACTAATTAGATCAATGTGAGTAAAATATGATGAACCATCCAATATGTCCAAGATATCATCAATCCTCGAAATAAGAAACCTATTTTCTATGGTTATCTTATTAAGTGCCCTGTAATTCACATACGTGCAAAATGAACCATCCTTCTGTACAAGAAGAAGAGGTGAACAAAATGGCAAAGAGCTTGTTCACACTAAGCCCTTCTATGATAGTTCATCAACCTTCTTCATAATCTCCTCTTGTTGGCAAGCAAATGCCGGCCTATTAGGAGGTGAACTACCTGGCAACAAAACAATTCGGTGATCCTTTGAGCCACCAGGAAGTAGTTCACTCTGCAATGCATCTCCAAAGCAATCTCTATATTCACTTAGAAAAATCAGCCTATCATGAGTAAGAGAATCTACATGCACATTGCTATGTTCCACATCATCTCGTACAAAAACCAAGTACCAAAAAATACTCTTTTTCATTGCTTTACTATTTTGTACATGAGATGCAACAGGGACAGTATCCCCCAATATGCTTGTAACATAAGAAGCTCGGCCTTTGTATATAAAAGAGAGTTTGTTTCTCTTGTAGTTCTTACCGGGCTTAAGGCGAGCATGCCACGGTTTGCCAAGCAATACATCACATCCATTGAGAGGCACAATAAGAAAGCTCTCGTGGTCGAGGTAGCCCTGCATGTGAAATTCGCAGCTTTCCAATGAGAGAAGTGACCTTCACATCCTTCTCAACAAAAGCTGAACATGCATGTATTTTAGGTCCCATGTCTCCCACTTCAATTCCCTAGGCAGCAGCCATTTGAGTGGAGATGAAGTTGTCAATAGAGCAGTCATCAAACATGAAGAAGGCGGGCTGATCTTTAAGTGCCCCCCATGCTTTGCATACTACTCTATCCTTGCTTGCATGACCTAAGTTCCTAGCACATCAGTCACCATTTACATGCACTTTAGACACATCTACTTTCTTTGTCTTTGTTTGTACATTGGCGAGACATGTGGTCTTTACTACCACATTTAAAGCATTTGCCCATTTAAAGCATTTGCCCTCTCGCACGTACTGTGCCCTTTGGCGCTAAGATAACCCATATGTGCTCCACTTGTTTCATGGCTTCTTCTCATTAGCATTTTCAGCTTTTGGAGGTGGTTGTGCACCTTTTACATAATTGCAATTTGCCCCCTAGAATAAAACAAGCCAAGATCCAAGGTGCTCTATAGGTAGCAGAAGATACGCTTAATTGCTTGCCAATGCTTAGTACCTCAACTGTGCATAAATTTGTTGAGGAAATGAATATCTAGTCTTGTGTTGCACAAATATATACGACGAGTACTTGGTTGTATATACTCATGTCATAAGGCTCCTCTCCTCCATCATACATGCTCACTTTAAGCCTTGGTTCTACTAGGATAGAAATAGCCTTACAATCCTGAAGGCCAAACTTATGCAAGAGCTTCTGTATTTACTTGGATTTAAGAATCATAATACTGTCATCTGTATGCACAAACTATATGCATAAATACTAGTGCAAGAGACCCAGATCTAGCATTTCCAAGGAGGTCTTTAACTTGGCTTTGAAAGCTAAAATTGCATCCAAGTCAGCAATAGTCCCCAACCTGGACATTTTCCCAATGTGAAAGGGGTTAAGTGGCGGATGCCTAGAACTCTGTATCAAGATATGCTCACACATGCACTCCACACACACACACATAAGAGCATATATTCACACAAAGCCCTTCGTACTGAGTTTCTGTCAAACCTCCCTTGGTGGGAGACCCTGCACAGTAGGTACTGGAGTGTTACCCCCTCTCGACCGCCAATTTAGGGCATTGTTGCCACCTTGGTTATTTTGGTGATTCGAGTTGCTGGTGTCGGGATTGTTACCTCTGTTTTCCCTGGCTTTGATGCCGCACTCATCATCAACTTGTCTTGACATTTGGCAATGAGTGCACTATCTATTCTTTTTGGGAATATTATGCCAGTAGGGAGTGGGTGCCAAGGCAGGATTTTTGGGATCAGTGTTGTTGCCTTGGGTTTTGCCTTGATTACCTTGATTGCTATTCCCCTTCCCTTGCTACCCTTTTTGAGTAGAGGTGGTATTGGACACAAGGACCCCCCTTGAGTAGAAGAGGAAGAAGATGACTTCTTGGGATGAAACTGGTAATGCAATCGAGTGAAGCACAGAAGTTGGCACTCACACTCATATAGGTTAGGCATAGGTTCTAAACTAATGGTCTGTGTGACAAAAGTAAAGAAACTAGGTGGAAACTTGTTCAGTAATGTGATGACCTGGTCTTCATGAGACTTGGTAGAGCCAGTGGTGGCATACTCCACATTAGGGCGCCGATACTCAACAACCTTGACATTCAATGCTCTAGATCAATGCGACGCGTACGATCACGTGCTACATCTCTCTCTGCAAGGTGTGCCCATCTATCAAAGACATAGGGGAACTGTTGGAGTTGTGAATGAAACTCCACCAGAAGACCTTGCATGAGCTCCTCACTATGGTAGTGGCATTCCTAGCTTCCCAATAGCGGATGACTTCAAGAGGTGCTAATGAGGGGTGGGGTTTCGGTTCAAAACCCTTCACCAAGTTCCAAAAACCTTGGGAAGTGAAAACTTGTTCCATAAGGTTAGCCCAAGTGGTGTAATTAGACCCATTGAAACGAGTCTTTTTTGTGAAAGCATTTCTGGACATAGAGGCATGAAGATTAAATGCTAGAGATGACATGTCCAACATAAACTCTGCCTGCAAGTCCCCATTGAGAAAGACTGTCTAATGTCCAACTGATGCATCTTCCACCCATGATGGACAGCCAAAGAAACAACATATCGATAGTGGACAACCGTGATGTAGGTACAAAAGTCTCATAATAATCTATGCCTTTCTACTCGGCCTAGCCTTGGCCAACAAGTCTGGCCATGTACCAATCATTATAAACTCACTCGGTACCAATTGGTTTCTCGCCATGAGGCAAGTCCACTAGATCCCATGTGCTATTTTTCTAGATAGCATTGATTTCATGTTGCATGGCTTCTTGCCAATACTCATCCTCTTGAGCCTCCTCGTAAGAGTGTGGCTCATCTATGTCACTACTCATGCAAGCCACATCTGCATGTCCTATAGTATTTTTGGAACCAACCCGTGTCCTACTATGAAGAGGAGCCGAGAGATGACTCTCCTAAAAGTACACATCAGCCGCCAAGGCAATGTTCCTGGCCTCTTCCAAAGCTGTCTGCTCTTCATGAACTGCTTCTTGTACGTCATGATCTACAACTACAGGCTATCCATTAGGCATTTCTAGTGGTTGGTTTGCTCTGACATACGCTCAATGGGAGTAGTCCCTCAAACATGTCCTATGAGCCATTTTGGAAATATCTACTGAATTCAGCCAATGGTGGTACTGAATTTCAACAAATATAACATCTCTACTTTCAAAGATCCTTTGACTACATGGATTGTAGAGACAGTATCCCTTGCTACGCCCACAAATATGCATTTAACTACCTTGTCATCCAACTTGCCTCTTAGCTGTGGAGGCCCATGAGCATATGCAAGGCAACCAAAAGTCCAAAGGTAGTCAACCTTAGGCTTTCTGTCATACCAAGCCTAAAATGGAGTAATGGTCTTTAAAACTTTGGTAGGGTAGGCTCAAAAGTTTCCCAACCCTTGGCCCTAGTTCACAAATAGTTAGGCTGCCAAAAACTGGTCCAAAACTGCCTCAAACCTGCACATTTCTCTACACCATGCTGATTTGCTATTGATTCTACCCTAACGCTAACCCTAATCACACTATACATGCATCCTCAACTCTCATGACATATGCTTCCACGGACGAATGAATGTAACATCATGACAAGCTTTTGCTTACAAAAATAGTTTTGCTAAGGTTCAACCCTTATGCTTGGCCACCCCTTGTTTACACCTAGTGTCCTTGCACTTTAACAACGACCTGCATGGCCTGCAAGTGGGAAACCATTTGATCCTTGGCCATCATTAGTCCCTAGATAAGGCTGCCCATCCGTGTCCATCTAGATGCCCAAAACCTGATTTATCCCAAAACTGTTTGGGATAGGGTGTGTCACACTAATAATAATTCACACGAGTATAGAGCTCGCCACCTGGTTGTAAATAACGTCCTCCATGCAATAACACGATACATTCCTATTGAAGGAGCTTTCAATAGTCATGTAAAGGGCAACTCATGAAACTCAATCACAACTGGAACTCGTGCAATGCACGCCTAGGAAGAGTCATGAGAGGGAACCTCATTTACAGAGGTCCTGACCGCAATGGTCCAGATGACACAAGGATCCAGCTTCTTCCATTGGTGTATATGAATAACCTTTAGAGGCCTCCAAATCTAGTGCTCTCAGAGGACCAGCGGTTGAAGCTCCTATTACTTGGTTCTAAGTCTATTAGTAGTGCAAACACGCTAATTTAAGTAACTCCCACAAAACCCCGCACATGCATGTCTAAATGGAGGGAAAAAAAAAAACCAAAACGAAAAAGAGAACACGCACACTCGCTGTGGGACTTGAGAACTTACAACGAGCAACGAGCACACGAGACTCCAGCGAACAAAGGGACGAAGAAACAACTGCTGCTGCTTGGGCGCCGACCATGGCAGCTGCACTTCGTCGAATCATACCGCAACAGCCGAGGTGTAAGGCGGGAATGAGGGGGCATGGAACTTATATGATCGCATGACCCTTCTTTTTCTTTTTTCATTTCGATGATTTCGCCCCCAAACTCCACTCACACGTGGACCCTATGGTGTTAGGGACATCTGGGGTAGGGTGGGTCATGATAGACTGAGCCCATTTCCTCCCTTTTTTTAACCCTCCCCTTCGTGGAGTAGATGAGAGGGTATAATCAAGGTGCCAATGGACAAGCAGGGGCACAGCCTTGAGGCACCTATTTCCATCCTCTTGGTGAGAAGTTAACTCACTTAGACGTCATGGTTCTTTGTATGAGATTATCTCCTTGATCTTGTATTAATCCACGATGATTATGCCATGTCTCGGCTTTATGATTAATCCATATTAATCATAAAACTAAGATATAGGATATGGATTAATTGTAAAGTCAAGATATGGGATAATCACCATGGATTAATACAAGATCAAGGAGATAATCTCATACAAAGAACCATGACAAAATGGAATGATCATAAAGCTGAGATATGGGATAATCCCCATGGAATAATATAAGATTAAGGAGATAATCTCATATAAAGAACCTTGATGCCTAACTGTGTTAACCTCTCACCAAAAGGATGGAAATAGACTTCCATAAGCCAAAGGCTCCAAGAACGTATAAATTTCCAAGAGAGATAATGTCCAAAGATCATAAATGGTCATAAAAGTGCAAATGACAAAAGTTATTGCTCCATTACAAACCATCCCCTCCTATAATGATTTCGGTCTCGAAATCAAAAGGGTGGTCGTGCAAAAATCAAACATATACAAAAGGCTATATATGGAAGCCAAAATCTCCCACAATCATAGTGTCAGTGGCGAGGACAACGAACATGAATCGCCAAAGTCACAAAGCCCCCATGATCGAATGGAAAGGATGATGGACTCCTGTCTCATCGATGATAAGGCTAACCAAGCAACCACCTGGATCAAAGGGAAATCCAATCAATGCAAAGTCCAAGTAAAATGGCTCCCCATTCTCTTGGATCAAATGGAAGATATAAAGAACCAATGTTGATGTCAAAGCTAGCTGTGTATCCACCAGGATCAAATGAATAGTCGTGGTATGCATCGCGGATCCCTGAAACTGTGAAAGCTCAAGTTCAAGGGAAAGCTCATAGGCCCCTTGTGAAAGCAATGTGAAGCTGACATCCAGGGTATCCACCAAATGAAATCATAGCCCATATTTGGAATGTCAAATAATCCTGGCATAAAAGAATAATCGTATAGACCAATCCCAAAATCTATCACATGTACATCTGAGTGATATGCCACATAGTCATCTACCATACATCTTAAATGACATATGATGCACCCAGAGATAAATGTCCCAACTCTAAAGAAAATAGGATCATGTAAACAATCATGGAAGGCACAGGAACATGACTCAAAGTCAAGATCATGCAAGATCAAATGTGTATCCATGCCATCATCACATGTAGC
Source organism: Cibotium barometz (assembly GCF_041138505.1). Classification (NCBI taxonomy): domain Eukaryota; kingdom Viridiplantae; phylum Streptophyta; class Polypodiopsida; order Cyatheales; family Cibotiaceae; genus Cibotium; species Cibotium barometz. The sequence continues at coordinate 8,603,850 of NC_141052.1, read as the reverse complement.
ATCACTCAAAAAATTGAAGGCATGATCCACTACATCAATATAAGTATAAGAATGATCCAAACCATGCACCATATCCTCATATGTAAAATCCCCTATCTGTATATAATGATCCCAAGTAGAGGTATGATCATCAAAATCACCATAATCGTCTGATGCCAACAAGGTATCCACACATGAGAGATGAGTGGAATCATCAACCACATTTCTAATCATGGTATCCTCTATGTGTATATGATGATCCCAAGTAGAGGTATGAAATCATCAAAATCACCATAATTGTCACTGGATACCAACAAGGTATCCACACATGAGAGATAAGTGGCATCATCAACCAACATTACTAATTATGGTATCCTCAAGGTCACTAAGGTCATCCCCATAGGTATGATCTACCTCCATTAATGTATTCCTATATGACCTAGATCCCATGATAAGTCAATCTCTATCAACGCTCGATCTAAAAAGATATCCAAATTAAAAGTAAAACACTCTAGATCCTTGTGTATAAATCTACCTCTCCTGCAAGGTCTCACCTCAACAAACTCATCACTACTCTCATGCACTATGCCTGGTTGCTCAAATACAAGAATTATCACAACACAAATACTGCCAGGTAAGCTATGACAACTAAGAGTAGTGATCATATGAGAACTTTCTCCAAATGTGAAATCTCTAGAGGAGTAGCTTGACACATTTAACACCAAGAACTCTGGCCTATGCTCCTCATAGTCTATCACATGCTCAAGAATATGTGAAGTATCATTAATCTCATGAGAAGCAATAGATGTAACACTACTTGAATGCCTATGATCATCTAAAAGACCCTCGTGATCAAGTAATGTATCCCCATGATCCTTGGAAGGTAGGTAGACATAAGAATATCGTCACTCGTCGTCGTAATGCTCGATGATGCCATGCATTCCCTCGAGATTATGTCCACATGATCTAACTTAAATATCATATGTGCATGTGTTATCATCATGTGCGCGTGTATCAATATCATATGCATGTGTAACATTATCTGCACATGCATCAATATCATCATAAGTATATGTGTGCGATACACCATCATGGGTATATGGATGTGATACATCAATATCATCATAAGTATATGTGTGCGATACACCATCATGGGTATATGGATGTGATACATCAATATCATCATAAGTATATGTGTGTGATACACCATCATGGGTATATGGATGTGATACATCATCATCATCATGGGTATATGGATGTGATACATCATCATCATCATATGAATCTATGTCAGTGTAGTCCATGTCGTCATCTCAGGAACATAATCACGATGACTTGAGAGTGTGGGATACTCAATCAAGTCACCAAAAGAAGAATCATCCCATGCGAACAATACTACACCATTTGTGTCGATGTAGCCAAGCAACGAAGAGATGAAATTGTCGTGTGTGGACCACCTAGACCATTTGGCAAATAACTCCTCCTCTTCGAACAAATGTCGAAAATGACAAGGCATCAAACTACGAAGCTTGAATATCCAATACTGGCATAAATATGATGCCTCATGATAGCAAGAAGTTGGCGAGCGAGGATGTAGGGGTATGCGCCTCGAAATGCCAAAGGCATGTACAAATGCGGCAAAATATATGCAATACATGACACAAGAAGGCAAAACATAATATCATAGAACCATGTTGATAGTGCATGAGCGGCTCTCCCTACGATCACAATTAGAGATGCTATCAAAATAATGTCATGACGATGTGAATTCACACCATGGTAATCAAACGAAGGATAAAAATAGTAGGAATAACCCATGGTTGCATCATGTGAGCACTACCCAATGTAAATGCAACAACACATGTGAACACACCTCTCAAACATAAGGTGTATAGGACGTGTGACCCACGATGTGTGAACAAGCCCACTCAGCACAATGCATAACACGTGTAAACACACCTCTCATACATAAGGCACATAGGACGTGTGACCCACAATGCGTGAATAATCCCAACTAATACTCAACACAAATCAACGTGTACTCCATGTGAAAGAATCCCCAATTGTGTGAAACAGGCCCACTGACATGGGACCTCAAATACTTTTTGAAGAATAAATCAAAACTCACATATACAATAAAGAATAAGCCATAGAATTGAACCTAATTAACAAGATTAAGCATAAAATAAAATAAAAACACGAGATAGAATAAACATCGCCTTCAACACACTGTTAGGTGCAATCTCTCTCTCTCTCTCTCTCTCTCTAAGCATTGGCATCCTTCCATTTCTTGGGTATTTATGTCTTTATTCACAAAAATAGCCCACATGCAAAAAAATAGTTGCACGCTCTTGCATGGGCTTGCCCTTTACATAAAATAGGATTTGTTTTTACCAAAAGCTTAAATATATCCTTCTTATCTAAATCACTAAGGAAAAACACATATAAATTTGCAAGAGCTAATTCCCATGCAACAAAATTAATAGGTTTATATCCATGTATAACAAAAGTGGGCGGCTAGCAAAATACAAAAATATATCATAGTAAATACCACAACCAAAATACCAAAATCATTGGCTATCCTGCCAAAGCCAAAATACTAAAGGGAAAACCTTCTTGTTGATAAACATCAAATCACCACCGTCATATCCCAGCCATACCAACTTACAAGCACAAGTCTCTTCAATCTCATTACACATTAGCAACCCTTGCTAAAATGACACAACGACCAAAATCATTGGCTATCTCGCCAAAGCCAAAATACTAAAAGGGAAAACCTTCCTGGTAGTTGCTCATGCTAAATCACCGCCATCATGTCCCATCCATAGAGCACAAGACTCATCAATCTCACCACCTACAAGTTGTCCATTCAAACACATTACACATTAGCAACACCTGCTAAAATTACACAACAACACATAAGCATTAAATCTAACACTTAGTTCCAGCCATCCCTAAATTTATATGTCCTACACATGGAATATTCAGAATCACCTAAGTGCCATGCTTCAAACATGTGGTAATTAGATATCCCCCAATTATCCAACGAAGGGACGGATGGACAAGCCATAGCATCCCTCCTGCGCCTAGGATAGCAAATGTCCTTACATAGGCATCATGGCCATTGTATGAGATTATCCTTAACCTTGTATTAATCCATGATGATTTTTTCCTAATCTAAGCTTTATGATTACTCCATTTTGTGTAATCTTGTTCAAGGTTGTGTCCTTCTTTTGCACTAGAAGCACTTGAGAATAAAAGGGAAAAGAACTAAGCCGTATCAATCCCTTTGATAGCAAGTCCTATACCTTTGTCACATGATAGGCATTACTGCCATTGCATCACCATGGAACACTTGCTCTGCATGCAATGCCGGTCCCATCTCCTTGGTTTTGATACCTAATTGTTCCACAAGCTCCATGGAAATGAAATTATATGTGGCTCCCATGACAAACAACACTAGAGAATTCTTGTCCCTGCACTTTGTCCCAAGAGAGCAATAACTCTCCACCCTCAGGTTCTGAAGTGTTTCCCATCAAGAATCCCACCAACCTGACTAATGATCAAATAGAGGTCTACCACAAGAAAGGGAAATGCTTTAGATGGGACAAAGAGGGACACATATCGGTCCAATGTCCAGATAATCCTAAAGAGACATAGAGAGCAAGGGAAATGCAAGGGAAATTCTAAGCCAATGGTTGGTGGGATTCTTGATGGGAAACACTTCAGAACGAACGAGTCTAAATATCCCATACCGTGAAGGCGCATTCAATATACAATCATAAGATGGTAAAAGATAGAAGACATAAATGTCCGATGTAAGTAAATGAAATGAATCTAATGTCCCATAGCACCGGATTAACTCTAGATATCACTCCTTCAGAATATAAAGTTTGAGACGAAGTGGCCAGTTCCCTCTGAAACTTAAATTCCACCACAAATTTCCTTTATCTTAAATTTTTTAAATTAATACCTAAAGTGTTAAAATATTTAAAGTATGCATGCTAAAATCCATTCGTACTTGAGAAAAGAATGATAAACTAATGAATTTGTTTTCAAAATCTTATTCTAAAAGTATAAATAGTTTTTAAAGGAAAATTAAATGACTTTCCTGACAATGTGAAATCGTTGGCGAAATGAAGTCAACACATACCTCCATCGTTTGATAGCATAGTTGAAATTGTGTTTTGGGAATTATTTTAAGCATTCTTGAAAATATTTTTCTACCCTCTTAGATGATTCGGGGATGCTTCGATTATCGTTACATCAAGCCAAATCATGTTAATATCACGGGTGATGCCATTATAAATATTAATACGTTTGGTGAATATTGACGTATGTTTGGGACCTCCAATGTTTGTTTCAGTTGGTTTGTATGGAAGGGTGATTCTTGGGTTACTTATGCCTTGCAAACATGTGTGTGGTTATGTTTTGTATACTTATGAAATATTTATTTACCACTTTATTCTTGGTTATTTTATAGGTGAAGGACAATCCAAAGATTGAGGAGAATTCGCACATATTTATTACTTGGCACACCATTTTTGTAAACAAGCTTTATATATACATGTGCTAGCTTGTGCACATTTTGATTTATTTGGAAAATCTTAGTTTATCAAGTGTGGACTTGAACTTTAATATTTTGTAAAGCGTGATATGCTTTAAACCTTAGCCTTAATTTATGGACACTCTCTTTTGAGCATAAGAGAGTGTCATGCAAGAAAAGCACCTTTTTGTATTTTTGGAGGGTATGGCCTAATTTGGAATAAAGTAATGCGTAAATACTCATGTGTGGGGAGAGGCCGCACACATGAGGGGGGATGATTACACCCAATCTTGGAGTTGTGCTTTGTGAGCTTAGTATTATTAATTTTTCACTCAAATATTGAATATGTTAAACATGTGATATTTGATAAGTTATTTGATTTGATTTAATCAAAATTTCACAAGTTTCTTTAAATTCTATTTTCCTAGAAATTAGATCAATGCTAGTGGTACTTGAGTAAGGATCTAGGAAGATGGAGGTAAGAATTGAAAGCTTGATTCAAAGGTTTAAAGACTTACGTGCTCTATTATCCAAGGGGCAAAGACCAAAGGATAAAGGGAGTGGCAAACCACTCTGTAGAAAACCATAAAACCACCTTCTTCTTGAAAAGTGGTTTTCTCAAATTCATAACCTCTCTATGATCTACCCGTATGGATTAAATCAGCTCTATTGAAGGAGGTTTAAGATCAATCTTCAAATTGCTAAACCACTGCAAGTTGAGCAAATCCATAAGGGAAGGTCCTTGATTATCTACAAACCAATTCTTTTGAAAAGTGCTTAATCGTAGCCTGCAGGGTAATTACCTTTTGGGAAATTCAAAAAAAAAGAAAAAGAAGAGCTTATATTTGTGCTTTAAGCCAAATCAAATTTTGGGCCTTCTTCTTTTCTCCATGGCAACAGAAAGCAGCACATCGACAGCATGAAATTGTCACTTTAAAAAAAAAACTACAGCCGGCTGCATGGGTTCCAAAGAGAAGGCACTATTTTTTTGAAAAACCTGTAAGCTTTGTTTTTATTTTTTTAAAAGGGGGTTTAACGTAATGAGCTTTAAAGCTTATTATATTATAAGCTTGTAAGCTTTGTTTTTATTTTTTAAAAAGGGGGCTTAATGTAATGAGCTTTAAAGCTTATTATATTATAAGCTTTAAAAGCTTATCTTTAAAGGTTTTCAAAGGGGTTCAAGGAAGAAGAAGAAGGGCTTTGCCCAAAGGGAAAATTCATGAAAATTTTAGTCCCTGCATAAAATTTCAGAAAAGGAACTCTTCGCTTTTTTGAAAAATTGAAAGCCTCATCGGCATCAACAGACATCAAAGAAATATCGACAAATTCTTGGAGGACGGTGTTAAGACCAACCATTGGACAACGAATTCAACAATTCAAAAGCTAAGTGTTCCATCTCCATTTATTTATTTGCGTTATTAAATCGCACTTTCTTTATCTATTTAATTGCAATGGCCACTCTACATGCACTACCCACTATGCAAGAGCAAATCTTAGCACTACAAGAGCAAATTGCTAATGAACGTGAGCTTCGATGCAAACTAGAGCATTAAGGAAAGCGTTCCAAGCGCAAGCATGACTCTTCCAACTCTAATGAGGAGGAAAGTGATTATGTTAGGTGCACTGTTAAAGCTACCTTACGTGCTCAGAGTTCTTGGAAAGATTCACAAATTAGCCAAAAGGCGTTCACTTTCCAGAATTATGATGGCAATAAGGATGCATGAGTTCTTATTACATGGCTTAGCCAATTAGATGACTATTTTTTAGGTGAAAGTTTTCGAAAAAGAACAAAATTAAATGTGCTTGTAATCACCTAATCGAAAGTGCTGCTTGTAATCACCTAATCGAAAGTGCTGCTTTATGGTGGAATGTCATCAAGCAAGGTAAACATCGATCTTCAACATGGAAAGAGTTCCAGAAACTCTTAAAGAAGTACTTTTTGCCGTCTCAGTAAGGGTGCCGACGATGGGACACTCTACGCCAGATCGAGAAAGAGAATCTCCAAGCCTACATCGATAAATTTTGGGACATTCTTTTACAGGTTCAAGTGAATGAAAAAGTCAAGGAAAAAGAGCAACAAGGAAATTCATTGCTGGACTTAAGTCTACCATTACGCGACTGACATTAATATGTTTCATCTACATGATCTTAGTTCTGCTATGGATCTTGCTTTAAATTTTGAACGTAAAACATCTACTTCTAGAGATTTCAGGATGCAGGATAAGTCTTTTGCAAAGTCTACTAAACCTTCTTTCCCTTCTAGTACTTTTGATAAATCTAGGATGCACAAGGGTAAAGATGTGATTAAAGGAGATGCTCAGAAGGACAACAACAACAAACCCTCGAATTTTCAACCAAATAATTGAGTCTTCAAATGTTACAAATGTCACAAGGAAGGACACCTCACACAAGATTGTCCGAAAAGAAGAAGAATTTTGCATCGGTGGCTCGACTAAACGTTATTGAAGAAGATGATGATGACGATTCTTTCAAGCAAGAGGGTAACTTTGAACCCAATTATTCGGATGAAGGTAAGTTTTCAATTCATGCTTTATTAAAAATTTAAGACAAAGTAATCAATTTCTATATTGCATAATGATGGTAGCTCACATGATTTCATTTCTGAAAAAACATTGAAAGCACTTAACCTAGATGCATCGTACTCTAGTTATACAAAGTTAAAGTTGCATTTCAAGGTACTAAGTATAACTGCATAAAGGAGGTTAAGGATTTAGAATTAGAAATGGGTTCACTAAAAGAAAAGAGAACATTCCTAGTCACTCCTTTGCAAGGTGTGGATGTCATCTTAGGTATGCCATGGAGACATGAGCATAATTCCCAGATTGACTATGAAACTCATACCATATGGTTAATACAAGATGACAAAGAAATTTGTCTCTAATGTCAGACCAAGGGTGACCTAGGTCCATTTTTTACTCATACCTAAGCAAAAAGAGCTGTACGAAAAAGGGAGAAGATATTTTTTATTTTTGTCAACCAGCTTACTGCTTAGGATGACTCCAAATCAAGTGTCTCATGACCCTTTCATCTCTAAGTTCTCTAACTGCTTCATGAATGACTTACCTCTTGGCTTACCCAAGCCTCGTCGAAAGACCATAGGATTGAAATAATTCCTGGTAGCTCACGCCATGAAAAGCTCCTTATCGAGTCAACATGCTTGAGCAAAAAAAGATCCAAAGGCATTAGACCCAACAGTTCTCCATTTGGTGCTATGGTTCTTCTCGTTAAAAAGAAGAATGGAACATATCAATTATGTATTGATTATCATGCACTAAACAAGATTACTGTCAAGCATCGATATCTGATACCTCGAGCGGATGACTTGCTAGATAAGCTTAAGAGAGCCCAAGTCATTAGCAAGATTGACCTAAAGTCAAGTTATCATCATATTCGAATGGATGAAGGAGATATCTTCAAGACTGCCTTTAGAACCTAAACTGGTCATTATGAGTTTTTAGTTATGCCATTCGGTTTGACTAATGCTCTGGCTACTTTTAATAGCATAATGAATAGAATATTCTTGAAATATCAAAATTTTATTGTAGTGTTTTTTGATGATATCTTAGTTTTCATTAAGAATCGTTAAGAACACGAATAGCATTTAGAAAAAGTGTTCTCACTTCTTCAAGAGAATCATCTCTATGTCAATTCTGCTAGGATACATTGTTTCTGTTGATGGTATTCGAGTAGACCCCAAAAAGATTAAAAGTATTGCTAATTAGCCTAGAGCACGTGATATTCATGAACTCCGATCTTTCCTTGGATTATGTAGTTACTATAGGAAGTTCTTTACATCGATTGCACATCCTTTGACCAAATTTCTTAAGAAAGCTATATATTTTGATTGTACTAGTAGATAGGATCATTCCTTCAATGAACTTAAGAAAGCATTGACCCATGCACCAGTTCTTACACTACCAGATTTTCAACGACCATTCTTTGTTGTAGTTACCGATGCAAGTGGACAAGGCTTTGGTGCTGTTCTTATGTAAGATGGACATCTCATTGCTTATGAAAGTTGTAAGCTCAAACCAATATCTGGCAAGGAACAATTTAACACTCTAAAAACATGTGAATCTTTATATTGTTCTATGCATAGGAAATACAAACTTCTTAATTTAAAATGAGATATTAAAGAAGGAGAAGAATTCCATATAACCCTACTACTCATGCTATGGTATTTGGGTCTTCCATGATAGTGGCTTACGTCATGATTTTTTACTTTCATACATAGCCTTTTGTATATGTTTGATTTTTGCATGACCACTCTTTGATTTCAAGGACAAAATCATTATAGGAGAGGATGGTTTGTAACGAAGCAACAACTTTAGATTAGGTTTAGGACCATGGTCATAGGCTCAAGTATAAAGGGAGAGCTCATGGACCACTATCATATCTTTTGGACATCTTTTGTATTTGGTCATTTTGACTATTAGAGCCTCTTGGATTTCATACCTTGGTCTATGGAAGGCTATTTCCATCCTCTTACTGAGGGGTTAACTCACTTAGGTATCGTGGTTCTTTATATAAGATTATCTTCTTAATCTTATATTAATCCATGGTGATTATCCCATATCTCAGGTTTATGATCACTCCATTTCAATATATGAACCACATCCTGTAAGAGATTGGTCTCCATAATCATTTGATCTATGAAAATATCTAAATTAAATGCAAAGCACTCAAGATCTATGTGCATTATCATGCCTCTCCTACGAGGCCTTACCTCAGTAAAGTCATCACTACCCTCATGTATCATTAATGGCTATCTGCTTAAACACATGAAGTATATCCACACGAACCTACCAGGAAAGCTATGAGAACTAGTAGTGGATAAACGATGAATGTCTCCACATATATACACCCTAGAGAAGAGTAGCCTTAACACATGTGGATGAATGATGAATGTCTCCACATGTGAACACCCTAGAAGAGTAGCTTAACACATCTAACAAGAAACTCAGGCCTATACTCCTCATGGTCCAACATATGCTCATAGGTATTCCATGAACCCACATGTGAAGTATCATCAAACCCATGTGTAACAATGGACGTATCACGAATTAATCACATACTGATGGGCATCAATTGCATCTAGTATAATGCTCATGATCCTCTAATAGAACCCCACGATCATCTAATGTATCCAAATGATCTCTAGGAAGGTAGGTAGGCATATCATCACCCACCATGGGCATCAATTGCATCTAGTATAATGCTCATGATCCTCTAATAGAACCCCACGATCATCTAATGTATCCAAATGATCTCTAGGAAGGTAGGTAGGCATATCATCACCCACCATAATGATCTCTAGGAAGGTAGGTAGGTAAGCAGGCATAGGCATAGGTAGGAAAGTAGGTAGGTAGGTAAGTATCCAAATGATCTCTAGGAAGGTAGCTACGTAGGTAGGTAGGAATAGGAATATCATCACCCATAATCAACGGTACCATCCCTGCCCTCGAGATCACGCCCACATGATCTAACTCATGGTGCAATTTGAGATGCTCCATATGTGACCTTGGAAGCAATGAATTGAGCTGATTTGGTAAGCCAATCCACCACCACAAATATTTGATCCCACCCATGCTTAGTCTTGAGAAGACCCATAATGAAATCCATTGATATGTGAGTCCACTTCCCATTTGCAACAATGGGTAGAGGATGAAGTAAACCACCGGGTAGTTGATGGCTATTCTTGTTTCTTTGACATGCTTAGTCTTGAGAAGTCCCGTAATGAAATCCATTGATATGTGAGTCCACATCCCATTTGCAACAATGGGTAGAGGATGAAGTAAACCTCCTGGTAGTTGATGGCTATTCTTGTTTCTTTGACATGAAGGACATTCTATCACAAACTTCTTGGCATCCTCCCTCCACATGCCTTTCCAAACAAAAATTCTGCTCACTTTGTCATATGTCTTCATCAACACACCAAGATGACCCATGGAGAAGAATGTATCTCATGAAGCGCCTTTGATACGTAGGATGAGGTAGAAACAAGATACACTTGATCCTTGTACCATAAGAGGTTGTTGCGAAGCTTGTAACGGGGAATATCTTCTGATTACCTTGTAATTTCATGTAAATATGGACAATAGCCTCATTTAGGAGGTATTCCTCTTGAATTCCCTTAATCCAATCACTAAAAACCTCCATAATCGATGCCATAGTGCAAGCCCACATTCTTGACAATGTATCCGCCTACTACCTTGTCCTTGACCGGTGTGTATGATATCTCAAAATCATAACTTTGAAGAGTGGCTAGCCACCTCTTTTGCGTGGAAGAGAGAGTTGGCTGGGATAAGAAAAATTTCAGCACCCTTTAATCACTTCTCACCTTGAAGTGGGAACCATACAAGTAATGATGCCACATCTTGATGGCATGAAGGATAGCAAGTATCTTTTGCTTATAAACATGCAGTGTCATCTCCTTTTTGGTAAGGTTTCTACTCTCAAATGCAATGACTCCATGCTCTTAAAGAGTCCTAAGTCCTCTTCCACTTGCATCCACTCTCACATAGAAAGTCTTGGAAAAATCAAGACAAACAAGAATAGGGTCTGATATAAGTAAAGCTTTGAGCTCATTGAAGATTTTGTCAACAATAAAATCCCAAAAGAAAGCTTCCCTCTTGAGAAGATTGGTAAGAGGTGCTGCTATTGGTGCATAATGATGCATGAATATTCTATAGAAAGAAGATAACCTAAAAAATTCTCTTAATTGAGTTGAATTGCTTGGTGTTGGCCAATCTTTGATACATGCCACCTTCTTTGGATCCACTCTTATGCCATTCTCTTCAACCAAATGCCCAACATATTCCACACCCATTCACCATGAATGAGCATTTGCTCTCGTTTACTTGTAGCTTGTGCTTCCTCATCACTTCAAACGCTTGCTTCACATGAGCTAGGTGTTCTTCTTTGCTCTTGCTATATATCAATATATCATCGAAGAACACTATCACAAACTTGAATAGAAAAGGAGCTAATACCCTATTCATCAATGCTTGGAAAGTGGCTGGTGCATTTTTAAGACCAAAAGGCATGACCATAAAGTGAAACAACCCTCTTTTGGTCTTAAATGTGGTATTCTCTTCATGCCCCTCCTTCATCCTTATTTGATGGTATCTTGATCTTAAATCAGTCTTGGTGAAAAATCTTGCTCCCTAAGCTTATCCAAGAGATCATCAATGCATGGAATGGGGTACCTATTCTTGATTCTGACTTTATTCAAGTCACAATAATTAATGTAGATGCAAAAGGACCCATCTTCTTCTTCACCAATATAATAGGGGAAGAAAATGGTTTTTGAGGGTTGAATAAGACCCTTGGAAAGCAAATCTTGCACTTTCTTTACCACTTCCTCTCTTTCCACCTTAGACAACTAATAGGGAGGCTTGTTGATAGCCTTTGCATTTGATTCAGGTACAATGGCATGATCAATCTCTCTCTCTCTTGGGAGGCAAACTCTTTGGCACTTGAAAAATATCTTCAAAATCCTTAAGAAGGACTGCCATATCTTTGTCCATATGTTGGTCACTGCTTTCCTGAGCAAGATACAATGCACAGATAGTGCCAAGAGTCTTGAGTTCCCTCTTAAGCTGCTTTGGGGTGATCAAAGAGAGTTCTTTTAAGTGATTTCCAGTAAGGCTACTTGTTATCCATGATGTTTAAAGCTCATGATACCTTGTTGAAGGTTCATGTGAAAATCAACCAATGTTGACAACCAATCACACCCCAATATTGCATCAATAGGACCCATGTCGAAGACCACCAAATCACCTTCCCAAGTGTATGGAGAGAATAAAATCACCTCATCTTAGTCTCCTCATTTTTCCCATTAGCCACTTGTACTTGGAAGCTTGTACTTGGAAGGTTATAAGTAGCTCCATTGGAATAAGCTTGAGAGAGTTGATACCTTAGGGTGTTTGAACACTTGCATCCTACCATAAGCTCTTGAGTGATAGACCGTACACAAGCTGAAAATTCCAAACTTCTAGAATTTTAAAGTGTCATATCACTCACCAATTGCTCATCATTTCCATCACTGGGGTCAAATGGAAACTCTCTATCCTCTTGTATGAAAGAATTGTCCTCATTTGAATCTTCATCTAGTGTTACTTCATGGCAATCTTCAAACTCTTCAACATCGTTAGACTCCTTGGCATCCTCTCCTTCATCCATCAGGATCATAGTGGCCACTATCGTCTTAGCTTTGCACACATGCCCGGGTGACCATCTCTCTTTACACTTGAAGCCTAAGCCTTTGCTTCTTAACTCATCAATCTTTGGGTCATCCATCCTTTGAGTCTTGTTGAAGGTTTGAGGAGACTTCTTATTGAAGTTGTTCCCGTTCTTTGTATCAAAGTGAGCTCCACTCTTGGGCTGTCCACCCCATATATGGTTGGAAATCTAGGAATAGAAGTGGGTGGTGTAGGGAGAGGATTTCTATTTATGTAAGAAGAAGTATTTAGTGGCTTGTACACTTCCTTATGAGTGAAGTGGGCTGTGATTTTCTATATTTAGGATCATAAAGCTTTGCTAACGTCATAGCTTCCTTGAGACTATTTGGCCTTTAAGCCAATACATACTTTTTATGTAGTCCCTTAGTACTATGCCCTTCTGAGAAAGCTCATATCATTGCTCATGGTATCTCTATCAAGCACCAAAGGTGAGATGAATGCCATGTTCATATCTCTTTTCAACTCTTCCCAAGAGTAAGGTGTGTTCCCTCATTTCACAAATTGTCTCCCACCATTGGTGTACATAGCAAATTGAACCTTATCCCCTTCACTTTTTGGGTAAAGCTGAAAATAAGTGTCCATCTTCATAGTCCACTCCTTCAACTCATTAAAGGCTGAACCATTTCTCTTGAATTTGGATAGGGTGACCTTGTCTTTCATATCCTTTGGAGTGTTGGAAGAGGGATCATCATTGTTATTGGGAGTCTTATGCTTATGCCATTGGTTGTGTAAGAAGATAGGAATTGAGAAAAACCCTTATATTTCTTGATGTAAGAGGGAAGCTCCACCCAATGAGCATAAACCACTTTTTGCATGTGAATATGTTCATTAGATTGTAACACATCAATCCCCATAGCATCTTCTTCCACATGTATGGGATGAATTGGATTAGGTGGCATTGGAACCCTCCTAGCATCACCAAAACCCATGCTCATTGATTCATTGGAAATAATATGAGGTTTCTTATGCAAGTGTGAAGAATTAGGCTGAATTAGATAGTTTTTGGTACTTCCACATGAGGTCTTCTTGTATCTGCCACATAAGCTCACATGTGGTGTAGTCTTCATGGTGGCTTCATGAGGTTCCTTCATTGCTTACTTGTCCTCTCTATGAGTAGATAGATCTCCTTCTTGTGCATTCAATTTGCTCTCCATAGCCTAAAATTTGGTCACAAGGTTGGCAACCCATGGATTGAATGCTTTGAGTAAGGGCATCCAATTTATCCACAAGCATGTCATTGGAAATGGTTGGGAGAGGATTGATCCCATGAGAAGTGGATTTTTGAGCACTATGCATCACGGTTTCTTCTCCAACTTCTCTTGATTCTTGTCCAAAGGCATCATCATCCTCCCCCAATGCATTCATAGTGTCTTCCATAGTGCCTAGGTCTTGTTCATGCAATCCTTCACCTTCAACTTCATCCATGGAAAGAAGTGACTTTCTTGGTCTCCCCCTTGGCTATAAATACCATTTTTAAGAAAATGGAGATAAGTGGATCTAGGCTCTTTAGAAAGGTAATGAGATGAGGAATAAACTTATGTGATTAGTTTAGGTTCAGTACGGGCCCTAGTATTGTGTGTTTTGGGTTTTTATAAAATAGGCTTTCACTAAAAAGGGTCATAATTCCTCACTCAAGAGTCTAATTTGGGCATTCTTTAGCTTGTCATCAGGATCCTCTTGGGGTTACTACATACCCATAAAATTCAGTCTTGAGATAACTTTTAGTGTATAGACTGCTACTAAAACAGGGTTGCTCCACAAAATAGGTTGTAATCGCTTAACGGTAGCTCCAAATAGTATGTTGTCTAGCTTGTTTAGAAGGTGTTGGGATGGGTAATGAAGCCTAGGCGTCAATTTAGGTTCAGTCTAAGTGATTGGGAGACTGAATCAAGGTTCTTCAAGGTTTCAGTTTGTCGATAGTGGTAAAAGTGGCAAAATTTATCCATAGTTTGACTTGTTTGCCATATTGACCTTGTATGCTTACACCCTAATTGATATTAGAAGCTCAATTCCACATGCCAAGCCTTTTGTGAAATTCTTTTCTCGTGTGCATAGGTGTCTTGAAGAAAATTTTCCATAGTCTCCTGTGTTTATAGAGATGATTTTCTCTTTCCAAAAGAATTCCAATGCATCACATTTGTAGAAACCATTTTCTCACAAAGTGCCCAAGCTAATGCAAAGCTTTTCATGCATCAAATTTCTAATACAAGTGCTACTTTATGCATCAATTCTCAATTCCTTTGATTTGAAGTAGTAATTTGATGAAGAGCTTTTGCTTGCTGATCTCCCAGGCTAAGCCTTCTCACTCACTTACCAAAGTTTGAAATCCAATGGCAAGGGTTGAGGCCATGTCTTGATCACCAAGATCCTAATCCCCTCCTTGCAGCTTTTCCAAAAGCACTCACAAAAAGGAGATTTTAAGCCATGCTCCCCCTTAGGCCTCTCCACCAATAACAAGGGCACCCTCTCAACATGCTAGATTCTAGTGCTTGTTTGGAATAAACTTATACAATTTGATTGAGAATCCAACAATGTAAAGAGAGTAGAGTGTTTGATGGCTTACAATTCAAAGCATGTACTCATCCTCATGTACATTACAAATTTAGCATGTACTCATGCTTGCATTATGCTCCTTGTACACTTTCTTCATTACAATCCTTTGCTCCAAAGCTTGCAATAGTCATCCAACCAAAGAGAAGTACACAATGCCCTCACCAAGGCATAACCAATGCAAGAAGCATCAATGATTGCATACTCTTCTCCTCTTCCAATTCAATTCTTGGATTCTTTGCATGTATAGGATAAAAGTGATTGGAAAAATGTGTAGGAATGATAAATATCAAGTAGAGGTTCAAGGAAATGTAAGCAATATACAAGGGAATGATGAGAATCCCAAGATTTGTTAGAATTTTGCCCAAAACCCTGTTTTCTCAAAACCCTAATGCCCTTGGCCAAATTACTCAAGCAATGCATGATTTTATAGAGAAGATCAAGGGAAGAAGGATTATGGATTGAAAGCTCAAGAAATCCCACCATAAACCCTAATTTTGAAGGAAACTTGGTTTCTCTCACCTAAAATTGTGATCATTGTTACAAATCAATGATATGAGAGGGTATAGGAGAGATAGGGGAAGAGAACTAACACCCTGGATCTCAAAAAAGTTTAAGTGAAAACCCTAATTTTGTCAAGAAACCCTAAATCCCAAAGTGGCCAAGAAACCTTAATTTCTTAATCAAGAATGCAACAAGGGTAGCATCTATGGGTAGAGGAGAGTGTGAGGAAGAGCTAAGCAATGCCAATTTCATTACAATGTGTGGGGAAACCATAATTTTTAAGAAAATTTCCCAAATTGAAGAAAAAGTTAAAGAAACCCTAATCTCATGGTTTGATAGTTAAGACACATTTTTATTGCAAACAATATGCTGGCAACTGAAGGTGTGATCTCAGTGCAAGAAACATCTAATATAACGAAAGTAGTCAATAGCTATGTAGCTATGTTCCACTGTGGATGTTCCTCAAGCCAGATAAAGACAAGAATTACAACAATGTTACCAAGCATAATGCAGCTATCAAATTCAGTGGCATCATCACTTGCATGCATGCTTAGCAAAGGGTATCATCGCTTATTACACGAGCAACATTCTAACATATATCAGTAATATCACCATGGAGCTTTAAGCACATCACAATAAAATTGAAGAAAAAATAATAATGCAAGCAATGTGTTAGCAGCATCACTGAGCTCAACAAGGAGCTCTTAGCAGAGAATGCACCTCAACTTGGTCATTGCCACTAGCAGGAGATAGAGGGAGAAACAATGCACCCACATGAAGAAGGAGAGGATTTTTTTTTTTGCATATGAGCTTTATAAAAAAAAAAGATAAGGGTGCCTATTTCAATTAAAACCTTAGGGCTTTCTTTGACCCCTTTTTCACACTCCTTGTCCACAATTCAGCCATTCACCTAACCCATTAGCTTCTTGTTATGCATACCATTTACCCCATCCCATTCTCTTGCATTCACACCTCATCTACACTAGTCTTGTAAAATGTTGTTTACATAAAGAATGTGCATACACACATTTGGAGGGGATTTGAGGTTTGATTGGGTATATTTTTAGTGATTATTAGGCATGTTTACATGATGCGGCTGAGTTGAGACCACGTTCTAATAATTTGTTGGGCTTGTTTACACACTTAGGGATTGGTGTATGGTTTTTTTCATGCTTTGCATTAGGTGGGTTTACACACAACTATGGATTATTCTTATTACCTCTATCCTTCTTATGACCATCGTCATTGACATCACTATGCTACCATCTCAAATCCTAATCTTAGGAGGGTCGCACATGCATTGACTTCATAGCTCTACACTTAATATTTTGAGTTATCATTTTGTGTCATGGTTCACGTATCTTTTTTCATATTCACATATACTTTTAGTACTGTGAGTCTTAGATGTCTAGACCCTCATTCATCGACTTCATGATATGATAAGGTGGCATACTCATGCCATTGTTGGATATTCAAGCTTATAGGTTTGTTGTCTAGTCACTTGAAGAATTCTTTCGATGAGGTGGATAAATATGCTAGATGGTCTACACACGGTGACTTCATCGACTCATTGCTTCGTTTACCTTGACACAGATGGTTCGACATTGTTTGCATGGGATGAGTCTTCTTTTGGTAGCTTGTATGAGTGTCCTATAGTCTTGAGTTACCGTGATTATGTTTTTGACGGTGTAGAGTACATCAACATGGATATAGAAGACGATGATGATGTATTGTATACATATACACATGATGATATATCACACACATACATATATGATGATATTGATGTATCACACACATGTGCATATGATGATAGTTACACATATGCACATGATGACATGGATATATATGCACACGATGATGATGTATGTGATAATATGTAATAGTGATACGTGTGAGCTAGATCATGTGGGCATGATCTCAAGGGTAGGGATGGTATCGAGCATTACCAGTGTTGATACACTTAGGCCTACCTACCTTCTTGGGGATCATAGGGATGCAGTTGATGATGATGTGGACCAGCATTCGATTAGTGATGCATCCATTACATCCATTAGTAGTCGCAAAGTTAGTGATACTTTGCATGGGGAGTCACAAGATACCTATGAACATAGGCATGAGTTTCTTATATCAGGCTATTCCTCTAGGACATTCACATGTGGAGACATTCAAATAAGTGCACATATTTGAGTAGTCAAGCATTGTGCATGAGGTTAGTGTGGAGACCTTGTAGGGGAGGTAGGATTATACATATGGATATAGAAAGCTTTGCATTTGACTTAGACATTTCTTAGACCAGTGTTGTTGATGGAGATAAATCATACTTATGAGAATGACTTTAGTGACCTTGGGGATTCCATGGTGGTTAGTGATTTTATGGGTGATTCCACTTATTTCTCATGTGTGGATGCATTGTTCATCTTCGGTGATGATGATGCTTATGGTGATCTTGTTGATCATGTTTTTACTTTGGAGGATCACACACACGTAGAGGGATTTGTACATGAGGATTTGGTGCATGATTTGGATCATGCCCATTTACACATTGATATAGTGGATGATAGTCTTGGTTCACATTTGTTCTTGTGCGATGCCGACCATGAGATATATTCCTTTGGCTTCCATGATTGTTGACATGATCCTATTCTCTTTGGAGCTAAGAAATTCATTTTTGGGTGCACCATCTACCACTTGAGATACATGGTATCTATACATGTGGTACAACATTTAGATGCACTTACAATACACCATATACCATATACCACTTGAGATACATGGTATCTATACATGTGGTACAACATTTAGATGCACTTACAATACACTCTTGCCTTTGCTCGCACGATGGTTTTTTTATGGACCATTTAACATTCCGTCCCCCAAGAGTTTTGAGCTCATCATTCAGTGAACATCTTCAGTGTTAGATTCACAATATGACTAGTGACTTTCCCTTAGATTAGAACTTTTCTTTTGATTGAGGGGCTACTATTAGGCTTTAAGAGTCCTTGATATATACCATGGCTATCTATTTGATCCTAGAGGATACACAACTAGATTTAGGCTTTAAGAGTCCTTGATATATACCATGGCTATCTATTTGATCCTAGAGGATACACAACTAGCTTTATCATCGACAATAGTTTCTTTTCCTTTCCATTTGATCTAGATCATCACAAAGCCATTGTCTTGGAGTTTGAATGCGTTTCCTGATCCTATCTTGGGCTTATTTCCTTTTGATCTAGGAAGGAGCATAGTTAGCCTCATCATCATCAATATTAGTTCTCTATGTTTTCCATTTGACTCAAGCGGTTGGAGAGCTATTACCCTCGATTTTGCTTGGATTGGATTTTGTTTTGATCCAAGCGGTCATATCCTTAGCCTCATCTTTGATGACATACCACCTTCGCTTCCATTTGATCTCGACAGTCTCGTGACTACTGTTTGTGTGATTCCGAGGGTCATACGACTTTGGTATCGACATCGCATGAATCGTGTTTTTGGCATCCATTTACTTCGGCATCAATACCCATCCGAATGCATTAGATTTCCTTTTAATCTAGGCAGGAGCATAGTTAACCTTGTCATCGATATTGGTTCTCTACATTTTCCATTTGACCTAGGTGGTTGGAGAGCCATTACCCTAGATTTTGCTTGACTTAGATTTTCTTTCAATCCAAACTAGTCCTATCCTTAGCCTTATCTTTGACAGCATACCACCTTCCCTTCCATTTGATCCCGAGGGTCATGTGATTCCTTTTCTTGTGATTTTCGAGGTCATACAACTTTGGTATCAACATCACATGAATCATGTTTTTGGCATCCATTTACTTCGGCATTGACATGCAAATATGGTTGATTTTGGCATTTGTATATAGCCTTTTATATGTGTCTATTTTGTGCATGACCACCCTTTGATTTTGAGGATGAAAAGGAGGGGATGGTTTATAATGAAGCAGCAACTTAGGGTGCACATACATATGGGCATGGGTCTAGGCACATAGACTTAGGATATGCCTATATATATGGGATTAGGGCACATGTGGTCTTGAGACTATAAAAGGCACATGGTCTATGCACTTTGTATCCTCTCGATATCTTTCGACACCTTTTAATATCTTTGGCCTATTGGTACTTTGTATCCTCTTGATATCTTTCGACACCTTTTAATATCTTTGACCCCTTGGTGGTGAGAGGCTAAATCACTTAGGTACCATGGATTTGTATGTGATTAGCATCTTAATTACATGTAGCTTTCATAGTGATTTCCCATATCTCATCTTCATTTCAATGTAAATGCAAAAGTATAAACCCTCTATCCATCATGGAGCCCATCTTCTAATACTTCAAAAGATATTAAAGACAAGGTTTTTGTCTCTACGTTTATGGGATGATTCAACTATACACGAGTTGGAGGAGTGGATTACTAACGTGGATGTTTATTTTCAGCTTTATCCCAATAGTGAGCAAGATAAGGTACAATTTACTTCATGCACATGGAGGATTTTGATCACCAATGGTGGATACATATGATCAAACAAAGAAATATGCTATATTCATGGGAAGATGTGAAAAGGGAGATGAATCTGGCTTTCATTTCACCCTTGGTGCTTGATAGAACTCTCTCAAAAGGGCATGGTGCCAAGAGAGTACATCTAGAGTTTAATGAAGCTATCTATGTATGTGGAGGGGCTAAATAAGGAAATGAAGATTAAGAAGTTTATGCATGGATTGGATTCCTTCGTCAAGGCGGATGTGTCGACTCAAAGGCCAAACATTGTCAAAGAGGGTATGACATTAATGAAACTTTATGAGCACAAATATAGGAAGTCTTAGTCCATTTCACTCATGAAGGACTCACATAAGCCACCCATTAACTTCTTCTAATATGGATAGAAAATCTCTTTCTACACCACCATCTTTCATTTCTAGATTTTCGACCATCTATGGGGCTAGATACACCAAGAGTGGAGCTCATTTTGATGCAAATAAGGGGAATAATTTCAACAAAAAGCCTCCTTAAACCTTCAACAAGACCAAAAGAATGGATGATCCAAAGATTGAAGAGATAAGAACCGACGGCTAATGTTTTAAGTGCAAAGAGAGGTGGTCACTGGGCATATATGCAAAATGAAGAAGGTTGTGGCCACTTTGATTCTCATGGATGAAGGAGAGGAAACCAAATATTCTCATGAGGGTGGAGAGTTTGAGGTTTTCCATGAAGAAACACAAGATAAAGAGTCACATGAGGAATAGTCTTTCATAAAAGAGGGTGTTGAATTTCAATTTGACTCTCGTGATGGGCACATTTTGTGGATGATAGGACATCCCAAAATTCTAGAATTTTAAACTTTTTAGCTTGTGTATGCTTTATATCTCAAGAGCTGAAGGTGGGTTGCAAGAGGTTAAGTATACTACGATTGGTGAAATCCATCAATGGGAGAGTTACATTTTAGTGAATTCCATGAACACCCATAGCTTTATCAATTTTGAATCCCTTAACTCTCTCAGGCTCACTCCAATGGAGCTACCTACTATAACGTTCCACTCTCAGCCCAAGAGTGGAGCTCATTTTGATGCAAAGAAAGGGAATGAATACTTTCAACAAAAAGCCTCCTCAGACCTTCAAGAATATTCAAAGAATGGATGATCCAAAGATTGAAGAGATAAGAAGCAAAGGCTAATGTTTTAAGTGTGCAAAGAGAGGTGGTCACCCGGGCATATATGCAAAAATAAGAAGTTTGTGGCCACTTTGATTCTCATCGATGAAGGAGAGGAAACCAAATATTCTCATGAGTGTGAAGAGTTTGTTTGTGGATTTCCACAAAGAAACATAAAATAAAGAGTTACATGAGGAATACTCTTTCATAAAAGACAATGATGAAATTTCATTTGACTCTAGTGGTGGGAATGATGGGCGCATTTTGTGGATAACACATCCTAAAATTCTAGAATTTTAGAATTTTCAATTTATGTATGCTTTATATCTCAACAGCTACTAGTGGGTTGCAAGAGCCTAAGTACCCTAAGATTGTTAAGATCCATCAATGGGAGTCACTCATATTTTAGTGAATTTTGGGCACACATAGGTTTTTCAATTTTGAATCCCTTAACTCTCTCAAGCTCATTCCAATGGAGCTAGCTACCTATAACCTTGCAATTACAAGTGGCCAATGGAGAAAAAAAGGAAACTAGAATGGCATGTCCCTCTACCAAGGTGGTTATATCCTCTTTATACACTTGGGAAGGTGGTCTTTTTAACATAATATTGGGGTGTGATTGGTTGTCATCACTTGATCACTTTCATGTTAACCTTCAACAATCAATTATAAGCTTTGAACATTATGGACAACAAGTAACCTACAGGAAATCACTTGAAAGAGTTCTCTAAAGCAATTAAATAGGGAACTCAAGACTCTTGGCACCATCTATATGTTGCATCTTGCCCAAGAAGGGATGGCAAGTGGTAGACAATGCATCATGGTAGCCTTTCTTAAAGAGTATGAAGACTTTTTTTTTGAAGTGCTAAGAGTTTAACTCCCAAGAGGAAAATCGATCATGCCATTGTACTTAAACCAATGTAAAGGCCATTTACAAGCCTCCCTATTGATTGTCTAAGGTGGAAAGAGAGAAAGTGGCAAACAACTATAAGACTTAATCTCCATGGGTCTTATTCAATCCTCACAATCCAAATTTTGTTCTCATTTTATTGGTGAAGAAGAAGAAGGATAGGTCCTTTCGCATGTGTATTGATTATCATGACTTGAAATAAGACCAACATCAAGAATAGGTGCCCTATTTCACATATTGATAACCTCTTAGATGTCAAGGGAGAAAAATTCTTTACTAAGATTGATTTGAGATCGAGATACCATCAAATAAGGATGAAGAAGGGTGATGAAGAGAAGGCCACATTTAGGACCGAAAAGGGGGTTGTTTCACTTTATGGTCATGCCCTTTGGTCTTACAAATACACCGACCACTTTCCAAGCATTCATAAATAGGGTATTGGATTCTTTTCTCTTCAAGTTTATGCTAGTGTTATTTGATGATATATTAATATATAGCAAGAGCAAGGAGGAGCATTTCTCTCATGTGAATCAAGTGTTTGAAGTGATAAGAAAGCACACGCTTTTTATAAAAGAGAGAAATTATACATTCATGGTGATGAAGTGGAGTATTGGAAATTTGGTGGGAGAGAATGGCATAAGGGTGGATCCAAAGAAAGTGGCATGTGTCAAAGATTAGCCAACACCAAGCAACGCTACTCAACTAAGAGGGTTTTTGGGATTATCTTCTTTCTCTAGGAGATTCATGGAGCACTATGCCTAAATAGTAACACCTCTTACCGATTTTCTTAAGAGAGAAGCTTTCTTTTGGGATTCTATTAAAAAACTTCAATGAGCTCAAAGCTTAACTTACATCAGCCTCCATTCTTGTTTACCCTGATTTCTCAAAGACTTTCTATGTGAGAGCTGATGTAAGTGGAAGAGGACTTGGGGTTGTTTTATATCAATAGCATAGAGTTATTACATTTGAGATGGGATTGCATGTTTTTGAGAAAGCTATGCTTGCTATCCTTCATGCCATTAAGAAGTGGAATCATTACCTCTATGGTGCCTATTTCAAGGTGAGAAGTGACTGTAGAGTGCTAAATTTTTTCCTATTTCAACCAAACCTCTCCCAAGTAAAAGAGGTGGCTAGCCCACCACCACTCTCCAAAGTTATGATTTTGAGATATCATACACGCTGATAAGGACAAATCATACACACCGGCAAGGATAAATCATACACACTGTGGCAAGGACAACATGGTAGTGGATACATTGTCAAAGGATGTGGGCTTGTAGTATGGCATCAATCATGGAGGTTTATAGTGATTGGATTAAAGGAATTCAAGAGAAATATCTCTTGAAACAGGGTGTAGTCCATATTTACAAGAAATATCTCTTGAAACAGGGTGTAGTCCATATTTACAAGAAATTATACAAGGTGATCATGAAGATATCCCTAATTATTACAAGCTTCACAACAACCTCTTATGGTACAAGGATAGATTCTATCTTGTTTCCACTTCATCCTACATATCTAAGGTACTTCATGCGATACATTCTTCTCCACTTTTAGGTCATCATGGTATGCTAAAGACCTATGACAAAGTGAGTAAGGGTTTCTTTTGGAAAGACATGTGGAGAGATATCAAGAGGTTTGTGATGGAATGTTCTTCATGGCAAAGGAACAAGGATAGTCATCAACTACCCGGTGGTCTACTTTATCCTATGTCCATTCTGGATGCGAAGTGGATCCACATCTCTATGGATTTTATTATAGGTGTTCCCAAGACTAAGCATGGATGGGATCAAATATTTGTGATGGTTAATAGGCTTACCAAATCAATTTTCTTCATTGCTTCCAAGGTCACCTTTGGAGCATCTCTAATTACCAAACAATACATGGAGCATGTATTCAAGATACATGGCTTGCCACTTAACATAGTGTGTGATAGAGAGACCAAATTCATGGGGCAAATTTTTAGAGATCTTTGTATGAGAATATGGGCACATAAATCACTCCATCTATAGCTTATCATCTTGAAACAGATAGGAAAATGGAGTGTACCAACAAGTGGTTTGAGGTGTATTTGAGGCATTGTTGTCATGACATACAACCTTCATGGGATGAACGGCAATATCTTGATAAATTTTGTCATAATTCTAGCAAGCATTGGGATGTCTCCCTTTGAGGCTCTTTATGGGTATCAAGTGCATGTGCCTTCATAGCTTTCTAAGAAGACAAGGTAGACATCAACCCATTGGCTAGATTTAGTGTTCCTTAACCCCACCAAAGATAAGAACCACAACAGTGTTACAAAGGATAATACAATCTCTATCGCAACTCAGTGGAATCATCGCTTGCATGCAAAGCTTAGCAAAGGGTATCATCGCTTGCAAGAGAAGTTTTATAACATATAATGACAATATCACCATGAAGCCTTAAGCACAACACAGTAAAAACAAATAAATAATAATAATGTAGGCAATATGTTAGCATCATTAAGCTCAAAGAGATATTAGTAGAGAATGCACCTCAACTCGGGTGTTCGCCAGTAGCACGAGATAGAAGGAGAAACAATACGCCATATTCCTGAGAAAGAGAATGTGTCGTACTTGAAGAAGGAGAGGAGAAAAAAATTTGCTTCTTAAGCTTTAAAAGGGGTGACTATTTCCATTAAACCTTAGGGTTTCCTTTTACCCCTTTTTCACTCTCCTTGTTCACAATTCAGCTATTCACACCCTTTGCCCAGCCCATTAGCTTCCAATTGTGCATATCATTAACCCCATCCCATTCTCTTGCATTCATACCTCCTCTACACTAGTCTTGTAAGAGGTTCCCTTTCTAATAGCTTATCTTTAGCCTCTATCCTAGCAAGTAATTATATTTATAGAGGTTTCTACCAAATGTGTATTTAGATCTAGCTATTGGCACCCATTGTGCTACAAGAGTTAGGTTTCTTGGCCTTAATTTGATATAAGTCTCTTGTAAGTTAAATTAACCATAGAAACTCCATGCAAGAATAGCTAATAATGAAAATGGCAAGATTATGGTGGCGGTAAATTGTTAAGGTACTTGGTTGCTAGCCTCATGTTGGTGAGCAACAACCACCTGCAACTATGATGGTTTTTCCATGGGGATTGATGCCTAAGTGTCAATGTGAGAAGGTGGTTGATGGGAACGCCAAGACATTTATTACAAAAGGAATCATTTTCTCTAATGGGAGATGAAGGTGGTGGGTTTGTTGCTCCTTGAGTTATTGTTTGTTAACGTGTTATAATATGAACTCTCGCTATTTCAATTGAGCATGAATGTTTGGGAGCTTTGCACAAGCTTAAGCTAATCCAAACTTAATCACAAATTAGAGCACCCAGTTAAAAATGTAGTAAAGTCAATGTTCTTACTAAAACAAGTACTAAACATAATTAGCCATGCTAATGGGACCAAATAATTAGAGCACTCAGCTGAAAATGTAATATAACCAATGTTCTTACTAAAATAGGTACTCTATATTTTCTTCATATCCATGTCTCATAAAGAAGATAACTTAATCCTCTCTCATAAAGAAGGAACCATGCTAGCGTATGAGCACTTGTGTAGACAGATCATTCCCATGGTCAAATTAACTTTCACGTAGTCTCAAAAGAAGAGAATCAAGAGAGTGAACTTAGTACTAGGAGTATGTAACCTTGTGGTGGAATCACCAATTATAGTCTTGGTGGATGGTTCTTCTAGATGATCATTAGAAGAGGGAGGAATGAGTACCACCCTGGACCTTATCCAAGCTTAATAACAACACTATAGTTGTGAATGTGACAACCCTCTTGGGAATCAAGATATCACAATATTGAATTATATTGGGAAGACATACTTAGCTGGTTGGGTATGATTGTAATCGAGGAGTTCCTTGTGTTGTCTAGCTTGTTTATGTTCTGGAAAGTAAATAAGTTTACCGTGTTATTTTGTGCATTGGGCTTGTTGAGAATTTTCAATAATATTCATGCTTATGAACTCTCTCTCCATATGCTTAAGAGTTTTTAACACATTAATGTGTGTTTCGCACTTCCATCTCTTGTCTCATTACAATGTGGATGCTATCTAGACTCTAGTCCAGACATAAGGAAGCTTACTGAGATAGTTCTTGCAAAGACTAGTGTGGTGCAAGACAACAGACTAGTGTAGTGCAAGACAACACCTTATTACATTGGGCATGATCAAATAGCATGGCTAGAAGATGCCGACCAGTTGGGTGGTCTTGAACCACTAAATAATGACCAAATTAATGAAAGGCAAGGATTTGGTGCATCCATCTACCTTTTGTATATATTACTCTCTCTCTCTCTCTCCAAAATGTGTTATGTGCAGGTTTTGATAAGACTTCCCCCTATGTATATAGGAATAGTGATTTGCTCGTAAAGTGTGACTCGAGCTAAATTGCCATGTTTTGCACACCTATTTTTTGTCATTGTTGTCGATGACTCAAGATTAGCTTATTCTTTGATTGATATGAAACCATGATCTAATCTTCAATACATCTATTACAGAGAGAGAGAGAGAGAGAGAGAGAGAGAGAGAGAGAGAGAGAGAGAGAGAGAGAGAGAGAGAGAGAGAGAGAGAGAGAGAGAGAGATGTCAATTAGGTTATGCAAACATGGTGGCAAAACAATCAACAAGGTTGAGTTTAATGAGGGTTGAAAATTTATCCCAGTTTCAAGCCAAAGAAGCTCAAGATAAGAAAAAGGAGAACAATGAAACATCCTGCAACGTTGTAGATTCAAAAGCAAATAAATCATCTAGTTTTGTACAACAAGTTCTGCATGATTACTCTTTAATGGTCATTTGTAGTGTTGATCCAAGCTAGTAGGACTCTTATTTAGCTACAACATCTCAAAATTCTTAGTTTATGGATTCTAGTGCTTTAGAGAACATTACATCCTTTAAGTCCTCAATTAAGGACATGAAGTTTGCTGCAAAAGGTCACATATTTGTGTGTGCTAACAATGCTCTTTTACCTATCTCAAAGGTTTTGGACCAATCACTTTAACTACAATCAATTGCTTGTGCGTGCCTAGAATCAACAAGAACCTACTTTATGTCCCAACTCTAGCAAGGGGAGACTATTATGTAGCGTTTGAGGATGACAACTGTGTTGTCCACCCGGGATAGAGAAAATGGAATGCCCATTGTCTTAATTAGCTCTCTCACAATTAAGAATCTGCATTAAGTTAATGACTAGGGTCATGCTAATGTTTCTTGTATTGCTTCTTAAGAATGCATAACTTCTATGCTACAGACAAAATTGTGGCATGCCCATTTTTTGCCACACTTCAGTGGGAGGTCTAATGTGATTACAAAAAGAAAGGATGTTAGAAGGTCAAGAAGAAACAGGAGAATCAAGCTCAACTTCTCAAACAAAAGCAGCATAGTGAGGATGCAACAAAGCGACTACAAGATAAAATCCAGTGTGTAAAAAAGCAAAAGGTATAATTGCAACATAAAATCAAGCAAAAGTTTGAGCTGTTTCGATTGTGGAAAAGCCTTGAGAGAGAAGAAAGTTACAGTTGAAGAAGGAGGACCGAAGAAATGAATCTCATATGCATGAGCTTGAGGCTCTCAATCAGCATCAAAAAAAAGATTTGTAATGCATATTCATGAAGCTCGCAACAATTAGTCAAAGAACTTGTGAAACTTAAGTATGATGGAGTCTTTCCCGTCAGAGAATTCACAACATACATCATATTTTTGTTTGGGTTTCATCACCTTCTTTTGGCTTAGCCAAGTTGTCGCATAAGATAATCTAAGTCACTCGCCTACCACAAGTTGAAGCATTTAAGGATAGTAGATGTAGCATAACAGAACTCTCTTCCACAAGCTACAACGTAAGGCTTTGAGTTTGGTTCGGAGAAGCAAAGCAATTGGGCTGTTGCCATATATATAGGCAGTGATGTGTGTGAACACACTTAGGACTACCGGGGCACTTTTTCTCTCTTTAAGAGGTTTTTTCCCCCGGCTTGTATATACGCCCATCATTCTACTGCTAACTTATCTTTGTACATTGACACAATCTAATACACTTCGTGTTGTGTGCATTCTTGCTTCTTCTTCTCCAAGCTTTGTGTGCTTTCCTGCAACCCTAATTCCAACAATTGGTATCAGAGCAGGCATTGACTCCCAGGGCTCGCCGGCACCCTCCGACTCACGTTCTCCGATTGAGGTGAGCTTTCATGAGTGCTTGCAGGTCCCTATACTCTGAAAATAAGTCCTTAGGGCATTGTGTTCTCAAAAATCGCATGTGAGGTCGTTTCGGGCTCCATTTTTGCATTACAAGTTCTACACAGGTGTTTTCGTCATTTTCTGCAGAAATTTTGACAGTGCAGTTTTCTGCAAAACAGGCATATGTATTCTATTGTGGATCGTACTACATAGCACGAGTTATTCTCTGTTCAGTCTTTGCTTCATTACAGGTAGCTTTTGCATCAGTTTCAGTTAGTGGCCATGGCTGATAACACCAATGATGTATTTCGCATGTTGTCTGCTGTGATGACAAATTGGATGAAGACAGCAACTACCCACTTTGGGCATACATGATGCAGCATGTTTTGGTTGCAAAAGGAGTGTGGAACATTATGCAGGGTATGGATGTACGTCCAGGTTCTGTGGATATAGGATCTGTTGAGGATGTTGCAGGTTCTAGCAGCTCTACTATTGCTGCTGTTTTACCCACTGCTGGACAAGCTCGTTGGGATGGTAAAGATACGCAGGCTCATGCCTTGATTGCATTTTCTATCAAACGTAATATCACCCCACATATTCGTTCAGCTAAAACAGCAAAACAGGCTTGGGATATTTTAGCTGGTTTGTATGCAGGTCATAATAACGAGGCAAAAATCTTACCTGCGTAAAGAGCTAGAATCGAAGATTATGCAGGAAGATGATGACATGAATGTTTTTCTTGTTGAGATTAAAGATCTCAAGGAACAGTTGATTTCTGTAGGTGAGATTATTCTTGATCATTCTCTTGTGTAGACTGTTCTTGATGCTTTACCTGAGTCATATAAGACTTTTATTTGCACGTGGAGACTTGTTACTGAGGACAGACCTGATGTTGTCAAGTATGATACTTTAGTCAACAAGCTCTTACAAGAAGCGCAGTTCAGGCAAAACAGGGCTAGGCAGTGTGCAGTTGATCAGGCTTTTGTTGCTGCCCAATAGAGAAGAAGTGGTAAGGCAGCCCCTTCCACTATTTCTTCTCCTATTAGTAGGTAAGGCAGCCCCTTCCACTATTTCTTCTCCTATTAGTAGGTATGCAACTTTTTCTCCTTCCACAGGTAGCAACAATAGGTATGAGAAGGCTCTTGATAAAGGTAATAAAAAAATGAGGTGCAACTATTATAAGACAACTGATCATGTCATGAAGAATTGCCCTGAGCTAAAGGCTAAAGAGGCAAAGAAGAAAGAGTCAAATGCAGCCACAATAGCGGATGCTTCTACAAATGCAGATTCTGTAAATGTTGTACAGGATACAGAATGGGCATTTAGCATGTATTGCCAGTATGACCCATCTGTACATGATGCATGTTTGGCAGCTTCTGTTGACTCTGATGTATGGTATTTTAATAGTGGTGCTACAAAGCACATTACCTCGCATCGTCATATGTTCACTTGTCTTGAGGCTGTCCCTAATGGGAATACTATCACATGTGCCAATAATGCTTCTTACCCAGTGAAGGGCATTGGTAAAATTATGCTTACTGCTGCAAATGGTAGCGCTTTCACACTTTCAGATGCTTTGTATGTGCCAAGGATAAAGAAGAATCTATTGTCTGTCTCTATGCTTGCTAGACTTGGACTTGTAGTCAAATTTGTGGATGACAGATGTATTGCTCATGATTTGACTTCTGGTGATACGATTATTGTATCTGGCACCTTGTTTCGTAGGCTGTATAGGCTCAATTCTTATGACAAGTGTGTGGAAGATTCAGCAAATGCAGTTTCTGAGATGAAAAGGCAGTTTCAGATGCAAAACTATGGCATGCTCATTTTGGTTATCTGAACTTTGCTAGTTTGCTGTGTTTGCAAAAATTTGATATGGTTGCTTCATTGCCCCCTCTTGAGGCACCATTGAAACATGTTTGTGAAGGCTGTATTTTAGGTAAAATATGGCGTTCTGCGTTTCCAAAGGATGGTTCTGTGTGCGGGCCAATCGTAAATTGCAACTTGTATGTAGTGATGTATGTGGGCCTATGCAAACTCCGTCATTTGGTAAACACTTGTACTTAGTGACTTTCATTGATGATTACTCAAGGCATGCATGGGTATATCCACTGAAGGCAAAGTCCAAAGTGTTTTTGTGCTTCAAACAATTTTTGCTTATGGTTGAAAATGTATCCAATTGTAATGTGGGTAGTCCAACAGAAAGTACCTTGTATGTTAAACGTGTGGATGATGTACATCTAATCATTGCTCTCTATGTCGATGACATGCTGCTCACAGGACCAAATGAGAGTCATATTACTGATTTTAAGGCTGATTTGAATGCCTCTTTGAATGCCTCTTTTGAGATGTCAAATTTGGGGCATTTGCATCATTATTTGGGGATATAATTTAAGCAGTGTGATGGAGGTATTGCTTTGTGTCAAACAAAGTATATTGAGACATTGTTGCAGAGATTTGGCCTTGAAGACTGCAAGCCTATTGCTACTCCAATGGAGACAGGTTTGAAGTTGAGTCTTCATGATGCAAGAGATCACTTGGATGTCACACTCTATCAGACAGCTATTGGTTGCCTCATTTATATATGCATTACGAGGCCGAACATTCAGTTTGCAGTCTCACAGGTAAGCAGGTTTATGCATAGCCCAGGGTCTCAGCATTGGAAGGCAGTTAAACGTATCTTTCGCTACTTGAGTGGCACCATACATCTTGGGTTGTTTTATCCCAAGGGGGGATCGTTGCCGTCAGATTTGCATGCTTTTTCGGACTTAGATTGGGCTGGTTGCTATGACACAAGAGTGTCCACAAGTGGTTTTTGTTTCATGCTCGGTACCTCATGCATATCTTGGTTGAGCAAGAAGCAACCTACTGTGGCCACTTCTACTTGTGCAGCTGAGTACAGGGCAGCATTCACAGCTATGGTTGAGTGTGTGTGGCTCAGACGGCTTATGGCTGACTTGGGTGTTGGACAGGAGTCTGCCACCTCTATCTACACTGACAGTCAGAGCGCATTGGCAGTTGCGAGAAACCCAGTTTTTCATGCTCGTACAAAGCACATTGAGGTGCATTATCACTATGTTAGGGAGAGACTCTCAGCAGGAGAGATTAGATTGGTCTATGTGCCAACACAGGAAAACCTCGCCGATCTTTTCACAAAGGCGCTTCCTCGTGAGAAGTTCGAAGTTTTCCGCAAAGCTTTGGGCTTGCTCCCCTTTGTGGACTGATCTACTTCAGACATGGCACTTCCCTATACATGAGTGTCAGCTCTCATTCACACCATCACTCCCAGGTGGGATTTGTTGCCATATATATAGGCAGTGATGTGTGTGAACACACTTAGGACTGTCGAGGCACTTATTCCCTCTTTAGGAGGTTTTTTCCCCCTGGCTTGTATATTACACCCATCATTCTAGGGCTAACTTATCTTTGTACATTGACACAATCTAATACACTTCGTGTTGTGTGCATTCCTTCTTCTTCTTCTCCAAGCTTTGTGTGCTTTCCTACAACCCTAATTCTAACATGGGCAACTATGCAGATCATCTTGTTCTCTCTCTATAGGGCAATTTCCCACGTAGTAGTGTTTCAGTGTTTTAACTGGGCACTACTCTTTAAGAAGAAAAGCGTCTAGGCAACTCTTTAGATCATCTTGTTCTCTCTCTAGAGGAGGGTGATTTCTTATTCAATGCAGCATTCAACATTCAACGTAGTAGCGTTTTAATGTTTCAACTAGGGACTACACTTTCTTATGAGTCCTCTATCGTAGAGCAACGTTTCAGCTAACGTTACCTTGAGCGGCATGAGTCGTAGACACTTCATCGTTTTTTAAAAGTAGCTTAGCCCCACTAGTTAGCGTAGTTAAAAAAAGAAAAAGATAACAAGCAACAACAACATACCATTGTAGTGTCCAGTGCAGAGTATCGATCAAAGGATCGATTTAGCAAGTTTGAAGTTGCTTGTGTAGATCATCATCTAAAAAAGTGATGGCTTCATCATTTACTATTAGCACAACAATTGTTTTCCTACAACATTTTTTCTTTCTTTTCTTGCATCTCATAAAGCACAATGCTTTCTTGGAGAACATGGTAGAACTCTTGCAGCTCTCATCAGTAGAGAAATAAAAAGGGAGGAATGTGCTTCATCACCTTGGCTCAGCCAAAGGCTTAGCATGAGTAGCCAGAAGAGAAATAATATTTTTTTACTCAAGCCATAAGGTGAGAGAGAAAAGCTTTTGAGATTTAATCTTTAGGGTTTTTCCCTTTGTCCTCTTCACACCTTTGGTCCAAACCACATTACTCCTTATCCACAACACATTTATTTGGACCTTAGGTATATTTCACACGTAGCCTACATCATTGGGATTTTGTTAGGTTTGTACAAACTCGAGCACACTTTTTGGGTTTTTTTTGTGAGTTTGTACACATGCCTTGGTCTTGTTCGCGTGCCTTGAGTGTGTTAGTTGGCGTTCACGTGCGACGTGCATGTCATGGGTTTTATTCACATGCCTTCAGCTTCCTTGGGTGATTTTTCACACATGCGAGTTGTGCCACATATGTTGATGCATTATTTAGTCTTGTTTACACGTGATGTGCATTTCACGCACTGTTACCCTTGATAAACGCACTTTTTTTTTTGCATTTCTCGTGTTTGCTCACACTGTTTATGCTTTGTTAGCTCTCATTCACGCGCGTTAGCACATTATGGGTTTGTGTCACATTTTTAGGATTTTGTGAGTTTGTTTACTCACCTTTGACTTTATTAGTGGTTCTTCACACACAAACATGGGCTGCTCCTATTACTTTTATCCTTCATTTGATTGCCATGGTGCAGATTCACATCATTTTAACAACATTTCTAATTGTGATGGTAATGGCTCTACGATTGCTATCGTGATCTGCCTTCTCATATCATGTGTTGGATATCTTTTACCACACTTGCACATGCCTTTGGCATTTTGAGGCTTAGACCTCTACATCTTCACTCATCGACATCTTGCTAATCAAGAGGCAATATATTCATACCAGTATTGGATGCTCGAGCTTCACAGTTTGATGCCTAGCCATTTTTTGGCATTTGTTTAATGAGGAGGAGATATGTGCCAAATGGTGTAGGTGGTCTAGGCACACACGATGGTTTCATCACTTCATCGCTTGGTTACATCGGCATAGATGGTTCAGTCTTGTTTACTGGGATGATTCTTCTTTTGGTGACTTGATTGAGTTTCCCACAGTCTCGCTTCATCGTCATTATTTTTTTGATAAGGACGTGGACTACACAGACACATATACTTCTGAGGATGATGATGATGTTCGTGATGTGGTTATAGATGATTATATGGGTGATGATGATCATGGTGATCATTCATGGAATATATTTTGTGAGTTATGGCATGACAAGATTGGATCCTTGGAGGAGAGGTATCGAGCATGCTTGCACTTTGGTCGTTATCATAGTGGTGTTCGCATGGGTCCATGACATCGACTAGCCACAATCATCTCATTGA
Organism: Cibotium barometz; assembly: GCF_041138505.1. Classification (NCBI taxonomy): domain Eukaryota; kingdom Viridiplantae; phylum Streptophyta; class Polypodiopsida; order Cyatheales; family Cibotiaceae; genus Cibotium; species Cibotium barometz. The sequence goes on along the minus strand of NC_141052.1, from coordinate 8,569,746 downwards.
TTCTCATTTACTTACACCGACTCATTCGTTATATTATAATGGGGATGATGTTGTATTGTACACACACACACATAATAAAATTGATGTATCACACACACATGCACATGATCATAGTGATATACGCGCACATGATGCAATTGAGACATATGCACATGATGATGATGTATGTGATAGTGATGTGTGTGAGTGAGATCATGCGGGCATGATCTCGAGGGTAGAGATGGCAGCAAGCATACAGAGCATTGACACTTCTATGCCTACTATCTTTCCTACCAATCATGTGGACACTCTAGTTGATCGTGGTGGTGACACTAGACGATAGTGTGCATTTGATTAATGATGTATCTATTAGAACACTTGAGGTTCGTGATACTCTCTACGTATGGGTGACAAAGACACCTGTGAGCATAAACCTAAGTTCCTAGTGCTAGATGCATCCTGCAGGCTATTCTTCTAGGATATCTATTTGTGGAGATATCACTGATATAACCACTAATCTTAGTATTCATAGCATTCTTGGTAGCATTCGTGTGGATAGAGTTTTTGTATTTGAGTAGTCAGGATAGTGCATGAGAGTACTGATGATTTTTTCTTATGTTAGATCTCGTAGGAGAGGTAGGATTATGCATATGGATCTAGAGAGCTTTATATTTGATTTTGACATTTTCTTAGGTGTTGATGGAGATAGACCTTACCTACGAGGATGACCTTAGTGATATTGGAGATTTTGGGGATACTGATTTTATGGAGATTCTTTCATGTATAGATATTATGCCAATATTCAGTGATGATTATGCTTATGGTGATCTTGTTGATCGTCTTTGCTTTGGAGGACCACACATATGCATAAGTTTCACACATGAGGGCATGTTACATATTTTGGATCGTGCCTATACACACGTTCATGCAATCATCCTAGATGATTCGAGCTATGCTAGAGTGGATGATGTCATTGATTCATTTGAGTTCCTGCATGATGCCGAGTTTGAGACGTGTTTCTTTGGTGTCCATGATTGTCTATACGACCCTAGTTTCTTTGGAGCTAGGACATTCATCTTCGGGTGCATCATATGCCACTTAATAGTTGATTACATGGCATACCATTCTGATGCACTTGTGACATCTCTTGGCCTTGATCTACATGGGCCATTGGACATTCCAGTTAGGATTTTTGCTTCCATTTGGTAAATACCCTGGATGTCAATTCCATGTTTTAGTCACAAGGATGGGTTTATGAGCTATCCCTCACGCTTGAGCTTTCCTTTTGACCTAGGAGCTATTGTCACATTGGATTTGAGGGTTCATGATGTATACTTCATTTATCCATTTGACCCAAGAGGATTCATACCTAGCCTAGTTTCATCGACATTGACTTCTTGCATTACACTTTTGATGCTAGGATGTATTCAGCTACTTTAATCATTGATAATGGTCTCTCACACTTTCCCTTTGATCTACGTGGGATATTTCTTAGCTTCATCATCGATGGGAGGCCCTCATCTTTTCCATTTGACCCTGGGGGTCATACTCTTCATGTTATGGTATTTGGGACTTCCATGACAGTGCCTTATGATCATGATTTTTGTCTTTCATAGATAACATTTCGTATATGTTGATTTTTTCATGACCACCCTTTGATTTCGAGGACGAAATCTTTATAAGAGGGGATGGTTTGTAATGAAGCAACAACTTCAAATTAGATTTAGTACCTTGGTCATGGACTACTATTATACCTTTTGATATCTTTTAACATCTTTTGATATTGGTCATCTTGACTCTTGGCGTCTCTTGGCTTTCATACCTTGGTTTTCATCCTCTTGGTGGGAGGTTAACTCACTTAGGCATCATGTCCATGATATGAGATTATCCCTTAATTTTGTATTAATCCATGATGATTATTCCTAGTCTCAGCTTTATGATAACTCCATTTCAATTTGGTACCATAATAGGACATTAAAAAGACCTTTCTGCTGTTTAATATGATAAAAAGACTTTATCCAATGTGGATCAACATTTGGGATTCCTTCTACATAACTAAGGAACTATATAAAATAATAAAGTTTACAAAAAATAAAAATTTAAAGTCGTCCTCATACTACTTGTATACAAGAGGATGTCATCATATATCTTTTGTCCTTGTAATTATATTTATATATCTTATAGGAAAACATAAAATATATAGGGACACACATTAGTTTCTTATGAATCCTCAATAATGTACTAAACAATACTTCACATGTCAGATTCTTATGACTCCTCAATAATGTACTTAACATTATTTCACAATCTTTGAGTTGATGAAAGCTTTGATTAAATCAATGATAAACTAAAGAGGGTTCCATACAAAAAATATGAGCTTAGAGTCAGTAAAAGCTATAGAGTTGATAAAAGCTTTAGATGAATCGATGATGAATTAAAGAGGGATCCATATAATAAATCTCAGCTTAGAGTGAACAAAAGCTATAGAGTCCCATGAAAAACTTAACATTAGTATTGGTGGATGGATCAAATGTTTTGTACTATAATCTCTATTTTTTTAATGTCAACTATAAGTGTTAGATCTAGCAAGGACATAATATCAGTGTTGAGGTTAGAGGTTATGGAAAATTAGGACTTTGCTCTTCACATATTTCATCATCCTACATATGCGATTCGAGGTTGTTATAACTCTCTATTCACAACAATTAGGTAGTAAGAAGATTTGGAGATGGGTTGGTGGAAGGGCCAAAACACATCTTACATTTAGGATCACAAAGTAGGAGATGATTTTGGTGCAAGCATTTGTGGAATGTGCAAATCTCCCCACCCCCTAAGGTCCAAATACATTTTTTATCATTATTAAATATTGGTTTCATTTTGAAACATAGCCTTTGACATTCTAATAGTGGTTTCAATATTAGATCATAAGGAAAAGGTAAAAGAAAAATGAAAGTGTAAATTTAAAGGTAACAATTGTATAGATATATAAGTATACATATAATATAGTTTGTTGATTTTGGTAGAAATAGAGATTTGTTTTCTACCATATGATATTGTTTGTTGCTTAAAAGATGTCCTAGACCTTGTTACATTTTTTGAAGTTAAAAGCATCACCTTGAAAGTATAGTGCAAAGCTCAAAAGAACTTCTCTTTAGGAGGTTATTACATTGAATATTTAGTGGCTCCTTGTTTTCTTTTATATCTTGGTTTGTGAATCTCTTTAGTAGGTTAGAACATTGAATGTTTAGTGGTTCTTATTTCCTTTTATATCTTGGTATGTGAATCATTTGAAGCTTCTTTCTTTTTTCTTAGACATGTCATATCATGAACTACAAGAAAATGCTTTAGAAACCCAAAAAAAAATTCTAATTAACAAATGCTAATTGGTAAAAGCAGATGCCAACATACGACATAGATTATCGAGGATCGACAAAAATGACAAATGATCGTTCCATATTACAAAAGCATTAATGACAACTTGTCCAATGTAATTACATGGGAGATGGTAAATTTTCCATGATATAAAAGGGAGCCACATTACTTCTCACCCACACCCGTGTGTTTTTGTTTTGTATTATGAGACATATAACACAATTTCGACATACGACTTAAATGGGGAGGACATGATACATACATAATTTGTTGCTTAGATACATGAACAATGCACGTGTGATGCACATTCCTATGTTGCATAATTGTTTAATTTAAGAGAGAGGGCATAATATTTTAGAGAGAGAGAGAGAGACGTGTGTTTTCTTTACTATCCACACCTCTTCACATTCCCTTTATGTTTTTGTATAGTCTTTAAAAAAAAAAAAAAAAACCTTGGTGTTCAATTGAAGTGTTCTTTAGTCAAGGTAAAGTTGACTAGGCCTGTATTGCATGATGCTAATCTATCATCCACCTCAACACATACATGTAGATTAGTAAGAAGTACTCTAGTTTGAGTCAATGATATGTAGGCTTAGAGTACCTAGCTCAAATTGAAAGATCCCTCCCCCCTCCATGCAACGAAATCAGGGATGCTAGCAGCGGAAGTAGCACTTTCTTGTGCAGGGTAGAGCCTCTCACTCGAGGCCTCGCCCACCACATGGATATCTGGACAAGAGACTAATGTTAAAATTACAGCAATGTGATGAGCTATGGTGGATCAAATGCTAGAATCAACATCATTAATAAAGTGATTAGATGATAATTAAGACGTGATTAGTGAGTAATTAACTAATAACTTAATGTAGGCATGGATAATCAAAAACCAGTAAATTCTCATTAGGCCAATGCCTCAATTTATAGAGTTTACATCCAAGCATCTAATCCCACTGATTTCTCCTTGATTCACTCTACCTCTTTTGCTTAATTCTCTCCACCTCTCCCAGAATATCTCCACACCTCCTAAATCTTCTCATGCTACCCTTTATTCTCTCCCAGTAGATTCTTCTCACCTTTTCATAGGTTCTCTCACATTTACAAATTCTCTTTTACAGCCTCTTGCCAAGGGCTTGTTCCCGTACACACCCTATTCACTTGTATATTTCAACACCTCCCCTCAAGTGAATACTCCTAGCACACCTAGACCCTATACCAAGTTTCCCTCTTACTTGATAGTCTGTGACTAGTGCCTAGCACACCTCCCCTCAAGTGAACTTAGCACACCTGGACCCTATACCAAGTTTCTCTCTTACTTGGACGACCAGTGCCTCAAGTCCCTAAACTCATAGTCCTTAACACTCTCTCTCTCTCTATGTGTCCAAGGCTACTACAAGTGCCCGCGACCTTGACTAAAGTGCTCACACATACATCTACCATGTGGCCTACATCATTGGTGGCTCAGAGGTGGTTTTACTCTGTTGTTTGGGGTAGGTTACATTGGGTTGTGGGATCTCTCTCTCTCTCTCTGAGATTTTCACATGGCTCCTCACTTCTTGGAGCCTTACATCTTGTCTTGTCTTCAGTCTTCTTGTCATGGTAGCTTCTCTTCACGCGTTCATGTCTTCCTCTTCTTTCAGTCTTCTTGTTGTGGTAGCTTCTCTTCTCGTGTCAATGTCTTCCTTTAATGCTTCCTCTCTAGATCTTCTTCTCGGTGTGGATCCTCTTCTTCGAAAGAGATGTTCTTCTTCTTTCATGGCTAGGAACAAGCTCATGGTGGCTGGGGCCATGAGCTTGCCCGTCAGTTCTTGCTCCATATGAGCAACATGTTTAAACGTTTTGTTGACAGTTCTTTTGGGCTTTTGATGTTTATCTTGTGTCATTATGCAATGCAAACCCAAATCTATGTGGGAGGTCTTACCTCTTGCCTTATTCTGGACAAGGGCAGTGTCTGATCCCATTTTTACAGTGATGTAGTGTGCCCAATACATAATGCATATAGCATTCATTCTTATGCACATTCCCAAATGCAACTCTGGCTGTGAATAATCTTGAATTTGAGTGTGATTTGCAGGCATTAACCAAGGGTTAAATGCAAAATGATGATTACCACAAATTTATCAGCATAAAATCACCAGAAATTACATTAAATCAAGGGTAACCAATTTGTACGGAATGGTTGAAGTTTCAAACCATCTCCAAATTGCAATCTAAAGCTATAGGGATCTGTATCAGATACCTAATGGTTAATTTGAACCCTCAATTACACCAAAATACAGTGATTAGCACTGATTAATCATTGATTAGTAAATTAATCCTCTGTTTTGTGTGCAAAAAACAGAGTATACGAAGAGCCCAGATCTGAGGCCTTAGAGTTCAAATGAGCTCAAATTCTTTCAAGGCCATCAATAGCAATTAGTCTAGTAGAGGATTAAGCCAAGAAACACAAGATTTGACCAAACATTGAATGGTTAATCTCTGTTTTACCAAAGTCACCTGCAGATTTGATGAAGAGCTTGGATCTCACTGTAGACTTGATCAAATCAAATTCTGACTTCACCAGCTTGTAGAGCATGCTTAAAAACCCCCAGGGCAAAGAGGAATTAGACCCATTTGATATGTGGAAGAGAAGATCTCAGTTTTGCTCCCAGAAACAAGCGCTTGAGAAAATCGCGATTTCTCCTGAATGCGCTGACGGTTTGCTGCGCTGATTCGAAGGGCTGGAGCACCAGTGAAGTGGCTATGTTGGGCTAGAAGCAATGGGGCTAATTTGATGTGTGCAAGGAGATAGAGCTCCTCCACCAGCTAGGAGTATAGAAGGCTTCTTGAAAATAACTAAAAATTTGATTATTTTCTAATTATCTACTAATCCTAATTAACTAGATAATGGGCTCATAAACTTGATGGATTCTAGGCTTGGCTCTGATACCATGTTAAAATTACAGCAATGTGATGAGCTATGGTGGATCAAATGCTAGAATCAACATCATTAACAAAGTGATTAGATGATAATTAAGACGTGATTAGTGGGTAATTAACTAATAGCTTAATGTAGACATGGATAATCAAAAACCAACAAATTCTCATTAGGCCAATGCCTCAATTTATAGAGTCTACATCCAGGCATCTAATCCCACTGATTTCTCCTTGATTCACTCCACCTCTTTTGCTTGATTCTCTCCACCTCTCCCAGAATATCTCCACACCTCCTAAATCTTCTCATGCTACCCTTTATTCTCTCCCAGTAGATTCTTCTCACCTTTTCACAAGTTCTCTCACATTTACAGATTCTCTTTTACAGCCTCTTGCCAAGGGCGTGTTCCCGCACACACCCTATTCACTTGTATATTTCAACAACTAACCCCTCGGTTCTTCCAAAACCGAACCCGAAAAAACTTCCCTCGCCCAGCAAGCACAGGCGATTCCTCCAAGATAGTTTTATTCTAACGTAGTCAAGAGTCTTAACTAACCAAACTGATCTGACGGAACCCGTAAGTCACATGATTAGATCAAGGAAAAGACTTGCACTTAGATCATAGAGACCAACACTTTTTTCCTCATCGAGAGGCACAACCATTGATTCTTATCCATAGAACAAAGACTATCCAGGATTTACTTCATCTATCGTACCATAACAGAATTTAGTCTCATTTTAGGGATCCATCAGTCCAGCCTACCAGTCCCATGGGTTAGCCAACCACCCAACCACTATAGTGATAGGATCCATTTAGGAATTCGGTTATGTTTTGCCCTGGGTACTAGGGAAAAGAGTTCCCAGGCCCCTAGCCAGCGCTTCAAGCAAAGTTCAAGATAGTCACATCACTTACACACCCAATATGAAATTGCCTTTTTTCACAGATTCAGTTGTCTTTAAAACAATCTTTTAATGAAACCATAGTATCACTGATCATAATCCTCCAAAATATCCGGTTGAATTCTAATTTCCAATCATTTCTTCATCGGTGTACTTATGGCACCATTGGCAACCAGAACATTCACCACCTATCCACTCATGGGCCTTTTCAATAGTTCCTTGCTCATAGTACCCGAAAATATATTTACTTATAAAAATCCAGATGGACTCTCCATTGAAGATCAGCAAGATCAACCAATAAATCCATATAAAAGAGCCATGGACTCATCCATTGAAGACCACCAAGGCCATTCAACTAGATCCATGCCCAAGTTTAGAAAACAACTCTAACTTCTTGTTCCATTTTCTTTCTCGATGCACGTGTGGGTATCTTTGGCGACCGAGAGCCCGAGCACCGTATGGTCAGCACCCTCTAGGCTCCTTCGCACGTCACCTAGCGCTTCACCCATAGGCTGCTTCCTTAGTCCCTCATCCACTGTACCAGAAGCTCACCATTTAAATCGGAACCGAGGCTGATCAAGACCTCGGCTGACCTTGCTATGCAAGATGTCCTCCGTTGGCTCTCCGTCAGTTGTTGCAACTTTATCACTTAGGTTTCCAAGACCTCATTCACAAGATGGTTAAAACGCTTCCCTAGCATTCTTGACATAAAACAATCATTTAAAAACAGGTCATAAATATAGTTTTTAACGAACTCTCATCTTTCCACATTGTTCCATATCATTTCTCGTTATTCCACATTCTTCTACATCAATTCACATTGCTTAATCCACATCCAATCATATGTATTCTCATCGTCCTTCATCCATTCTCATCTAGTCACATCATATTACATCTCATCACATCTATCGTCATCACATCTCATCCATTCACATCTACCCATATCTATATCATATCACATCACATCCATTCACATTGCATCTCTTCCATTCACATCTATCTTGATTCACATCACATCCATTTCACATCACATCTCATCCATTCACATCTATCTCGATTCACATCACATCACATCTTATACATTTATATCTATCCTGATTCACATCACATCACATCTCATCCATTCACATTTATCCATATCCATATCACATCACATCACATCCATTCACATTGCATCTCATCCATTCACATCTATCCCGATTCACATCACATCACATCCATTCACATCGCATCTCATCCATTCACATCTATTTACATCACATCACACATCATCCGTTCACATTTCATCACATCCATTCACATCCATCTCATTCATTCACATCTATTTACATCACATCACATTCACATCCATTCACATCCATTCACATCTATTTACATCACATCACATGTCATCATTCACATCTCATCACATCCATTCACATCCATCTCATTCATTACATCCACATCACATCACATACATCCCATCCACATTACATCACGTCCACATCTCATTCTCATCCATTTACATCACATCACTTCCTTTCACATATCATCACATCTCAATCTCATCTTATCACATTCACATCCACATTCATTTACACACATCACATCCCATACACATCTTTTCACATCCACATCCACATCCATTTACATCACATCACATCCCATCCACATCTCTTCACATCCACATCCATTTACATCACATCACATCCCATCCACATCTCTTCACATCCACACCTATTTACATCACATTCACATCTTATCACATCCACTCACATCCTATCACATTGCATTCACATCTTATCACATCGTATTCTCATCTTATTCACATCTATTCATATTTAGTAACATTTTCTACTTTCGATACCAATGGGACTTTTTCTAAATTTTTGCCAATTGCTTGGCCTAGTTAAAGGTACTTTTTCTCAATGGATATTTTCATATTCTTTCTCAAATTTCTCAAGTGAAATATATTCAGTATTCTTCTTTTGAGTAAAAGATTCATGGGATTTACAAAAATCAATTCTACCCATATTTCCCAATAATGCTCAAAATTTCACTTTTGATAAGTACTCATAATTTGAATTATGCTAAAAATTTATCTTTTTTCATTTAATTTCTTGGATCTCAAATATCATGGGAATTTCTCTTTTTGCACTTAAATGATTGAATTCCAATTGTCATGGGAATTCCTCTTTTATCATTTAAATTTTCTCATACATAAAATAAATTTATCTAAAATTCTTCTTTAAATTCAAATAAAAATATCCATTAATTCAAATATGCCAAGAATTCCACTTTTACCATTTAAATGATTTAATTCCAAATGTCATGGGAATTCCTCTTTTTGCATAAAAGTAAAATTACCGAAAATTTCTCTTTTCTTTAATTAATTAATTATGCATAAATACTAAAAATTAGTTTTCCATGAATGTGATGAAAATCATTCTTTTAGCATAGGATGATTAATCCTAGAATATGGTAGGAAGTCCACTTTTCACATTATGCATAAAAATGAGTTATGTATTAATTTCTAAAATTTCTAAATTTTTTGCCATACGCTACTATTACTGATAATTTTTAATATTTCTAAAATGAATAAGACTTTGTAATACGCTGCTATTACTGATAATTTTTAATATTTCTAAAATGAATAAGACTTTGTAATACAATTATGATAAAATAACTATCCTTAGACTTAAATCCAATTAATAGAATTAAATCATAAGTTTACCATAATTTTATTAGCATAAAAGCATAAAAAGCCATTTTCTTAACCTCTAGCTTAACTAGCATAGAGTTTGATTTTTGAATTGAGAATTTATCAATGAGAAGCATCCATTTGATAAAGAATTAGTCATAGGAATGACTATTCTTTTGGGGAGAGAGAGATATACATAAAAAGCATCCTAATTAAGCATAAAAATTAATTTTTTATGATTAAACATTAGATGTCTTATAGAAAGCTTGATTTGCATTGAAAATAATTAATTTAAAACTTCTCAAGCTTGAGAGGGGTTGAGAAGTAAATCTTTTGAGAATATTAATGAAAACCATGAAATTACTTCTTACCTCTTGATTTGGCTTGCTTCTTTATCTTAGAAGAAAGCTCCCAACTAATCAATTGGTTTAGTATGTTGAGAAGAAAGCTCCAAGGATTGTTGAAGAGAGAGAGAGAAGCTCCAATCTCTCCAAAAGTAGAGGATTTTTAAGGGATAATAGAAAATATTATTATTTTAATGTAATACTAGCATGGTATAATTCACAGATGAGAATACAAAAGAATGAGGGTCTATTTATAGGGGAGGGAGACCACTAACTGAGTCCAACTAAGTTCTAGAATTTTCCAGCTTCAGTTTAGCTGAATTTGGACAAGATTTGGACCAGTTTAGCTCCCATTTTGATCCAGTCTGATCCAGGAGAGGGGAGAGATAAAAATATCACAATTTTTTTGAATTAAAAACTCATCCACGTGTGTGAATTAGTGCCTACCTCAAGAGTCTCCCCCTCCTTACCAAGGTGTTAAAAATTCATAATTTCTCCAAAATTATTGGAATTAGGGTTGCAGGAAAGCACACAAAGCTTGGAGAAGAAGAAGCAAGAATGCACACAACACAAAGTGTATTAGATTGTGTCAATGTACAAAGAATAAGTTAGCCCTAGAATGATGGGCGTATATACAAGCCGGGGGAAAAAACCTCCTAAAGAGGGAAAAAGTGCCCCGGCAGTCCTAAGTATGTTCACATAAATCACTGCCTATATATATGGCAACAAATCCCCCCTGGGAGTGATGGTGTGAACGAGAGCTGGCACTCATGTATAGGGAAGTGCCATGCCCGAAGTAGATCAATCCACAAAGGGGAGCAAGCCCAAAGCTTTGCAGAAAGCTTTGAACTTCTCACGAGGAAGCGCCTTTGTGAAAAGATCGGCGAGGTTGTCTTGTGTTGGCACATAGGCCAAGCTGATCTCTCCTACTGAGAGTCTCTCCCTAACATAGTGATAATGCACCTCAATGTGCTTTGTGCGAGCATGAAAAACTGGGTTTCTCGCAACTGCCAATGCGCTCTGACTATCAGTGAAGATAGAGGTGGCAGACTCCTGTCCAATACCCAAGTCAGCCACCATAAGCCGTTTGAGCCACACACACTCAATCGTAGCTGTGAAAGCTACCCTGTACTCAGCTTCACAACTCGAAGTGGCCACAGTAGGTTGCTTCTTACTCAACCAAGATATGCATGAGCTACCGAGCATGAAACAAAAACCACTTGTGGACACTCTTGTGTCATATAGCAACCAGCCCACTCTGAGTCCGAAAAAGCATGCAAATCTGGCGGCAACGATCCCCCCTTGGGATAAAACAACCCAAGATGTATGGTGCCACTCAAGTAGCGAAATATGCATTTAACTGCCTTCCAATGCTGAGACCTTGGGCTATGCATAAACCTGCTCACCTGTGAGACTGCAAATTGAATGTCCGGCCTCGTAACTGCCTTCCAATGCTGAGACCTTGGGCTATGCATAAACCTGCTCACCTGTGAGACTGCAAATTGAATGTCCGGCCTCGTAATGCATACATAAATGAGGCAACCAACAGCTGTCTGATAGAGTGTGATATCCAAGTGATCTCCAGCATCATGAAGACTCAACTTCAAACCTATCTCCATTGGAGTAGCAATAGGTTTGCAGTCTTCAAGGCCAAATCTTCGCAACAATGTCTCAATATACTTTGTTTGACACAAAGCAATACCTCCATCACACTGCTTAAACTGTATTCCCAAATAATGATGCAAATGCCCCAAATCTGACATCTCAAAAGAGGCATTCAAATCAGCCTTAAAATCAGCAATATGACTCTCATTTGGTCCTGTGAGGAGCATGTCATCGACATAGAGAGCAATGATTAGATGTACATCATCCACATGTTTAACATCCAAAGTGCCTTTTGTTGGACTATTCTGAAAACCATGTGCAGTCAAATATGCATGTATCTTTTCATACCAAGCTCGTGGAGCTTGCTTTAAACCATATAAAGCCTTTTTCAACCTGCACACTTTGTTTTCCTGCCCTCTTTGAACAAAACCAGGAGGCTGCGATACATACACCTCCTCATGCAAATCTCCATTCAAGAACGTAGTCTTTATGTCCAACTGATGTACATTCCAACCATTATGAGCTGCCAATGCACAAAGGCTACGAATGGTAGTCATACGACAAGTGGGAGCAAAGGTCTCATCAAAATTAATGCCTTTTTCTTGAGCATAACCCTTTGCAACAAGTCTAGCTTTATAGCGATCAACACTACCATCTGGCTTTCGTTTCAACTTAAAAACCCACTTACATCCAATGGCCTTTTTACCAATAGGCAAATCACACAAAGACCATGTACCATTCTTCATTATAGCATCATATTCACTTTGCATTGCAGCCAACCAATTTTCTGATTTTTGTGCCTCATCAAATGAAAGAGGTTCTTCCTCTTCACATATACTAGACACAGCCAAAGCATAACAATCTGATGCATAAGAGGCATGCTGAAAACCTGAACGAGTACGACTAGACACAGCTGCATCAATTTTACTATCACGCAAGGTTTGCACCAGCCATTTAGGCATACCTCTAGCCTGCTCATTTTCAGCCCTATCCTCATAGATTACATCCTGTAAATCTGCATCAGAAATAGGCTGATCTATGATGTCGTTTGAAATCTGCATAGGCTGAATATTTGCCTCATTAAGACTTACATTTGAATTCCCACCTGTAAACAGAGGCAACAGCGTATCAAATACATCCCGTGAGCTCACACCTGTCTCTTTGGTACATGATAACAAAGGATGTACAGCATCTTCCACAAAAACAACATCTCGACTAATCAAGATACGCTTTGATTGTGGATGATACAATCTGTAACCCTTGCTCTCAGCACTGTAACCAACAAAAATGCATTTGACAGCCTTATCATCCAATTTTTTGCATTGTTGCATAGGCAATAAGGCATAGACTAAGCAACCAAAGACACGCAAGTGACCAATAGAAGGCTTCCTGCCATGCCAAGCTTTGTATGGAGTAATAGACTACAAGGCCTTGGTAGAACACCTGTTGAGTACATATGCAGCACACATGACAGCCTCAAGCCAAAATGCATATGGCAAAGCTTGGCTCTTAACCATACATCGTGCCATCTCCATAAGTGACCTGTTTTTTCTCTCAGCAACACCATTTTGTTGAGGATTAAAGGCCTTGGCGAAATCCTTCGCCATCTGCACTGCTTCGGCCATGGAAACTGGCTTGGCATTCTTCACTAGCACATTCAAGGGTTCGTTTAGTCCCCGATGAACCTGAGGAGAAGAGCAAATGCTCGGTGATACATTTCAATAGCTCTGCTTCCCTAGGTTAACTCTAAGAATTTATTCATCTTGGTTTCCAAAAAGCCGGGAGGATAGCATCTCTTTCTTAGGTAAATCTTGAGATCACCCCATGTCTGGGTGTTCCGATCCAGACGGTTTGTCTCGCAGTGGTTTCTCCATGCCACTCTAGCTGTTTCTACTATCTTCAGTCTTGCAAGAACCATTTTACTCTTCTCATTGTACCCAGTGACATCGAAGTATTCTTCCATTGTTTTGATCCACTTCTCTACAACCTCGCCCAAGTTTTCCCCTTCACCCTTGAAAGGTCCAGGATGCGATCTATGAAGAGTTTTACGAACATTTGAGTCGAGCTCTTCCTCTCGAGTTGGGGGTTAACATTCCTACCACGACAACCTCGATCCATGATTCTATCAATACGAAAATTCTTGTTAAGTCCCTTAATTTAGATTTCAAATCCGACTTTAGATCATCGAACTAATTCTGGGGTTCTTTAGATGGGTCGGGCCCCTAGAGAATCATGAGATAAAGATCCCTTCTAACAGAAGAACATACATAACTCATTATTAGAGAATAATTTATTCATAATCTTAATACAGTAATGGTCCATCAGATCGAAAACTCTATCTGATCATTCCTCCACGAGAATTTTAGTTATGCAAGTTTTCAATTTATCATCCCTTAATTAGATCCACTGGGTCAAGGGTTAACAGCAACAATCTGTCAGCATAGTGATTTGCTGAAGTCATAATCATCATTCCAGTTACCAATATCATCACTGGGATTTGTCCCATTCATCCTCATCGTGGCTTTGTATCTTCCCTCGATGTTTGTACATTATTGTCTCCTAAGAGGTATCACTCTTATTATTTCTCTTGAAGTTAGATAGATCATAGAACTTAGAAGATTGAAGTATATGCTCATTGCTTACTTTTTGTTTTTCCACTTGCAACTTTGAACTCATGTACAGAGTTCAAGATATTAGGGAGATATGGAACCAATGCTGGGATTGGTTTTAGGCCAATCCACGCAGTTGCATACATTTTGCATCCTCTTTGGATAAGTGCGGAGCAGTACTTGAGTGAAGAGTTAGAGGGAGGATGGAGCTCTTACATTTCTAGGCTAGTTGGCGGTGATGTGCAACTTATGAGAAAGCTCGAGGATGAGCTTCTCATATATCGGAACAGTAGCCATATGTTTGGATGGCCAACAACACAACTGTAACTATTTGGCCCTGCTAGCTCTATTTCACATAATGAAATCCATGCTCGGACACCAGACAGGTAGAAGAAGACATGGGAAAAGGGACCATAAGGTTTGATTAAGAAAAAGCACCATTCTTGGTCAAAAAGCAAGAAAAAGCAAAAAGTCAAATAGGGTTAACCGCGAGCCAAGGGCACCATTGGAAAGAGGAGACTGAGCCATACTAAAAAGCTAAAAGGTGCTTTCTCAAAAAGCGACTCTAAAGCCAAAAAGCAAGCCCTTAAAAGCTAAAAAAGCAAAGCACCAAAAGTTGAGTAATATTTTATTAATAAAAGTAAAAAGAGAAAAGCAAAGCTTAAAAAGGCAAAGCAAAAGCATGAAGGCTGTCACTTTCAACCAAAATTCAAGAATCATCATCCTTCAATCGGAATCCAAATCAACTCATCATCAATTCTCAACCAGAATTCTAAAATCATATCAACCAGCATTCGAATTCATCCTCTGGATAGCATTTTTGCTTATAACTTCAAGGTCTTAGATTTACTCGTATATATTGTCACTAAAGAGCTGCAGATATACCCACGGTATATACGAGTAGTCAAATCACGGTCCTTGGAGTTATAAGGTAAATACTATCATATCTAGGCCTCAAGCAAGTCAAGGATTCCATACAATTATGGTACTTCCATCTGAAGACCTAATTACCAATTTATGAATTTTTATTTTGAATATCAATTTGTATGAATTCCATCACAATTACAATCTTTTACTGGTACTTCATAAATTCTTGACACTTCTTACTTTAGCCAATTTGCTTTGATACCAACTGAAAGATCCCTGTCCCCTCCACACAACGAAATCAGGGGGGCTAGCAGCGGAAGTAGCACTTCTTGCGCAGGGCAGAGCCTCTCACTTGGGGCCTCGCCCACCACCACGGATATCCGGACAAGAGACTAATCCCTCGGTTCTTCCAAAACCAAAACCAGAAAAACTTCCTTCGCCTAAAAAGCACGGGTGATTCCTCCAGGATAGTTTTATTCTAACGTAGTCAAGAGCATTAACAAACCAAACAGATCCGACCGAACCCGTAAGTCATATGATCAGATCAAGGAAAAGACTTGCACTTGGATCATAGAGACCAACGCTTTTTTCCTCATCGAGAGGCACAACCGTTGATTCTTTTCCATAGAACAAAGACTATCCGAGATTTACTTCATCTATCGTACCATAACAGAATTGAGTCTCATTTTAGGGATCCATCAATCTAGCCTAACCCCATCTAGTCCCATGGGTTAGCCAACTACCCAAAAATGGTAGTGATAGGATCCATTTAGGAATTTGGTTATGTTTTGTCCCAGGTACCAGGGAAAAGAGTTCTCATGCCCCCTAGCCGACACTTCAAGCAAAGTTCAAGATAGTCACACCACTTACACACCCAATATGAAATTGACTTTTTCACAGATTTAGCTATCTTTAAAATATTCTTTTAATGAAACCATAGTATCACTGATCATAATCCTCCAAAATATCCAGTTGAATTTTGATTTCCAATCATTTCTTCATCGATGTACCTATGGCACCATTAGCAACCAGAACGCTCACCACCTGTCCACTCTCAGGGGCCTTTTCAATAGTTCCTAGCTCATAGTACCTGGAAATATATTCACTTATAAAAATCCAAATGGACTCTCCGTTGAAGATTAGCAAGATCAACCAACATATCCATATAAAAGAGCCATGGACTCATCCGTTGAGGACTAGCAAGGCTAATCAACCAGATCCATGCTTGAGTTCAGAAAATTACTCTAACTTCTTGTTCCATTTTCTTCCTCGACACACGTGTGGGTATCTTTGATGACTCAAAGCCCAAGCACCGTGTGGTCAGCACCCTCTAGGCTCCTTTGCAGAGGTCACCTAGCGGTTCACTCATAGGCCGCTTCCTTGGTCCCTCATCCACCGTGCCGGAAGCTCACCATTTAAATTGAACTGAGGTTGGTCAAGACCTCGGTTGACCTTGCTACATGAGACGGCCTTCGTTGACTCTCCGTGAGCTGTTGTAACTTTATCTCTTTAGTCTCCACCACCACGACCTCATTCGCAAGATGGTCAAAATGCTTCCCCAGCATTCTTGACATAAAATAGTCATTTAAAAATAGGTCATAAATATAGTTTCTAACGAACTCTCATCTTTCCACATTGTTCTACATCATTTCTCGTTATTCCACATTCTTCTACATCAATTCACATTGTTCCACATCATTTCTCGTTATTCCACATTCTTCTACATCAATTCACATTGCTTAATCCATATCCAATCATATGTATTCGCATCGTTCTTCATCCATTCTCATCTAGTCACATCATATTACATCTCATCACATCTATCCTCATCACATCTCATCCATTCACATCTACCCATATCCATATCACATTACATCACATCCATTCACATTGCATCTCATCCATTCACATTGCATCTTATCCATTCACATCTATCCCGATTTA
Source organism: Cibotium barometz (assembly GCF_041138505.1). NCBI lineage: Eukaryota > Viridiplantae > Streptophyta > Polypodiopsida > Cyatheales > Cibotiaceae > Cibotium > Cibotium barometz. The sequence goes on along the minus strand of NC_141052.1, from coordinate 8,552,538 downwards.
TTATCTTCACACCTCAAGCAACATAGTGCATACTAACAAGCAATATGCTATAGATTTTATACAAGATGCAATATGTATAGACACCTCTCCCTTCACAAGCTTAATAAAACCCAAAACCCTGAACACACCTTCTATGGCAAACCAATAAACACCTACACACTACTTTTGACATAAAAAACAGTTACTAGAAAACTCCCAACATAGTTTGCCCACCCCAAGCTTGCTAGATCATTCATGATCAGCAATTGGAGTAAACAAAATCTATAAATCCAGTGTTGAGTCTTCCGCTTCTTAAAATGAAGTCACTACATTAGTACCATCATTCATAATCATCTCATCTTTAATTATTGTCATCAATCTAGCAAAATACATTTTCAGTCTCTATAGCCATTCACACGAGATTGATGTGGGGTACCATCAAGATCTACTAGTTGATATGTGCCATTAGGAAATTTGTGCATCACCAAGAAAGGGCCTTCCCACTTGCTTGAAATTTCTTCTAAAAGGTATGATCAAGTTTACTATTTTACCTTATAACCATCACTCTCTTTGATTCCCTTATCTTTGACTTTGGCATTTACTTTCTCTTGATTAACTTGCAATACTTGTCATAATGTTCCAAAGCTAGTGACTTGTCGAATTGCAATTGTTGTAAATACAAAAGTATTTCCCGAAGGCTATCAATTGGCTTTTCACTAAGCTTAGACATAAGCTTTAAGGTTGGAATTTCCACTTCAATAGAGGTAATAAAGCCTCTTTGCCAAAAACCAAATGGAAGGGAGAGAATTTAGTACCCGACTTCATTGTTGTCCTATATGCCCATAAAGCACAAGGTAGCTCCAAATCCCAAGTCTTCACATGAATTTGACACATCTTTGTAAGGATCTTGATTAATTTTCCATCAAATCTCTCGTTCATTCCATTACATTGAGGATAATAATGAGTAGTGTACCTGTGACATATTTTCAACTTCTTGCATAGATAGGCAACTATTTCTCCTCTGAAACCTGGACCCTTATCTGAAAGTAACTCCAATGGTGTGACATACTTACAACATATTTCCTTATAAACAAATTTACTTACATCCTTCCTTGCAATCTGTTTCATAGTTTTTGCCTCAGCCCACCTAGATAGGTAGTCAACTGCGGTAAGAATGTAACATTTTCTTCTTCTTGTCATAGAAGGTAATGGACCCATTGCATCAATACCCCATTTTTCAAACACATCATAAGCCAAGATAGTGTTGCAAAGCTTTGATTTCAGCACCCTATTAGCCATGCTTTAACATTGTAGGCATGATTTACACCAATGATGTAAATCTTTCTAGATGCTTGGCCAAAGTGATTTTTGCAGCAAAGTGTCAACCACATGAACCTTCATGATTTTCTTCTAATATCCTATAAATCTCCTCTTTCCAAGGTATTCTTCTCAACACCAAATCATCCCCTCTCATAAACAAAACATCACCATGAAGAACATACTTACCAGCTTGCTCGCATGAAAGCATTCTTCTTTGAAGGTTCCAATTCTGTAGGTATCATGCTTGTTTGTAAAAAATCAATCTCTTTGATCAAAGTTTCCCTTCCAGAATATAAAGGTGAATAAGCCCTCACAATAAATAATTGTTCAACCAAAGCTTGAGCAGCAGCATGTGCTTCTTCATTTTCACTTCTATCAATATGCCTAAAACTCCAAGTTTCAAATTCTTTCAACAACTTCTTAACTTCAAAGCACATATTCTTTAATTTAGGATTTTTACTTTGCCACACCCTAGTACTTGTTTTACCACCAAAAGAGCATCACCTCTTATTCTTACCTGCCGAATTCCAAGCTGTAGACAAGCATGTAACCCCTCTTCAAGAGCAACATATTCGGCTTCATTGTTGCTTTGGGCCATTAGCTTCACACCTCTTTTGCTTACCAAAGTAACTTGTGGATCATAAATGACAACACCTCCAAAAGACTCACCATGAGTTTTCCTATAAGAACCATCAAAGAACATTAAGAAAGCATTATCTATATCAGGTGCTTCTACATGTTACTTTTTCACCATATTCTCTTTGATAAGAAGAGGACTCCCCATATAGGTAAGTAAATCAGCTAATGTAGCCCATGTGCTCTCTTCAACAACAAGAAAAGAAAACTAAAATTCTTATAGTTCCATAATCCATCTCATCCACCTCTTTGACAAGCTTGAACTATTGATCAATTGTTGGCAAAAGAGTAGCTAGTGAGAAAAGTGAAAGGTTTAGGCAAAAGATAATGCCTAAATCTTCTACATGCATACAACACACTCACCATAACCACTTCCACTTTTGAATAACTCCTCTCTGCTTCTGTTTTCACCCTACTGGCATAATAAATAGGCCTCATGTAGTAGTGAGAATCTTTGCCTTCTTGTAAAAGCATGGCACCTATAGCATCTTCACCCACAGAAGGATTCACATAGAATTCCTTATTCCAATTAGGAGCTTGCATAGAAGGTAGTGCACCAATAAGCTCTTTCACCATTTGGAATACTCCTTCACACTTAAGAGTCCACTCTAAGGGGTCATATTTAGCTGCTTGCTGTAAAGGATAAAGAGGCTGAGAAGATAAAGAGATAAACCTTGACATATACTTCACCTTTTAGATAAAAGTAGCCTATATCCTCAGGTGATGGTAGAAGTATCAAAGCCTTTTTCACTTTATCTGGATCAACTTCAATCCCGTTTTTAGAGACCATATGCCCCCAAATCTTCACTCTAGGTTGAGCAAGATGACACTTCTTCAGGTTTAATTGGCCTCCACATTCATCGTACCTTCTAAAAGCCATATCCAATTTTGAAAAATGCTGAAGCCTGGAGCTATAAAGGCAAAAGTCATCAATAAAATCCTTAACAAACATCCCAAGGAAGGGAGAAAGGACCCAATTAGCCCGTCTCTAATACCAAGCACAACCATTAGAGAGCCCAAAAGGAAGGACAAAATAATAAAAACAACCCCATGGTGTGACAAAAGTGGTCTTTCTCTGATCTTCAGGAGCTATGGAAAGTTGAAAGTAACTTGAAAAGCCATCACAAACGCTATACCTCTCATATCCTACAATAGAATCCAAAATGTCATCCAGCAAAGGCAAGGGATAATGATCTCTTTTTATAGCTACATTTAATGGCTTGAAGTCCACACAAACTCTCCATTTGCCATCCTTTTTAGGTGATACAACCACTGGACTAACCCATTCAGCTGTATTAACTGCATGAATGAAACCAACTTTGAGTAGCTTATCTACCTCCTCCCTTAATGCATCCAACTGTACTTGGCTCATTCTCCTTAACTTTTGACACATGGGTTGAGCTCCTTCCTTAAGATCAATATGAATATCATCACCTTTAAACCCTCTAATTTCCTCATAAGAAGTAATAAACAAATTAGGGAACTGCTCAAGCATATGTAGATACTCACTTCTTTCAGTGCTAGTCAATTCTATACTCAACATATTTTGAATCAACTCCTTCTTTACATTTGTCTCTACTTTGGACTGCATGAGCTCTTCAATTTGTTCATATGGACCTGACACATCTTCAACTTCAAAAGCTTGAACCGTCTTCTCCCTCCCATCATTAACCTCTTCAAAGAACAAAGTAGAGACCTCACCATCACTAGCGCTCCTAGAGTCTGAATCGTATTCCTCATCTTGTGTTTCTTCTTCTTCTTTGGAATCTTCTTTAGAATCCGCTTCTTCATCATCTTCAGCAGACAAAGGTTGCCCGCTTGCCATGTCAAACCTCTTCTTATCTCCTTTCTAGTTATAGAGGGTAATAGTACCACATCCCCAATTCTGAATTGCCTTGGTTGCTTGTAGCCATGGTCTTCCAAGTATAAGAGGAAACGCACCAATACCTGCAAGCATAACATGACAATTAACAAGCATTTTAACACTGAATACTTCCACTTCAAAGTCCTTTATAACTCCCAAACACTTCACTCTGGATTGATTGGCCAATCTAATCCTGAAACATGATGAGTGTTTTGTGATGTCTACCCCCAACTTGGTCACACAATCTTGAGTGACAACACACACCTCTGCACCCCCATCAATATAAGCCTCACCAATACTTCGCTTCTTATGCCAAGCATCAACTGTAGGACATATGTTAGGCAACTCATTTAATGCTAACACTGTCACTGAACCTCTACTGGGCTCCCTTCTCATTAGATTCAATACACTCTTCCATTCTCTTAAGCTTGAGACATATTTCCATGAGTTGGCCAAAAGTTATGTCAGCCTTCCTACTCATTAAATTAGTCCTTAAACTGTAATTTTGTTGTCCCTCTCCCAATGGAAGATCTGTTGCATTGTAATATCGCCTAGGTTTCCTCTTCTTCTTCTCTTTAGCACTATCCCCTTCATCTAACTTCTCTTTCTTTCTACTAGGGTGCATCATTACTAACATGCTCTCTTGTATCCCTCTTACCCATAGGAATCATCAAGGCATCCGAATTAGCCCCAGCTTCCTCTAGATGAATCACACTCACAACCTTGGTTTTCCCTTTCTCCGAGACCACTAGATTCTGGATCCCCCTTGATCTCAATTGCATAATCCCAAGTTCGATTTGGTAAATGAAGGCAAAGGAAACATATCACCACCCATTGTCCTTAGTTTATCACATTGAGGGCTCTTGTGACCCCATTCCCCACAATTGTAGCACTAAAACATCTCCCCTCTTCCATTCATGCCTCTACCTCTACCACCTAATGCTGTCCCAGAATTGCCATAACCACGACCATAGCCATAACCTTGGCCTCTTCCACCACCCACCATATTTATACTAAGATTTTTCATCAAGCCAATCTCTTTACGAAGATCATCAGCTCCCCCTAATGCTACATTACCTATTCCTTGAGAAACATGTTCACCATGCCCTAGTAATGCCTCTTTGGTAAGCAATCTTGGTTTTTTCATTACCTGCACCTCCACCTTGGGTTCTATAGCTATTCCAAGCTGATTCAGGTGCTGTATCTTCCATTCCTTGTTTTTAGCCACCTCAACTGCCTCTTTAAAGCTTAAGCTTCCTTGTTTCAAATCTTGATGGTTGTGAGCACTCCTTCCTGTTAAAACCCTAAGATCTCTCTAGATAATTGTTATACATAAACATGCATAAATTAGGCATAAACTCATCCACCCAACCACCCCCAAGCCCAAGGGATGCACACATGAATTATAATGAAATACATCATACCTTTACCTTGATGTCCCATACCATTAAGAGGTATAACTCCAATCCAATAGCATGTAGCTATAGTGTGAAATGGTAGGTGAGTAGATATGATCCTCTACACAAGAGACCATAGAGCTATAGTGTGAAATGGTAACTCCAATCCAATAGCATGTAGCTATAGTGTGAAATGGTAGGTGAGTAGATATGATCCTCTACACAAGAGACCATAGCCTAAACCTCCAAGCCTCCAAGCCTCCTTGAGTGTGTCCCATGTCCCTATTATATAGGAGGGCCCTCAAGTGACTCTTGGCTCTCCATTTCCCATGTGTGACCCTTGGATGCCTGACCCTAACCTTAACCCTTAAGGTTAGTCCTAACCCATGCTCCACTAGAGCTTGTTCCCATGATCCCATGCTCCCATGCTCACAAGCCTAATGTGGGTTAGCCTCCTAGTATATGCACACACTACTATCTTAGTAACCAGTACAGTTGAGGTTCTAGGAAGAATGACTCCTTTCTTTATAGGGCTGATGCTTCTCGTTCCCGAGCTAGACTAGTTAGGAACCATATCGGGAGAGGATGCCTTTGTACTTAGTCTTTCTAGTAGACAATCTCTCCCTTGCTAGACAGTTTGACGAGTCTTTGACTCTCACTTCTCAGTTTGATGATAATATTTCTAATGACGTCTATAAAACTCCTTTGAGTAGTTGTAGAGCTTTGTAATAATGGAAGCGGGCCATCGTATATAAGGCTTGTACATATGAAGAGAACGTGTTTTGGGCACCCTATAAGTGTTGGCGATCGGACAAAGCGCACATGGGATATAAGTGACTTATGAGACGGTGTGGAAGGACACTTTTTGCAATACAATCTAGAATCAATCTTAAGCTCGGGAAATCCTTTATTCTTGCTTGCCTTGTCATTTTCTTGTTTCTTGCATGCTTCCATGTCTGTATGTTCTTGGCGATGGAGTCTTATATAGAGCTTTCTTGCCTGGATGTGTGGGTGCTTGAGTGCGTGTTTATGCATGAGGTGTGCTTGCTTGCTTGATTCTTTTCGAGAGAGAGAGAGAACAGAAAGAAAGAAAGATAAAACAGAAAGAAAACATAAACATAGCTATCTCACTGGGGTGATACAAAATTGTCCATTGAAACTCATCGTGGAATACTAAGAACATAGAAACATGAGAGCAACATCAGCTCCGAGAGAGAGAGAGAGAGAGAGAGAGAGAGAGAGAGAGAGAGAGAGAGAGAGAGAGAGAGAGAGAGAGAGATTGCTAGCTTCGCTTTGTTGTGTGATTAGATTACGATTGGATCATGGAGGTCCAAGCATTGGATTAGTAGAGCTTGAGGGTTTGACAACCCTGAGGTCTTTATTCCTGCGCAATGCACTAACGAGTTAGTACTTCATGGTGTTGAGATACTTGTTATGAGAATATAACGTCTTTATACAAAAGGCACCATTATCAGAGAGAGTAGAACTAGTGCTAGAGTGGAATTGGGACATTATGTCACCCATTGTTTGTTTTTTCTTGTCCATGAGTTGTAAAACTTATGGTAGGGTGATTGTGTGTTGAGATTGGTGTTTTGTGTGGGTAGATTAAGCTTTTTTGAACCCATAACCCTTTTCTTGTGTTTTTGTTGATTTTGCTTCATTAGGGAAGATGGATGGTTGAGTTGAGCTCCCCCCTTGCAAGATTGAGGTTAGCAATCTCTCTTATTAAGCTTTCCATTGACATTATGAGTATTATATTAGGTTAATTAAGCTAATTAAGCTCAATTATATCTATCTATCTATATATTTGTCTATACATACTTACACACATATATTAATTTTGTTTTTGTAAGAAAGGGTGTATGCACTTTTGTTACTCTCATTAATGGATTTTTAACATATGACCTTGGAGAGAGAGAGAGAGAGAGAGAGAGAGAGAGAGAGAGAGGGTATTCATTATTTTATTAAATGTTTAGGGTGATGACTATTTTTTGTGGGCTATGGCTAATTTTTAATGTATTTATTGACCTTAGAGAGAGAGAGAGAATATTCCTTGTTTTATAATGGGATGGAAGAGCTCATTATACAAACCAACCATTTATTAACACACCCAAATACTATCATAATGTCTATAGAAGCCAAAAATCTTAAACCTTAGTTCAACCTATGAAGAAAAGTGAATGAGATGTATCCTCACCAACTTGCAACATTCTTAAGCAAATTCCCTCCTTGGCACTGCAACCAAAATTAATTTACATTTTGACCTTCACTTTGAGGCTTCAAAACAATGTATATATATGTATATACACATTCCCATATTTAAGCTACACACCCATTAGTTAATTAATGAGTCTACCTTGGAAACTAAGGTTCGCTCTCTGCTGATCACATCAAAGAGGTCATTGTCTCTATTGTCATCAAACGTAAGCAAATGTCCTCTCTCTCATATGTAATCCAAGATCGCAGTCTCTCTATTACGTCGCAGCACATACGTTCTCTCTCTCTCTCTCTCTCTAAACCCTGGCTTGAAAGATGTGAGGCAAAGCTTTCTCTCATCGGAAACCTCCAAAAGCTGAAGCATCTAGTTCCAAAAATTTAAGGTGCACTCCCACAAACTGCAGTCCCGCCAAACCTCCAAAAGCTAAAGCATCGAGTTTAAAAAATTCAAGGTACAGTCCCACCAAACTAATTTAATGTAAAAAAACGTGGTCACCCTAAATCATCTCACTCTTTGCTATTAATTAATTAAGCAAGATGGAAACAAAACAATGGTTGTAACCCAGAAAAAAAAAAGATGTCGCAATAGGAGGAAATAACATGCATGTAAGAAATCCTAAAAAACACGACTGTTTTTGTAGGAATATTTTTTTTTGGAAGGAATAAAAAAGCATTACCAGCTCTATTTTTGACTGCACGGAGGCTACGAACGGTATAGGCACCTTCCGAAGGTGTCTCAATTCGAGGACTTGCTCTGGGAACAGTGGAAGTGGAAGGTTGTGCTTCATGAGACAGAGCAATGGTGAAGTAGATGGAGCACCATGCTCATGAGAACGAACCAACAAAGAAGAAGATGGACAGCAATCAACCTTCACGATCTTAGTAATATCATGAAAAGCTTTCCTCCTTGGTGGCATCACAACCACAGGAAACAAATGGTATTGAATTGAATTGACAACACTGAGCAACGTGCATTAAATACTGCAGAGAGCGAATTATCCAAAGACACGCTAAGGATTCCAGAAGCATGGTGAACATGGCAGCCCATACTGCACAGACCCAATCAAGCAGAGACACGAAAAACATTCCAGAAGAAAATATACTAGTGGTCAACACGAACGAGGACATGCATGTTGGCAGATGAGGCAAATCTCAGACGAGAACATCCAAGAAGCAGTGACGAACATCCAAGAAGCAGGCACTCGAGGAAGATCCAAGAAGCATCAAGCGGCAGCCATCCAGAAGCACGCCACCACCATAACTTCACGAGGAACATGCAAAAAAAAAAAGAAGGGAAAAAGGCCGGCATATTTCAGCTTGGGGTAGATATGACACGTGGTTATCATACCTTAGTCAGAAATATGAATTAATAAATTAATAAAAGCAACCACCATATGACACGTGGTAATCATACCTTAGTTAGAAATATGAATTAATTTTTTTAAAATAAAAGCAAGCACCAGAAACGTTTGGGGCACCATCTGACACGTGGTGATCAGAAATATGAATTAATTAAAAAATAAATAAAAGCAACCACCAAAAACGTTTGGGGTCATCTCATGGTGGGTGAGTTTGTGGTTGCGAAATGGCTTTTCTGGCGATGCTTGGAGACGTTCAGCTGGTCCGCCGGCTATGCAAGTACCCAGCTTCTTCGCCACTGGCCCACTCCAATCGCTTCTCCTCGCATGCTGGTAAAGTCCATCACACGGTCGCGCAGCAGGAGGACCTCATCGCGTGGGTCCAGCAGCATGGAGGACACGTGCACCCGTCCCTGCGCTTGGTGCCGAGCAGCAGTGGCCTGGGTCTGGTATCCATGCGCCCTGTTCCGTCGGGATCCCCCCTTATCAGCCTCCCTCCCAACTTACCCCTCGCTTTCCCCTCCCCCGAATACGTCCGCCCTAACACCCCTGACGAGGCCCTCCTTCACTTGGGTCAGCTAGTGCCTGGTAAGCTACCCTTCAGCTCTAGCTCATGCAGGTGTGGATTCTGAAAGTTTTATGCGACTTTGACATGAAAAACTTCATTCAAGGGATGCAACTTGGCCAGGTCCAACCTGCTTTTTCCTCGTCATATGTGGCTCCTGCCCAGTGTTTTGGGCAACGTTTTGGGAAGCCATGCCGACCAAAAGTTGTGCACAGGCCAGGTGTCTTGTTGGCTATGCCTGATGCGAGATGCTGGAAAAGAAAAATTTGCAGATATCTAGGCGAACTAACCACAATGTCACTCTGCATTCTTTATTCTATGCATGCTATCCCTACAGTCAGTCAACACACATAGGCTGCAGATTTGCTCATCAGCCCTTCCAATCCTCCCAGTACAACAAAAATGAAGGCTCCCGAGTCCTAAACCATGAGATAGTGGAACAAAACCCAAAACAACTTATTTATAGTTAAATACGGGGCTGCTCGGCTTGTAGCCTGTAGGACTGGTCCAACTGTACACGACCTGCTTTTTCCGATCGTGTCCACATGTGTGGCCCACCTACAAGGCACCTGGCCTGTCTGGCGGCTGGCCAGCCTCTGTCCACACCACACCTGAAGCGCCCACTTCTGGTTGGTGTCAATCTGCTCGGCCATGCCTTTTAAGTGGGTCACAAATTGTGTTCAACGTAAAGTCGCTTCACGAAATTGAATTTTAACCCATGGGGCTTGTTAGCCACTTCATTTGAATGAAGAGCTGCAAGCTACTAATATTGACATTCAAAAGATGTATAGTGAATGCCACATCAAATCTTTTTGTGAAGGCAGAAGATTTGTCATGATTCTTGAATTGGAATGCCTTAGAGCTGCAGACCAGCACGTATATGTCTTAACATGTTGTCTTCGTTCAAGTGTAGATATCTGTTTTGTCCCCCCAGAGTTGATCTGTCTCTTTGTCACATGAAAGTCCCAAAGTTTCTGCCGTACTGCTACTTTGAGGGTACCCACAATCGGGTGTTTTCTATCCTGACACAATGGCCAAAAGGTTGCGTTGTGAAAATAACGGTTTTGAGGGTTGATTTGCGCCGACTTCAACCATAATCATGGATATTAGCTAAAAGTTAACATTGATGCATACAATAGGTACTTCTTATTTTACATACTATACTTGTTTTTAGATGTATTGAGCCATTGCTACGAGCAACAGGGAGAAAAATAAACTGGGTATGGGTGGAAAGGATTTGGCAGAAGAATTATGGGCATTGAAGCTTGGCTTGAAATTGTTGATGGAGAGGGCGCAAACGGGCTCATTCTGGTGGCCTTACATAAGCAACTTGCCACAGCGATTCAATATCCCGTTTTTCTTCACAGGAGATGAAATTGCAAATCTGCAGTATGTCCCTGTGATGTATCAGGTTGCACTTGCTATCCTTTTACTTGAGTACGGCATGTTGGACCTACAACATAATGTTCACTTCATTTCAATATTGGTGTTCCTGATGAGCTGCAGGTAAAGAAAAGGTGCAGGGCTTTATTAGATCTTGCCAAGGTTGTGGAAACTGTTCTATCAAAGCTGTCTGCTGCTCAGCAACCTTTTGGTGGACAAGAAGTCAATGCTAGTTCTTTGGGTTGGGCTATGGCTGCAGTTTCGAGCAGAGCATTCCAAGTGCACAACTGTGAAGATTCTTTTAAAGAGCTTTGTGGCAAGCACAGAGTGATATTACCTTTGATTGATATGTGTAACCACAGTTTCACTCCAAATGCTCGTATTATTCAGAAGGAAGAGAAATCAGGGGCATCATTTGTCGTAAGTACATGAAACTCTCTGGAAGCAATGCGTAGCTCTTTGTACTTCAAGTAAATAGAATCTTTTAGTTATCTGCATTTGTTTAATTAAATGATTGCATTTGGACTTTAAAAGGTGGAGACATATCTGTCACGTTGCCAGTTGGCAAGTCCTCATCCTGCTTTTTTCAATGTCTCATCAGCACTTTTATAAATACCCCTATTAAAAGGGCTAAAATCTCCTTTAAATGATTCTAATTTTCAACTCATTCTTCTAGTTAATTCAAGGTTAAGTGCATACATATACATATATGTATTTGTATATGCGCATGTGCATATATATAAACAAAACACACACACAATATCTATGTGCATATATATATATATATATATATATATATATATATATATATATATATATATATATATATATATGCACATAGATATTGTGTGTGTGTTTTGTTTATATATATGTGACACACATGCACCATACACAGACACACACGCATAGGTGTCAAGGTTCAAACTTACCCCTCCTTGTGGGTAGTTATTTGGGCAACGTCAGATGACACCTTTTGTAGTAAAAACAACGAAAGTCTGAAAACACATTTCAATAAGTTACGTCTAATCTCTATATTATTATGTGAGCAAATGCTCCAATGTACAAAAAGATTAATTGTTCCATGCTATGACTGTAAAACTAAGGAAAAGGTGGTACGATGATTGCGCCGCCTCTGCGAGACGAGTTGTGTCGTTGCCTTAGTTGATTCAATTGCATTACCGAGTATGAAATTTGGTTGAATATAAGGGTACTTGCTCAAGCGATCGGGTTTCCGTTGGTGGTCATCGTCAACCACCCATGGTCTGTGCAAAAGTGGGTGGTCATCGTCAACCACCCATGGTCTGTGCAAAAGTGGGTATATAACATGTGGAAAAGATGGGCCCGCAGGACACAGACTATTTGGAGCCGTTCTATCACGAAAAGTTGCTTGCTCTTGCGACCAGAAGTTTCTCCAAGTGTTGGGCTTGTGCACAGGCGGAGCCTTGGGCTTGTACGATCCGGTGGCAAGCTGACTGTTGGTAACGCAGCGGTTTGTTCTCTATTATTTTACTTGTATTCATCTTTGTACCTGGAAGAATCAGGTGCAGACCAATGGTGAACCCTGAGCACCCACAAGTTTGTAACTATAGCAAACTCCTTTTTAGTAATCTAATCTTAAAAGGGGGGGTCAGCCCTTCTTTCGGCCCCTAGTGTGGATGCAGTAGCAGTAGCAGACTCTTTTGATGACAAAGCAGAGCAATTGGCTAATGGAATTCAAGAAGAGTATACTTTTTTGGTCACATGCACTAGTGACACACCAAGTGCTTCAGGGAATGATATGTCTTGCATTGCATCCGAGAGACAGGATGTATCATGGTATTTTGATATTGGTGCTTCAAGCCAGATCACTTCATGCAAAGATGTATTTTAGCACTCGGTTTATACTTCTAATGGTCGCACTACTGTATCATGTGCAGATCATACCACTTATCTAGTAAAGGGAATTGGCAATGTCATACTTGTTGCAGCCAATGGTACAAATATATGTATGACAAAGGTGTTCTATGTTCTAGGGATAAAGAAAAATCTGCTTTCCGTCTTAGCCATAAATGACTAAGGTTTAAAGGTTGAATTTGAAAATGGAAAGTGTTTGGTGAAAGACCCATCAAAGGGTTATGCAATAGTCACTTCCGGAACACACGATACAATGGCTGTATAAGCTGGACAGCTATTACAAGTGTACTCATGATGCACTTATAGTGGTTGCCCATACTCCTGCTATGCATGATGCAGAGCTTTGGCATGCTCGTTTTGGGCATGTAAATTTTCAGAGTTTGATGCTTTTGAAGAAGCATCATATGATTGATAATATGCCGCCTCTTGAGTCTCCAACAAGACATGCATGTGAGGGGTGTATTTTGGGAAAGATGCATTGAAAACCATTCCCGAGGGATGGAGGAGCTGAAAGTAAATTAGAGCTCATACTTAGTGATGTATGTGGTCCAATGCGGACACCATCCATAGGGGGGACATCTTTATTTCGTCACATTCATTGATGACTACTCTAGGTTTGCTTGGGTTTACCCCTTGAAAGTGAAAGCATAGGTGTTTACATGCTTTCGACACTTTTTAGCAATGGCTGAAAATATGTGTGGATGTAAAGTCCAAACACCTTGCTCAGATAGAGGTGGAGAATACATGTCAAATGCATTCAAGGATTATATGCTTCAAAAGGGCATCAAACACCAATGTGTGTCTTATACACTACAACAAAATGGTGTAGCTGAGAGGAAAAATAGATCTCTCATGGAGATGGCAAGATGCATGGTGAAAGCACAGAAGTTGCCTCACAATTTTTGGATGGAAGCTATAATGTGTGCAACTCACGTGTTGAATAGGTGTCCAACAAAAGCTTTGAAAACCATAACACCATTTGAGGCTTGGTAGATGATAAAGCAATAAAATGCATTTTTGTGGGCTACATCAATGAGAGCAAAGGAAGTAGCCTTTATAATCTAGCAACACGTCGGATTTTTGTGAGTAGAGATGGGTATTTGCTGAAAATTCAGTTCAGCCCATGTACAGCTTGTATAAAAGTCATGATACAGGCATACAGAACATGTTTGATAGGCTATTACACATTGCAATTAGGGGGGATTCAGATCAGCCAACCCCTACACAAGAAAATCCTCATGTAGAGCATGTGGAACAGCCAGCAATTCAGCCTCCTTCTATGGAAGAAGTCGAAGATCTTTTTACGGAAGAGCAAATAGCCATAGACACAGCCAAGTCGGTGCCAAGATGGTTGTTGAAAACTTTGCAAGATAGCAAACTTACAGCTCCGCTAACAGGTAGAACAAGTGCTAGTTCCAGCCATGCATTGAATATGCATCATGGGGAGTTTGCATTAGCCATGGGTGGTCTCTTTGATTCAGAAGAGCCTTCTTCTTATGAAGAAACACAGGAGAATGAGCACAGGGTGCAAGCCATGCAGGATGAAATCTCTTCTATTATGAAGAACAATACTTAGGATTTTGTGGACTAAGGCAAGAATGTCATTGGAAAAAAGTGGGTGTACAAAGTCAAAAGGAAGTGTGATGGTACAGTTGACAGGTACAAAGCAAGACTTGTGGCTAAAGGCTATTCTCAAAAAAAGGGAATAGATTATGAGGAGACTTTTGCTCCTACTTCAAGGATGACTACAATCCGATCAGTGATTGCTTTGTCTGCACATAAAGGATGGCGAGGCATTAATTGGATATCAAAACTGCATTCTTGAATGGGAATTTACAAGAGGAAGTATACGTAAATCAGTCCATTGGTATTGTAGTTCCTGGTGAGGAACATAAAGTTGTTAGAAGTCATCTTCTGTCTAGATTTATACACCTGGGCCTTTGTTGTGGGTGTGCCCGCCCTTATGAGGTGTTTTATCATTTTTCCCCACACTTCGTATTTTTCCCCTATTTTTTTCATTTTTTCTGTGGCTTGGGAGGCAGTCTAGTAGTGGCAGGTGGACCTAGAGCCTGGCCGACTGCATCTGGGACATGGCCGACTGCACTATATGAGTCGTGGGACTCCTCTGCTGTTGGCCGACCTATTGTGATGCTGGCCGACTGTATTTATCAGTCGTGGAGGATTTCTGTGTCCAGTCGGCTGCCCTACAGTAGGCCGACTGCTGCTGTAGGGCACCCGACTGCTGATGTGGGGGCATATATATAGGCCCCCAGTCCCATACCACTATTTGTATCATTTCTCAGGATCTTCTTGTGTATATAGAGCAAAGTTACACGCCTACATCTCTCTCTCTCTTGTGCTGTTTTTCTGCCTGCGTTTTTGCTCTTGTGTTCCCAGATTTGGTCTTGCTGGACAGCCACTTGCAGGTTTTAGTTCTTCTTTGTTCCCACCCACCCACCCTTTTCAGAGTACATCCCCGCTATGGCAGATTTGTCTGAGATGGCCGAGAGACATGTGAAGATCCCGACACTCCCCACGTTCCCGGTGGACCGTCGGTTGGACGGGAGCAACTACGGCATATGGAAGGTGATGATGGAATCTGTTCTGGAGTCTTACGACCTCAACGATTTCGTCGTTGTTGGTGTTCCACGGCCGGAAGTAGAGGAAGGGGAGTTATCGTCAACCCGAAAGGACCAGGAGGCTCAGACAGAGATGTGGGATCGTGTCAACGCCAGGGTCTGTTCGTTTATTTTCCTCAACTGCACACCATAGGTAATCAATCATGTAAAGCACATGACGTTGGCCAGAGGTATATGGCAGCATTTGGCCTCACTTTACAACAGGGTATCGCCCATGAAGAGGATTTCCTTGGAAGTACAGATGCGGGTTATGAGCCCTGCAAAGTCGTTGACGATGCGAGAGCATATTAACAAGCTGCAGGCTCTTCAGCAGGAAGTTCTTCAGGTTGGGAAGGAGATATCGTCAGAGGACATGGCCATCACGTTGCTGTCACATTTGCCCTCTTCGTACTCAGCATTTTACTCGTCTTTGATTACCAGTGGCAGGCTCAGCACCATCACGTGGGAGGAGCTTGTGCCCATGGTCCTGGACCAGGAGGAACGATTCACGAACCCTCCTCAAGGTGGAGGTTCGGAGGCCTTTACTGGCCAACGGTCGAAAGGCCGTAACTCGGGCAAAGGGAAGGCTTCATCGGAGAAGTCTTCTGAGAAGAAGTCCGACGCTGACCGCAAGAAACTGAAGGCAGAGAGGACCTGTAATGATTGTGGCGAGAAAGGCCACTATTGGAGGCAGTGTCCCAAGCGGAAGACCGAGAAGGGTGAAGATTCCTCAGCAGCAATCATGAAGACTCCGGCTCTTGTGCACCTGGAGGTGATGGACACCGGTGCTTCATTTTCTTCAGGCAGGGAGGAGATTGGAGGACTCTCCGCAATGGATACTCGGGAGTGGATTCTCGATAGTGGTGCTTCCAGGCACATGACTCCTTCCTGTTCCGGTTTACAGGATCTCTGCAGGCTTTCTGGTCATATTCTTACTGGGGATATGTCCACTATCCCAGTTCACAGTGAGGGCAGGATGGAGATAGTTCCCGATGGTAGAGGGGGGAAGCATTCCTCCCAGGTGTTATATGTTTCGGCACTTGGTTTTCATCTGTTGTCAGTGCATCAGGTTTGCAAGACTGGCGTACGGGTGGAGTTTGATGAGTATTTTGTTGCTCTTCGGGACAAAGCAACAGGCCAAGTGGTTTGGGAAGGCGGAGTGGAGAATGGAGTTTACAGGCTTTCAGCACTCTCTCCCCTAGGTCCTCAGGGTTGTGATGAGTGGCAGTCCGGTAATGGCTACTCAAGTGCGGATACGCTGCAGGTGCGGGCTTTCCGAGACCAGGTGGTGGATAGCTTGCCAGTAGATGGCAGCGATTGGCAGGAACTTTCCAGTACTGAGGTTGGTAGTTCTTGTGTTCGTGAGTCAGAGGAAGCTGAATGGGTCACCTATGCTTTGATGTCTCGTCGTGTTCGGGACATAGAACCTCCAGTAGATGAGGATGTTCTTTCCACGGGGACCTTTCAGAAAGCCAGGCAGGTGACAAGTGCTTACTTGTAGGTGGAGGTGGTTTCTCCAGGCTTTGTGGTTCCGGATTCAGAGGGGGTGGGTGACAGGTTTCATCAGGTTTCCAGGACTTGTTTGTGCACCGTAACAGGTGGTGATCCTTGTGAGCAGTGTGATGTCTCTGTGACTCAGAAGCTGTATGGTTCATGGATCTGGTTGATGGACACTAGATTGGACGGGAGCTTCCTGATGAGGCAGTTGAGCTCATGGTTGCAGATGTCTCTTTGGGAGGCAGGATTGCGTTTCCTGTGGTTTCTGCGGCATGCGAAGGATCATGGACTCTTGTACACAGGAGGGGGATTGCTGGATGGAGTCCGACTCTGCGGTTGGAGTGACTCGGTTTGGGGAGGAGATCTGGACACGAGGGGATCTACTTATGGCCCAGGAGCAGTTTTATGGAGCAGGAGGAGGTTACATTGCAGGTTTGGATTTCCACTTGGAGGAACCCATGGTCATCCAGAGGCACTTTGTTCGTGAACAGATCGTTGCTGATGACATCTTGCTGGAGTTCTGTTTGATGGAGGACAGTACGGTGGACCTCTTCACGAAGTCGCTCTCTCAGGATTTGCTCAGGCGGCACCCCAGCTCCCAGTGGTTGGTTTCACAACCAAGAGCTGAGAGGGGGTGTTAGAAGCATCTCTTGTCTAGATTTATACACCAGGGCCTTTGTTGTGGGTGTGCCCGCCCTTATGAGGTGTTTTATTATTTTTCCCCACACTCCGTATTTTTCCCCTATTTTTCCCATTTTTTTTGTGGCTTGGGAGGCAGTCTAGTAGTGGCAGGTGGACCCAGAGCCTGGCCGATTGCATCTGGGACATGGCCGACTGCACTGTATGAGTCGTGGGACTCCTTTGCTGCTGGCCGACCTATTGTGATGCTGGCCGACTGTATTTATCAGTCGTGGAGGATTTCTGTGATGCTGGCCGACTGTATTTATCAGTCGTGGAGGATTTTTGTGTCCAGTCGGCTGCCCTCCAGCAGGCCGACTGCTGATGTGGGGGCATATATATAGGCCCCCAGCCCCATACCACTATTTATATCATTTCTCAGGATCTTCTTGTGTATATAGAGCAGAGTTACATGCCTACATCTCTCTCTCTCTTGTGCTGTTTTTCTGCCTGCGTTTTTGCTCGTGTTCCCAGATTTGGTCATCATCTCGGCTGCATATTCTGACAAAAGTAACTAGCCAAAGTTATGTGAATAGTCCAACTGAAAGCATATTGTATGTGAAGAAAACTGGTGCCGATATTCTCATAGTCATCTTGTATGTAGATGACATGCATATAATAGGGACTAGCACAGAACAAATTTCAGATTTCAAGGCTGATTTGAAAGCTGAATTTGATATGTTAGATTTGGGGCCTTTACACTACTATCTTGGCATACAGTTTATGCATAGAGATGATGGCATTGTTATACATCAAACTAAGTATATAAAAAGTTTTCTAAAAAGGTTTCACATGGAAGAATGTAAGCCAATTTCTACTCCAGTAGAACTTGGTGTACGGCTTACTATGCATGATATTGGTGAGCCTTCTGAGATTGGCATTTACAGCCAAGCAGTGGAATGCCTCATTTATAGCCAGGCAGTGGGATGCCTCATTTACTTGTGTAACACGAGGCTTAACATATCTTTTGGGGTGTCTTTGTTGAGTAAATTCATGCACAGCCCAGACGCAAAGCATTGGCTAGCAGTCAAACACATTTTCCGTTATCTTCAGGGTACCCTGGATCTTGGTTTACTCTATCCTAGGGGGGCAGCTTACAACTTTGTGCATATAGTGATTCAGATTGGGCTGGTGATTATGATACTAGGCAATCCACTAGTGGGAATTGTTTTTTTCTTGGCAGTTCATGCAGGTGACCTACACCCATGTCTACTCCATGCCATGAGTAGCCCCTCTCTTGCAAAAATACTACCACTTATTTGGAGTGATAGTCCGAAAACAAGGTAAATTTTTAAAAAAAGGACATTATTTCTACTAAACCCATCATTTTGAAGGGTGACCCAGCTCATCAAAAATCATCCTTGCTTCCTAGACACATTCACCTAGGGGGGAGAGGGAGAGATCGATCATAATAATTGTACTCCACGGTGAGTGTCATGACCCTGTGAAAGTGGAACAGCACAAGTGTGGGCATGGTGGTTGGTGAGTAAAATAAATATTTAATGATTCACATTTGGGTCCCTGGACAAATAGAAATATGGTGGACATCTTCAAATGTGAAGGGGGACCAAAAACATTAATATTTTTAATGTTTTAACCTTGGGTGGCCCCTAGGCATAAGTGGCCCTTAGGAACTTTAATGAATATTAAAAAAAGGGGCCTAGGATATTATTGGAAGGGGGGCAACTCCACTTTTGGGAGTTACACGCCTCTCTCTCTCTCTCTCTCTCTCTCTCTCTCTCTCTCTCTCTCTCGCTTTTGGAAAAGCGTGCAAACTACGTGCGTGGAGGAGAAGAGAACCTCTGTCGACTGGCTGCATAGAGGTGGTGGTTGCTGCTTTGTGCTGCGTACTGAACAGGCTGTACAGACCTGGTGACTGCAGGCCATACAGAGCAGGTGGCGGCTGGTTGCAGGCGGTGCTGGCGACAGGGTACGGACAGCAGGTGGCTGCAGGTTCAGGCGGAAGCAATACAGACAATATTGTACGGACAAAGCAGGCGGCTACAGTTCCGTACAGCCAGTGCAGGCGGCGTTTGCTGTTTGTATGATAGCAGGTACAGGCTGCTGCGCATTGTTTGGCTCATGCGACGCAGGCGACCAGGGTACTGACAAACAGGCGGCTACAGGTCCAGGTGACTACAAGTATAGTCCTGTACGGACTGGTATAGCCGGGTACTACAAACCTGTACAGACAGGTACAGGCGGCTTCCGTACTGTTCAGGTGGTGCTTTATCAAAGTATAGTGGGTGCATCACTCAGGCGGCTGCAAAGAGAAAAGTACAGACAGTCTATTGCAAGTACAGACTGGTACGGTCAGTCTCTCTGGTGCAGAACCATGCATTGAATTGGTAAGCTCTGAACTTGTCAATCTTTCTTTCTTTCCACTGGCTTATGTCTGTTGTTGCAGAGTTGTGTCATCTGTGTTGTGAGAGGAGGGGTATGGCAGTTTGAAGGGTGGAAACAGAGATTGGACAGTGGATGTATATTTGAACTGAGTTGAGACCATGTTCATGGAACAGCCAGATGTACGCTCAAGGCTGCCCTGCTGAATTGTCTTGGTTGAATAGAGGGAAGCATAGTGTGTTGCTTTTGTGGGACACAGATCTGTGTGTGTGAATCCTCTGTGCTAAGAGGTCTTGAGGGCTGCCAGATTCGACATGCAGGTTTACTTTCCTGGACTGGCTTTGTTGTACTTAGTTATACATTTCATTGAATTTGAATAAAGAAATACCGAAAGGGGCGCCAAGCTTTGGGGCCAACAAGTGTCGATTTCCTTTCAGTTTTGGGGCATTCTAGCTCCTGTTAATTTTGTTATTTATTTGGACTACATGTGGAAGGGTGACTGCTAGTCTACCGCACTTTGGTTTCTACCAGAGGCCGGTTTCAGTGAGATGAGTCTTGTGCGTGTGTGTGTGTTCTATTTGATTCTATCCATTGGTCGGTGGATGATAAGTCGAAGAAAAATTCAGCATTGTATCCATGTTATCAAACAATGCCCTTTTCCTCACATTCAAGCTTGAAGCTCCATAGTTTGTAAGTGTAAAAAAAAAAAACCGTATTTTACCTTACGGTATCCCAAAATTTCATATCGTACCAAAAATTCTCATACGGTATCGTATTATTTTATCGTACCATGACAACTATGGTACTAGAATTTGTATCGCTATCCTATGTCGTGTCTTTGCCTTTTCTTTGAGATGAAGCCTTGCCCTTGGTCTTGTTCTTCTTCTTGAACAAACAATCTTTGGACAGATGGCCTCTTGTTCTGCAAGTAAAGTAGCGACTCCGACCTTTCTTCCGAACTGAGGAAAGTGCTTGGTCAGAACTGTTGACTGACACCTTCAATTTACACTGTGAGATGAGAACGGACTCCTCCTTCAAAAGTAGGGAGCTAAAATCATCAAAATCCAATTGAGTGGATGTGACCTGGCACCGCAAGGATCGAGAAATCACATCATAGTCCGGAGGAAGCTTGGTGAGGACACGAGCAGCTAGCTGAGAAGAGGACAAAGCAGCACCCATAGCCAGTAACTTGTCACCATTTGGCCACCCAATTGGTCCACCCGTGCTTTCTTATCATGTGTGTACATTGGACTGGTGTCCATGGCAATTGTATATGCTGGGGATTGATGCCACTCATGTGATATTGTGGACTTGGCTTTTCGTTGGGACTTGTGCCTCCGTGTACATGCCTGGAAATGCTTGGTGGATTGGTGTTCTATTGGGTCTGGTATCTCGTGTACTTGCCTGGAGCATGTCTATTTTGGTATAGTCTCATGAACGGGGATTGTCCATACCAATGTTGCATTGCATAGCATCTTTATGTGCTTGCTTGCAATTGAAATTGCATGTTGTTTTCATGCTTGCTTGACCAATGTGTAGTTCCGGGTAAGGGGACGCCCGCCGTGTGTGTGAAACTGTCTGCTGACATGGTTATGTAGCATGTGACATGTGATAAGTATTGGTCATAAACCTGGCCTTAGGAGTTAGCACTAATTTATAAGTGAGTGTGTACACACTTCATTAAGTTTTGGGCGACCAAAACTCACTTATAAATTATGACCAGCCCGGTGTTCACACACTGATGTCGAGGTGAAACATAACCCAATGTCCACCGCCCAGACCTTATCCCCTTTGTACAAAGGGAGTAACCAGCCATGTGTCCACTCTAGCTTGCTCCACAAAGCACCTGCCTGCCACCTACACTGGACAACTCACCACCTTACTCTTCCTCCTCTCTCTAGAGATGGGTGCCTCCTTCATGAGGGTTGTTGGGCTGCATTTCTGCACATTCTCCTTCCCAACTCCATTTCCAAGCTTGCTAAGGTGTTTTTCAAGCTTCCAATAGTGTTTCCGGATGCTAATCACTCTCCTACACACTCCCAATGATTGAAATTCAGCAAAACAGCTCTCTTTATTGTTGTAATTTTTGGCCTTTTTCTGAAAACCCTAATTTTAGCCCTCCTTTCTCAAGTTGAACCATAGGGGAAGCTTTTCCAAGGTTCCCTTCATCCTCTTGAAGACTTTTGTTGTGCGAAGAAATGCGATAAATCGAAGATCTCAACACTCCAAGGACTTCCGTCGCGAAGACTTCCACTGTCATCAACTGCACTTGCATTTGGTAAACTTTTATGCTTAAATATGGAAGCAAGTAGCAGGAGGGAGGAACTGGATTACAAGATCACATACCCTGTGTAGTGTTCTCTTGTCCTACGTGCTCTCTTGCAGATTGTTGCTACCATGTGTTGGTGGAACATAGAGAGCAGATGGTAGGGAACATACTTGAGAGGGTAGTGTGGATTGCAAGTCTACATCGACAACCACTTGTTTGCAATACTGTATTCATATGCATTGGTATGGAAATCTGGTCAGAAATGCCCATGACACTATGTACTTGATTCTCCCAAGATCAATATACTTTATTTGAGGGAGGGGTTGACCGTTCCGGCTCATTGTGTGCCTCTTGTCAATTCAGCAATTTACTTCTTGTATTTGAGCAAGTGTCCATTTAATCTTAGTGTATTTAAGTGTATTGATTAGCATTGTGTTCTGGTCATGGATAACCTTGGCCTTCATGAGAAAAGACTGCATGGAATTGTTTTCAGGAAATAACAAGCTGTAGAGTTACCTCTGCAAGGTAACTGTCCTCATTGATGAATCTCGTGCAAAGAGATCCCCCAATTTTGACCACACCTGATGAGCACTGGTGAGAGTTTGCACTGCCGGTGAGACCTCCTTTGTGATGGTCCGCACAAGCACATAATGCGTCTTTGAGTCCCAATTCTCTCAGTCTTGTAATTCAACATCAAATTCATCCTCCTGATCTTGAGTCCACCTCCTAGAGTTTTGAGGACGCTCGGGCTTTCTTTCAGTGCCCTGAACAATGTCCCACACACCCTTGTGGATGAACCAGATCCGCATTTGAAGCTTCCAATGAGCATAGTTGGGTCCTTTCAACTTGTCATCCTTGTTTGTACAGGGGGGAACCATATCCACACCAGCAAAGAACAAATCTCAGCTCTCAAACACTTCTCACAAGTGCTTTCCAACGAAACAAGGCACCAGGAACAAGCAGCCCCCTCTCAAAGCTGAGAGAGGAGGAGGTTGGACAGCAGCAAAACAGTCTAAGAAACCACCGGGAACTTCCTACCAGAAGGGCAAGGACTTGTGGAGGAAGAAGGAAATGTACAACCACTTGTCTGGCAACTCCACATGCAAAAGAACTCACCAAATCTGATGCCGGAGCAGAATTTGCAGCCAAAACTCCAACGCTTGCCTCTGTAGAAGAAAACGTAGCCAGAAAACTAGGCCGGCTTGCCTCTCTAGGAGAAAGCGCAGCCAACAAACTGGCCAGCAGCAAGAAGGGCTTGCTGGACCAGAAAACGCAGCAATGTGTGAAAACACAGCCACTGTTTGGGAATGATCTTCAGCCAGGAGGAGATAGGGCAGAAAACGTAAGGCAAATATGTGACTGTGGGCAGATTTGCAGAGCTTGGAGCAGCCTGGACCTAAGCGTATGATACCATGAAGGAGAGAGCATAGGCGGAAGCATAAACAATAAACATATGAGAGAGTGCAAAGGAGATTGAGAGAGTTGGACAAGATCACCTTTTATAACAGCAGTAAAGCTTTACAATGGCAATGGCCAGCAACTAAGTGTTGAACTATGTGCAAGGGAAGTGGATGTCACATGCACTTTGCACTGTAGTGCATGGTGACAAGCTGACTCATCATCATCAATGCAACATTTGTACAGTATTAGTTCCATTCAGGATGATATTTGTCGTATGCCGTGACCCCATTGTATATCCCCAGTCCAAGCACAAGCTACGTAGGTCATTCTCAGCCATAGTCAGTTAGTCAGTCAATGTAAGTCCCTTAACCCACTTAAAGAGACGCATTCATGCATATACAATCAGTAGAAACCTTAGGATTTGCATCAGAAATCATCTTGCAGATTGCACATCATTCATGCATAGCATCTAGACCATTGCAGGAACCCCAGATAGCATCCAGTATTTATCTAGGATTTTTTTGGTATTTTTTCCATTATTTTCAGCATTTTTCACAGCATTTATACATTATTTATGGACATGAGCAGTCGGCCAGCTCTGTAGCCAGCCGACTGGTTCATTCAGCCCATATAAATACAGCCCTTGCATAATCATTCCATCATTCATCATATCCAGCAAGAGAGCAATCAAACGCTTGTTATCCTCAGCCTCAGGAGCATAAGCCACCTCTCTTCAGCGCTTGTCTCCTACAGCCCTAGGCGCCTCAAACGCATGAGCATTCAGCCATCTACATCAGTAAAATGCATCCGTACAGCATTCAGTCTTGCGTTTTCTGCATCCATATAGTTTTCAGCATTCATCCATTCATCGTTTTGCTCCAGCCACTTGGTGAAGGTAAAACGCAACATTCATACTCATTTACAGCATTCATATACAGTCCCAAACAGCCCCTCTCTCAGCCCTAGCTTTGCATCCCTCCCTCATACCATTGGGAAGAGTGCATAGGCTCGAGATTGGACATCTTTGATGCTTCTACAGCAGTGCACAGCTCAACCCAACACTTGGTCTTCAGAGGTCTTGTGTTTGGCTTATCGTCAGTCACACTGTCAGTCTCTTTAAAGATAATAAAGCAAATAATATCTCGGTAACGGGATAGGGGGCCCTTCAGTGGGTAATTCGGGACCCCATACAGTGTACAGTTCTCATCTCTCTCTCATATCTCTCTAAAGTTTGAAGTATTAAAGGGGATTGCTAAACTCGCGAAACTCAGGATACAGAAGACGATGTGAGCATTTGTGTGACAGGGTCCTCCAATACGAAGACTTCCGTTGCATGTTTTGCGAGACTGAGAGTGTTAGAGACTGTAAAAGGCCTCAAAAATTCAACACTGCACACACATCTCTATGCAAAGAAGCATACGAATTTCAATGAGTGTTGCCATGATGCTATGGATTCCATAGATAACTTCAAATTCCAAGATGGTACTGGCCCTGAGGTGCAACCTAGAGATCAGTGGGCCAATGACCAAAGTTTGGGGTCTAGCACACTAGTAAATCCAGACCAGATAGCTAACCTAGTACTAAGGAGATTGGGACAAACCTATCGCCCACCCATGCAGCCACAACAACAGCAGCAGCGAATGAGGAGTGTACTACCTACAGGTCCTCATCTTTGTGGAGCATGTGGCGGTAACTGAAACCGATCCCGTCAAGTGGGAAAGACTCAGTTGGACACCTACACGTTTAATAGCACAACTTTAAAACCACAAATATGAAATGGACAACTTAAAACAACTTGAAATTTAAATGAACAGAAATGGAAAGATGGACACCAGCACTGGGGCCGGAACGGGCCGACCCCCCCCTCAATATATGATATATTTATTGGGAGTATTTAAAGAATACAATGCTCCATGGGTTCTGAGAACCAGATAATGTCCATGTACATATGAAAACAGTACTAAACAAATAGCTCGAATTTCGATGTAGAAGCTCGAAGCAGATTGACCACTAGTGTGGTCCAATCGCTACGGTCCTGTGCTTTCACTGGACTCCGCGGAGAGCACCACACTGGTGTTCCGAGACCACGCACAGACAGGCGCTCTCGTACTAACGCCTGGCTCTCCCGATCTCAGCACCTTTGGACCGAGGTTCGCCCATATAGCTTGGACAACCCGGCACCGAACGGGTGTAGGCCGAGCGGGACGAATCTTTTACGAGATTTAAACATTAAATGCTTTACTCAAATCTGAAAATCACTTACTTGTAGTTGGTTGATAAAAGACCAAGACTTGTGGAATGATGAAGTCTTCCAGATGATGAAGAAACAGTTGCCTCGTGGTGAACCACCAAGACAAGAGTCACCGCAAGAGATCACAGCCACCTGCTGTGAAAGAAGGAGAGGCTTGTGTAGTTGCCAACCGAAGATAGCCTCCCACTGTAAGCTCAGCCGCCTGAGAGAGAAAAGAAAGGGCAGTTTGCTGGTGAAAACACGCAGCCTGCAAGACCAGAGGATTCGCCTGTAGAGGGCAGCGTATGCTGTATGGAGATGGCCGCCTGCAGCAATGCTTATGTGTGAAGCGCACCACAAATCAATGCTAGCCGCCTGTAGAAGTGGAGGCGCAGCCAACAGCAGAGGAAAAACAGAGATGCGCCTGAAGTGGGGGCAGCCGCCTGGGAGAGGAGCAGTAGGCGCAGCAGTACAGGGAAAAGTTGGCAGCCGCCTGCTGTAGATTCAGTCGCCAGCAGAGATGGGGAAAAGCATGCGCCTGGTTGCTGTAGGAGCAGAGGCGTAGGTGACGACTTCTTGGTCTTCACGTGGAAGGAGAACCGGGTGATGAACCAACGCCAGGAAGAAGCGTTTTGATCTTTACGCTTGAAGGGGTAAACTTTTTTAATAAAATTAATGTGGAGTTTAACTCCACGCTTGCATGAGGGTGGGGGAGTTTGGGTAGGTGCCTTTGCCCACCCCCACACTCACTTAAATGGGGCTCCCCACCTTGGCCCCAAAGTGGGTGCCCAAAGTGGTGCCCACATTTAAATGAATGTGAACACTTCACCTTATAAATCAAAGGGTTAGAGATAAAATATTAAAACATATACCATATACTTACCACCTGTTCACATGCACTGAAACTCGTCAGAATACCGAGCACACTTCACGACTCACTGGCAGGCGTCCCCGCTCAGTAAGTAACACGTCAGGCAGGCAAACACACGAATACATGTCATGCGAAAACAGTTTCAAACATGCAAAATATGTGTGCATGTGCAAAAAGTAACATGGACATATCTCCCGTTCATGGAACATGTACAAAATATCTGTCGGCACAAAACTGGCTCGACATAAAACATAAAAATCCTGGTCTTCCTATGGAGTGACAATCCCATAGGTAAGACGCAGTTCCAGGCACGAGTTTCCCTAGGTGTGACAGTCCCATAGGTAAAACACGGCACGAATACTGGCTCTTCCATGGCGTGACAGTCCCATGGATCGAACACAGTCCAGGTCATACACGGGTGGCACTGATCTGGCTCCCGTCCATACGACACCATCCTGCTAACACACGGGTGGCACCAGTCTGGCTCCCGTCCATGTCAGCAAAATACTGGCCTCTTCACATGAGACACCGGCCTGGCCTCAGGTGAACGAGACGCAAAAATGTGGGAATGGACCAAATGGTCGGCCAATTGGTGACATTCCCCCGGGCTTCTAAAGAGTTGACCTCAACTTAAAAGCCTCAAGATATGCCTGCAACAATTGCGGATAATCTGCAAAATAATCCTCATTTACCCATTTGGCATCAATAGGCAAATAATTTTTAAACTTCACAAGGTATCTCCTGGAAAGCTTTCCTGCAGGTAGCTTTCTCTCCTTGTGAAAAACAATCTGTTCTGGCTGGAGGATCTCCTCAAGCTCTTCAATCTCTGGCGGATCTTCTGTGACAGGCTCATCAGGATCTGGCCCCACATATCTCCGAAATAGACTCACATGAAAAGCATTGTGAATCTTCCAATGACTAGGTAAAGCAAGCCTGTATGACACTTCATTGATCTTATGAATCACCTTGAAGGGTCCATAATAGCGAGGAGAAAGCTTAGGATATGATCCTTCTCGTCCTGGCCTCTTCCGAAGCCGAGCCTTCTCAAATTTCAGCAATACCCAATCACCTTCTTTGACTTCCATGTCCCTTCTATGCTTGTCAGCAGCCTTTTTATGCTTATCCTGAGATCTTGCAATGGCTGTCCGCACCTGACCAAAGGCAACATCCAAGTCACGAACATATTCATCAGCTGCAAAAATCTCATCCTTGGTACGAAGGATGGGTGGCAAGACCACTCTGCCATAAATAACCTCAAACGGAGCCTTTCCTGTGGAAGCATGGATTGTATTGTTGTAAGCAAACTCAACAAGTGGAAGATACTTCTCCCATGCACTCTTCTGATCTGCCACATAACACTTCAATAAATCCAACACTGCTGAATTCGCAGCTTCACTTTGGCCATCCGTTTGGGGATGATAAGCTGATGAAAACTCAAGCTTAGTACCCATATTATCAAACAAAGCCCTCCAAAATAGGCTTGTTGTCCTGGGATCTCTGTCCCCAACAATGGATTTAGGCATACCATGATGCTTGAAAATATTAGCAAGAAAAAGCTTTACCATATGATCAGCTTTAATGGTTTTCTTGACGGGCAAGAAGTGAGCTTGCTTGCTAAACCTGTCCACAATAGTCCAAATAGCATCATTCCCATGCTGGGATCTAGGCAAATCCATAATAAAATCCATCGTGATACTTTCCCAAGGTTGCGAGGGAATAGGCAATGGCTGAAGCAAACCTAGAGGCTTTTGCCTGTCAAATTTCACCTTTTGGCAAGTAATACATGCACGCACATAAGCCTCAATGTCTTTACGCATGCTTGGCCAAAAGAAATACCTCTGAATCATGCGAGTAGTAGGCATAATACCTCTATGACCAGCATAAGGTGGAGCGTGACATTCGTCCATAACCTTTGGACGCAAATCCTTCACCACACATAGGCAATTATCCTTCATGAGATAACCCTCATTGATAACATAAGAGGCATGTGAATGACCAGCCATCAAATCAGTCCATATATGGCAAAAATCAGCATCCAAATGATACAAATCTCTCATAGCAGATAGATCTCCATGAGAGGCCACTGAGACTGCAGCAATATAAGGCCTCCTAGATAGTGCATCGGCCACCACATTTTTCTTTCCTGGAGTATGCACAATCTGAAAATGAAACATGGAAAGAAAATTTGCCATTCTCATCTGCTTCTCTGAAAGCTTAGTTTGAGATAGAAAGTATCTCAAGCTTTGATGATCTGTCTTGACTACAAATTCAGCCCCAAGAAGGTAGTGTTTCCAAATCTTTAAGGCGTGAATTACAGCCAAGAGCTCTTTCTCATAGATATCCATATGAAGCTCAGCATCATGCAAACGACGGCTCTCGTATGCAACTGCATGCCCTTCTTGATTTAGGACAGCTCCTATGCAATCACCACAAGCATCACATTCAACCACGAATGACTTGTGCAAGTCAGGAACAATCAATACTGGACCACATATGATCGCATGCTTGAGCTGCAAGAAAGCATCCTGTTCCTTTGAAGTCCATTTGAAAACAGTTTTCTTCTTCGTGAGATCATGTAGAGGAGTGGCAATCATAGCAAAATGCCTTATGAAACGCCTGTAATACGAACATAATCCCAGAAAACTACGTACTTGATGTACGTTTTGCAATTCGGGCCAATTCCGAATAGTCTCTATCTTTGCAGGATCCATTGTAACTCCATTCTTGGATACAATATGTCCCAGATAATGAATCTCTGAAAGGAAAAACTCACTTTTCTTGGCATTGACGAAAAGTTTATGCTTCCGCAACTCTTCGAACACTGTGACCAAATGAGTTCTGTGTTCCTGCTCATTCTTGGAGAAAACCAAGATATCATCAAAGAAGACTCCTGTAAACTTGCGATGGGATCGGAATATCCTATCCATCATACGATTAAAAGTAGCAGGAGCATTGGTGAGACCAAAAGGCATTACCAAGAATTCATATAATCCGAAGGCTGTCCTGAATGCAGTCTTATGGACATCTTGTGGCACCACTCGGATCTGGTGATAACCACTCTTCAAATCAAGTCTGCTAAAGCAAGCTGAGCCATCAAGCTTATCCAAGATATCATCAATACGTGGAATAGGAAATCTGTTCTTGATGGTAAGCTTGTTCAAAGCTCTATAGTCTACACACATACGGAATGATCCGTCCTTCTTTTGAACAAGAAGCACAGGAGAGCAGTAAGGTGAGGAACTGGGCTGAACCAAACCTTTCTCTAAAAGCTCGTTAACCTGCTTCATAATTTCTTCTTGTTGTGCAACACTTACTCGGTATGCGGGTTTGTTAGGTGGAGAACTACCTGGCACAAGATCTATGCAATGATCTTCGGGCCTTTGGGGAGGTAATTCACCTGGCAATGAGTCAGCAAAACAGTCTTTGAATGCATTAAGAAAATTCAGCCTATCATTAGACATAGCATCCACATTTTGATGATTTGGCACAAGACTATCACGCACAAAAACCAAGTACGCTGAAAGACTCTTTTTCATTGCTTTATTAATTTGGATGTGTGATACAACTGGGATAGAATCCCCTTCTTTGCCAGCATCAATAAAGTGCATGCGGCCTTTATGCATAAAAGAAATCATATTAGACTTGTAGTCTTTGCGGGGCTCAAGCCTATGATGCCACGGCTTGCCCAACAATACGTCACATCCATTCAGTGGAGCAACTAGGAAATGCTCATTGTCAAGGTAGCCCTGTATATGAATGCGCAACTTCCCAATCAAAGGGGTAACCTGCACCTCTTTGCCAATAAATGCAGCTTCGGCTTCAATCTGAGGTCCCATGCTTTCAACCTCAATTCCCAATGCAGCTGCCATTTGCATAGAGATGAAATTGTCAGTTGCACAGTCATCAAACATGAAGAGTGCGGGCTGATCCTTAACTTGCCCCCATGCCTTGCAAACCATTCTCTCTTTAGCATCATGACCTGTATTACCTTGCACATCAGGAACTGCATGAACATTTGCTTTGGTGTTCTTGTCCTCGTGCTTTGGTTTGCGATCTGGGCATTGCCGGAACATGTGGTCTTTGCTACCACAAGAAAAGCATTTTCCATCCTTAGCATATTGCTCTCTTTGCTCCGGGGTTAATCCAAATTTGTTCTTTCTTGGGCCCTGTTCTTTATTTTCAGCTTTACCACCCTTGTAGGACTCCCGAAAGTTCTTTTTAGGTGGCTGTCCACCCTTTTGCTGATTTGGGGCAGCCTTGTCCTTTGCCTTGGAACCTCCTTGATCCTGCTTGATCTTGAGCACCAATTGCTCTGTAGCAAGGGCAGAAGCTGTGAGTTGCTGCAACGTATGTTTTGGGTGCAATTCAATACCCGATCTATAAGCAGGTTGCAATCCAGAACGAAACTTCCTCTTTCTTTCCTCCTCAGAGATTAGCATGAAGGGAGTCACTTCCAGCAATACTTTCCAAAATTTGTTAACATACTGTTGCACACTCTCATTGTCTTTTTGTTCCAGCCTATCCCACTTTTGAGTGAGAGTTTGCTCTGCATTGGGTGGCAGGAACTGAGCATAAAATCTTTCTTTGAATTCCTTCCAAGTAGAGATGGGATCCTTGGTGATCTTTTCGGTGATCCACCAATGGGCAGCAGTGCCTTTCAGAAACATGCTAGCATGGCGCACCTTCGACTTTTCTGTAAAGTCTTCATCGCTAAAAGCAATGTCGAACTGTGCCACAAACGCTAACACCTTAGAAGCATCGTGTTCACCATGAAAGACATCAAATTTGACAGATTTATCACCTGCTTTGAACTCCTTGAGCTTCCTGGCATGAGGCTCATGGTCCTCTCTTTTTCTTTTCCCCTTATCCAACGGGGTAGCCCTATCTGCATGGGCTCCATGGGCCGTCAAAGAAGCTTCATGGGGCACGGTGGCATGTGCTCCACGAACTCGAAGCTCAGATGCATGTGACTTACCTGCATATGGCATAGTCTCTCCATGAGACAACTCAGAAGGCAAAATTTTCCTGGAAGCAGACCTGTCACCATGAGATACATATCTTGCATGCATGTGACTTTCGTGCCCTCCATGAGCACTGGCATACATAAATCTGTCAGGCTTAGTGCCTTGGGGAGAGGATGCATGACGAGAGGTGACAGTCACCTCTTCCTTTTGCATAAAAGATTTCAGCCTCTGGGATGCGGGATCTCCATGCTTCAAACGAGGTGGATTTCTGAAAATCAGCTCTCCGTCATCCCCCTCTTTGATATCACCTTTGCGAAGGAGATAGGCAAGTGCCAACTCCCTTGGTTTCTTGCCCACTTCACGAGCCATAGATTCAAAGGTTACATCAACCATAGCATCAGCCTTCCTGGCTTCAATAGCACTTTGCAGATGAGGATCTTCATGCAAAAACTTCAATTCTTGCTCTTGAGCCTGCAAAAGTTTTCTCATATGTTCCATTTCAGCCCTCATAGCATCAGGGTCTTGTTCAAGCATAACTGTCTTTCCTGGAGACAGTTGACCTTTGGATTCACTATCCATAACCCTTTCAAGGGGCTTGTGTCTACCTTGCAGGGCATCAGACCCACGAGAAGCACTAGAGGGACCCCTCGAATTTGGTACTTCCAAAGGGTTGCCTTGGCTGTCCATTGTGTTCAAAGTTTGCTAAAAGCGGGATGTCCAATACACAGGTTCATTTCCCCACTAGAAAGAGGGAAACAACCGTGCTCTGATACCAATGAAACCGATCCCGTCAAGTGGGAAAGACTCAGTTGGACACCTACACGTTTAATAGCACAACTTTAAAACCACAAATATGAAATGGACAACTTAAAACAACTTGAAATTTAAATGAACAGAAATGGAAAGATGGACACCAGCACTGGGGCCGGAACGGGCCGACCCCCCCCTCAATATATGATATATTTATTGGGAGTATTTAAAGAATACAATGCTCCATGGGTTCTGAGAACCAGATAATGTCCATGTACATATGAAAACAGTACTAAACAAATAGCTCGAATTTCGATGTAGAAGCTCGAAGCAGATTGACCACTAGTGTGGTCCAATCGCTACGGTCCTGTGCTTTCACTGGACTCCGCGGAGAGCACCACACTGGTGTTCCGAGACCACGCACAGACAGGCGCTCTCGTACTAACGCCTGGCTCTCCCGATCTCAGCACCTTTGGACCGAGGTTCGCCCATATAGCTTGGACAACCCGGCACCGAACGGGTGTAGGCCGAGCGGGACGAATCTTTTACGAGATTTAAACATTAAATGCTTTACTCAAATCTGAAAATCACTTACTTGTAGTTGGTTGATAAAAGACCAAGACTTGTGGAATGATGAAGTCTTCCAGATGATGAAGAAACAGTTGCCTCGTGGTGAACCACCAAGACAAGAGTCACCGCAAGAGATCACAGCCACCTGCTGTGAAAGAAGGAGAGGCTTGTGTAGTTGCCAACCGAAGATAGCCTCCCACTGTAAGCTCAGCCGCCTGAGAGAGAAAAGAAAGGGCAGTTTGCTGGTGAAAACACGCAGCCTGCAAGACCAGAGGATTCGCCTGTAGAGGGCAGCGTATGCTGTATGGAGATGGCCGCCTGCAGCAATGCTTATGTGTGAAGCGCACCACAAATCAATGCTAGCCGCCTGTAGAAGTGGAGGCGCAGCCAACAGCAGAGGAAAAACAGAGATGCGCCTGAAGTGGGGGCAGCCGCCTGGGAGAGGAGCAGTAGGCGCAGCAGTACAGGGAAAAGTTGGCAGCCGCCTGCTGTAGATTCAGTCGCCAGCAGAGATGGGGAAAAGCATGCGCCTGGTTGCTGTAGGAGCAGAGGCGTAGGTGACGACTTCTTGGTCTTCACGTGGAAGGAGAACCGGGTGATGAACCAACGCCAGGAAGAAGCGTTTTGATCTTTACGCTTGAAGGGGTAAACTTTTTTAATAAAATTAATGTGGAGTTTAACTCCACGCTTGCATGAGGGTGGGGGAGTTTGGGTAGGTGCCTTTGCCCACCCCCACACTCACTTAAATGGGGCTCCCCACCTTGGCCCCAAAGTGGGTGCCCAAAGTGGTGCCCACATTTAAATGAATGTGAACACTTCACCTTATAAATCAAAGGGTTAGAGATAAAATATTAAAACATATACCATATACTTACCACCTGTTCACATGCACTGAAACTCGTCAGAATACCGAGCACACTTCACGACTCACTGGCAGGCGTCCCCGCTCAGTAAGTAACACGTCAGGCAGGCAAACACACGAATACATGTCATGCGAAAACAGTTTCAAACATGCAAAATATGTGTGCATGTGCAAAAAGTAACATGGACATATCTCCCGTTCATGGAACATGTACAAAATATCTGTCGGCACAAAACTGGCTCGACATAAAACATAAAAATCCTGGTCTTCCTATGGAGTGACAATCCCATAGGTAAGACGCAGTTCCAGGCACGAGTTTCCCTAGGTGTGACAGTCCCATAGGTAAAACACGGCACGAATACTAGCTCTTCCATGGCGTGACAGTCCCATGGATCGAACACAGTCCAGGTCATACACGGGTGGCACTGATCTGGCTCCCGTCCATACGACACCATCCTGCTAACACACGGGTGGCACCAGTCTGGCTCCCGTCCATGTCAGCAAAATACTGGCCTCTTCACATGAGACACCGGCCTGGCCTCAGGTGAACGAGACGCAAAAATGTGGGAATGGACCAAATGGTCGGCCAATTGGTGACAGTAACCATAAAACCAAAGAATGTAATACCTTTTCTCCTCTAGTCACAAACCAACCCACAAAGAAGTGGTGCCAGGCGTGTGCTTGGAATTATACCCACACCACACAAGAAATGTACTCGCATTGCAAGAATGAGACAAAGAGCGTGAGCAGCAAAGGGGTGCAGTGGCTCCACAAATGCATCAACAGTATACTAATTTTGAACGTAAGCCACCGATGGCACAAGAGCAAGCACGATTTGGTATCAGATTCAACTTGTCCACACACACCGTATCCTAGCGTGAGGGCATCCTTGGATGGTCAGATTGCGTTCCGGCACGACCACCGACTTCAGCGTCATGTCTACATAGGAGAGTACTCATCAGTCGGAAGAAGTCTCCCCCGAAGGAGACCTTGCTCTTCCGTCTACCGCAGACACCATAGCTCTTCTTAGAGCTCAGAACCAACTGCTCATGGAGCGTCTCGACCTCTTGGAGGCAGCAGCTGCACGTCCTCCTCCGCCTCTAGCAGCACCCAACTACATCTCCCTCTTCTTTCAGATGGAATAACAAAGGAGAGAAGATGAGGCCCGAAGAAGAGAAGAAAAAGCAGAAGCAAAAGCTAGAAAGCAACAAGAAAAAGCAGAAAGACGGGACTATGAGGAAGCCCAACGTAGGATCGATGAAGATCGACGTCAGGCTGAACTCGCCGCTCGGGAGCACCAACGAGAGCTCGATCGAGAACGTATGTTACTCGAGCACCAAAGGAAAAAGGAGGCCATCTATCTTAGATACCAGCACCTCTCTTCAGCATCCCCAGCCTTAGGTACCACTAGCCAGTAGTCCGCAACATCAACTACCATCATTCGAAGCCAACCTAATTTCAGTAAGTATGATGGTAAGTGTGATCATTTAGTAGTAAATTAGTTTATTCATCAATTTACTGCTCATTTTCCATTAGCCAGGATCTCAGATCCTTAGGATAGAGTCTACGTAGCGGCTCCCCATCTCAATGGTGAGGCAATCACTTGGTGGCAGCATTGGTCTAATCTTTATACATACCAGACCACAGGCGTCACAGCTTTTAGCTGGGATACCTTTGTCCATGACCTGAAGACCAGATTCCTCCCGCCCCAGTACATGACCGGTCTGGTAGATGAGTTCTATGGACTCAGACAGAACGGATCCCCAGTGCTTCAGTTTTCCGGAAAGGTTATTACTTTAGCATAGCAGGTAGGGTTATCTGCGCAGGCCAAGATGGAGCAATTCATTCGTGGATTGGATCCTAACATTCGGTGCATAGTTCATAACTTTGAACCCAGTACATATGACCGGGCTTTGACTCTCGCTCAGAATGAAGAAATGAAGATGAACGAAGGCAAGCCCAAGGAATCATCTCAGTCCAGTACCAAACCCCTGCAACAGCAATCCATTGCACAGCCAGGGAAAGGTAATGCATCTTCTAAAGATGCTA
Organism: Cibotium barometz; assembly: GCF_041138505.1. Taxonomy (NCBI): domain Eukaryota; kingdom Viridiplantae; phylum Streptophyta; class Polypodiopsida; order Cyatheales; family Cibotiaceae; genus Cibotium; species Cibotium barometz. The sequence goes on along the minus strand of NC_141052.1, from coordinate 8,516,824 downwards.
AGAAGGACGGCAGTAATAGCTCCAGTTCAGGGGGTAAGAAAGATAAAGAATCTAAGCCTAAGAAAACCCCCGATGAAAAGGCTAAAGCAGACATTACTGGAGGTTATCTTCTTCCAAAAAGCAAAAGAAGTATCAATCAAAAAATAGATGTTTTTTCTATCACATCATAAGCGGAACAAGCCGCTAAAGCCCCTTCTGCCACAGTTGCCACAGCCTCCCTAGCTCCTCCAGCCCCGCCTACTACCACTAATGTGGTTCAACTTTTACGTTTTATGCATCCTATGCCATCAATGGTATTTGATCCTAAGCAGGAGGGTGAGAGCGATGCTGCATAGAAAAGCCTCATCCAAGCTTATGGCTTTGCCAAGGGCCGACAGTTTGTAGTCCTGTTCGATATGGGTAGTTCTGAAGACGCCATCCCTCCCCAGTTGGCTAACAAAATGAACTGCACATTAGTCCCATATCATCTGGATGTGGACGGGTTTACACTTGGTCTTCGCACCCACATTTCCCAAAAGGCACAGCAATTTACCTTTGAAGTTCAAAAGGCCTCATTTCAACGAGATTTCAGTGTCTCACCTCTGTTGGGGTGTGACATGATCTTAGGAATTCGGTGGTTCCGTCAGTATGAGCCTATTCCCGATTGGGGGCATGACACTTTTACTATCTGTAAAGGTTTTCCTGAGCCTGTCATGATTCGTGGGGATAGAAGCATTCTTGGCATCCCATTGATTTCGCATCTCCAAGCCAGACGAGCTATCCGCAAGGGAGCAGAAGGAGCACTACTTCATGTTCGTGCTCAAACAGCCTCTTTCTCACTGGTAGCATCCATTTCATTTTCAGTCCCTCAGTTAGTAGACCTCCTGTCCAGACATCAGGACATTATGCTTAGGGACGATCTCCCGCTCAATCTCCCACCCTCTCGCCTTGAGGACCATCATATTGATTCGGTCCTTGGATCAGATCCTCCTAGTAGGTTTCCCTATCGTCTTTCCAAGACTTTAGAGGGCGAGTTAGAAAAGCAGTTATCTGAGCTTCTCCGAGCCGGATTTATTTGGCCTTCTTCCTCACCATTTGCTGCACCTATCCTATTTGTCCAAAAGAAGGACAAGTCTGCACGCCTTTGTGTAGACTACAGGGCATTAAACAAACTCACCATCAAGAATAAGTTTCCTATGCCAAGGATAGAGTACATTTTGGAGCGTTTAGAGGGTGCTAAATTTTTCACCAAGATCGGCCTCAAGAGTGGTTATCATCAGGTCCGCATTTTCGAAGCTGACATTCCAAAAATAGCTTTTTGGACAGAGCGTGGTCACTACGAGTTCGTAGTCATGCCGTTTGGGCTTACAAATGCACCCGTAACCTTCAATAAGATGATGTCTAGGATTTTCGCAGTCCACATTGGAAAGTGTGTTTTCATATTCCTTGATGACATACTAGTCTTCTCAGCCACTGCAGAGCAACATGAGAAAGATATGGAGAAAGTCTTGCAACTTTTGCGAGATAATGAGCTCTACATAAACGCCAAAAACTCTGTCTTTGGTGTTAAGGAAGTTCAATATTTGGGCTCAATCATCGGTTTCGATGGAATTAGGTTGGATTCATCAAAGGTTAAGGAAATCTTAGATTGGGACATTCCTAAGACCGCCCAAGAAATCCGCTCATTCGTAGGTCTTTGTCAGGCCTACAGTACCCATGTCCATTTGTTTTCCAACCTTGCAGCACCTCTTATCGACTTGCTCAAGGGGGTGAAGACTCGCAAGCAGAAAATCTCGATTATAGGTAAGGCATTTGATGCATTCCGTGCACTCCAGAAAGCTGCCTCGGAAGCCCATGTATTAAAGTTAGCATCTTGGGATGAACCTTTCGAGATCATTACTGATGCAAGCAATGTAACCATAGGTGGAGTTCTGCAGAGCAGGACAATAGACCCGTGGCATACTACAGTAGAAAGTTCGATATCGCCGAAAAGAATTATTCGGTATATGACAAAGAGCTTTTGGGTGTGATCACAACGCTCAAACATTGGAAGCCTTTTCTTTATGGACAGGTCTTCACAGTAAAAACAGACCACCAAGCACTTCAGTGGCTTCAAACTATGCCAAGTGCCCAGTGGAGTGATCGACATGCTAGGTGGAGTCAACTCTTCCAACAGTTTGGAGGAATGATTGAATATATCTCTGGTAAGCATAACCCAGTAGCAGATGCTCTTAATTGAAAGACCAGTATCCAAGCAATCCATGAATCTACGATTCTTGAAATCACAGGGAAGGACTTAGATAGTATGAAAGACCAATATGTCGACTCCCTTGAGTTTAGTACTCAGTATAGTTTGGCCCTCAATTCTGAGCCGAGTCATTATTCAATCCAGAATAGTTGGTTGTTCTTCATGAACCGCCTCTGTGTCATTCGGGAAAAGCGTTCCGCTCTTCTCCATGATGCCCATGACTCCTTAGTTGGAGGACATAGGGGTATCAACAGTACCCTTGAGAAATTAGAACGGTTCTTTTATTGGCCAAAGATGAGGCGTGATGTCTATTCACATGTTCAAGTTTGTAAGATTTGTCAAAAAGTAAAGGTTCCACATACAAAGAAGGTTGGTTTACTTCAACCTTTGCCTATCCTCGACGGACCTTTCATCGACATATCTATGGACTTTGTAGGGCCTCTACCAGCATCCACCAGATCCTATAACACTCAGTGTTACATCATTGTGGATCGCTTTAGTAAATTTTGCATGCTCATCTCATGCAAGCATACGGCCACAACCGAGGGTGTAGCCCGTATATTTCTCAAACATTGGTACCCAGTTTGTGGTTTGCCAAGTACCATTACATCATATAGAGATTCCAAGTTTACCTTGCATTTTTGGAGGGCATTATTTGAAAACTTCGGAACTAAGTTGCAGTTGTCTAGTGCATTCCATCCACAGACACATGGCCAAACATAAATTTATAACCAGTTGGCCTTTGATGTTCTCAAGTCATGCTGTCATGACTAGCAGTCCAAATGGGAACGTTATCTTCCATTGGTCCAAGCTATCTTGAACGACACTCATTCGTCCGGTGTCGGACGGACTCCATATGAAGCAGCCTTTGGTCACCGTTTCTCTTCTTTCTTGACGAGATTGGTGTCTCCATCTTTATAGGCTAATAAAACCATGGAAGCATTTTCCAAGATCATTGAGTTAGTCAAGGACCGCTTGACCAAAGCAAAGGAAGCATATAGCAAACAGGCAAATAAGTCTAGACGAGATGTCCACTTCAAGGAAGGGGATTGGGTCTATCTGCGTATCATGAAACAAAGATTGAAACAAGTGGGCAAACGCTGTCCCAAGCTTTCATTCCATAGTTTGGACCTTTCCCAATAGTTAAGAAGTTAAGTGATGTCTCCATGAAGTTAACGTTGCAATGCATGATGTTTTCCATGTTTCTTAGCTAAAACCATATGTAGAAGGGTTCAGAGGCAAAGGCAAAATCCACTTTACCGCTTGACACGATAGCTAGTTCCAACGTAGTTGGGGATTGCGGCTTCAACGACTTCCTAGATTATGATGATCTGGGCTCAGATGATGTCCACCTCTCTCAAGTTTGGGTTTACTCATGAGTTTCAAACTGGCGAGATGTATTTGTATTGTATATTGTATTCTAAATTTAACAGGCAATTGACTTGATCCTGAGATATCCTTTCTTTTGTTGCTCTAAATGTGTGCTCTTTTATGCAAATTTGAGAAAGTCTAGCTGTTGAGTTTGTAATTACTGGTTTTGGTTTAGTAATTTAATTAACCGAGTCCATGAGCCCATTCCCGTTTCCCATTTCTAGTGACTATGGTCTGGAGTAGTTTTCTAAAGCATGTAGTATTTTAATTAACCAAGTCTATGTGCCTATTCCTGTTTTCTATTTCTAGTGACTATGGTCTGGAGTAGTTTTCTAAAGCATGTAGAAACCTTTGACTTTTGCTTCAAAGGATACACCCAAGTATGTTTGGAGTAGTCATTAATGAAGGTCACAAAATAGAGGTAACCCTTGATAGATGGTGTCCTCATAAAACCACATACATCACTATGTATAAGCTGTAATTTCTGGACAGCCCTTACTCATCCATATTTGGGAAATGATTCCGGTTGCATTTTCCTAAAATGCATCCCTCTTGTACATGTTTGATTTGGGGCTGCAACTCTGACACCATATCGTGCCTTCGAAGTAGCAAATTGCCAAAATTCGAGTGCTCAAAGTGGGCATGCTATAGTTCCACGTCACTCATAGCTTGTGTGGCAGTAACAAAACATGCATCCTCTTATAAACCATCCAGCCTATAAAGGCCATGACATAATGTACATGAGGCAGCGATGGTATCACCATCACTCTGATCATGAAATGTTCATTTGTTGTCCACACATCTAACAACTGGGCCTACGCTACCAATAGCAAAGATTGACAACAAGTTCTTTTTAAGGCTTGGCACAAACAAGACTTTTGAGAGAGTGATTGTCCCACCATTTGCAAAAGTGAGCGCAACCTTTTCAACTCCTTTCACCAGATAGTTGTTTGCCCTTGTGACATGTCATAGTACCTCCTTGAGGGGCAGACTCAAGAGAGGAAAACAAACCGCGTTGAGAAGTTATGTGCTTGCTAGCATCACTGTCAAAGTATCATACATGTGAGTGCCATTGACATGTATACATCATGTAAAGAAGGATTGTAACTACATTGCACATTAAAAGCCCAATCATCATGTGCATAGTTCATGGATTCCTTCTTCTCAGCACTAGGTGCTGATGCATTAGCCACATGCATGCTTGAGCATAGTTCATGGATTCCTTCTTCTCAGCACCAGGTGCTGATGCATTAGCCACATGCATACCTGATTCTTTCTTCTCCTTCTCATTTGCAAGGCGCTTCTTGCATTCATTATTGTAATGACCTGGTTTCAGATAGTAATTGCATTTCCCTTCTTCTTGGGCTTCTCACTGTCATCCTTGTCACCATCTTTACGAGAAGAGGGGGCTGAACCACCCTTTGGCTTTATAGCCACTAGTACCAGATGCTTTGCCTCTATTCTTGCCTTGGGCAGCAAAGGCCTGATCCCCAATCCTCATGCAAGACCTAACACCCTAGATTGCTCCTCTTACAAGAGAGTAAGGACACTTTAACTTGTCAAAAGAGAATGTGTTGGGATTGCCCTTCATCAATAACCTGAGTGTGGTGGCAAAACTTCAAGTGAGGTAATGCATTGATAGAGCTGTCCTGTATGATCTCATCAATGCTGGCCAGGTGCTCATGAAGGTGGTCTTTAACCTTCATCAAGTAGGTATTAATTGCTGACACATCACTAGTTGTGCTATTTTTGCATACGCTTTATTTCTGTGTTGTTGGATCTAAGGAACATGAATACAGCATTGTGTGCACTTAAAGTAGACTTTACTGTTCAATCCTTTTACGAGTGTGGAAATCTGACAGCTAAAAATTCGCGCACTATACATACTATTGTTTTATTTGTTGCCAGGATCCTTTTACAAGTGTGGTATTCCTTCACTTGGTTTACTTGTTTTCCTTGCTTGCAGGTAGTGGCAGAGCATAATCTACAGGCAGGAACAAACATTCTTTTGAGTTATGGGTCTTTAAGCAATGATTTGCTGTTACTAGACTATGGGTTTGTGGTGCCTCAAAATCCACACGACTATGTTGAGCTGAGATATGACAAACTACTGTTAGACGCAGCTAGAGTGTCTGCAAGATTGCATGCAGAAAGTTTTGCTCGACCTACACAATGGCAATATTCGATCCTTGAACAACTGAACCTTGAAGGTGTTGGAGCTTCCCTTCAGGTGTATTGAATGTTAGCTTTTCTGACCTTCAAAGTCTTCACAGGAAGTCCTTTCTTTGTGTTGGCTAAGCTCATCCTTTTCCAATGGTAATACTGATTGTTATTGGTCGATATCTTGTGAAGGTCAAGGTTGGAGGTCCAAAGCTTATTGATGGCCGTCTTTTGGCAGCCTTGAGGGTACTATATGCACACAATTTGGATTCAGTGCTGAACAAAGATATAAGCTTGCTACAAGCATGGGGCCAGGCTCCTCTAGGGAGCGTAATCGAAAGCAAGGTTTTGAAAACGCTAGTAGCAATGTGTGCCCTTCTACTTGGTCACTTTCCCACTACGATTGCAGAAGATGAGGCGACTTTGGCAAACAAGGAGTTGAATGAAGCAGGAAGGCTTGTCTTGGAATATCGGATTGCCAAAAAAAAGTTACTGGTCGATTGCATGCAAGGCATCACACAAAAACTGAATCATCTAGAAAATACGGGAAGTAGGGGCTGAAAAAGTTGGCTTGATGATTGTGGGGTTGAGGGCTGAAAATTCATCGTCCTAGGCTGTATCTCCAGAATTTATTTTCTACGATGGTTGCATGGAGACGTTGAACGTTAGGTCTTTTGTAGGCCAATTTGAAGTTGCTAATTTTCTTTCGGCAAGAAAAATCATTCCTATGGCCATTGCTTGTATAAAGGTTTTCGAGTTAGGATCATTGAGTAGCTGTTTGAGCAATATATGCCTACATCATTGTAAAATGCACACTCTAGTGATCGACTTTCCAGCTACAAGCGATTACAGTAAATGAAGGGCTTATCACAGGCCTCTTCTGTTTGGGCAGGGTATAAAAGTATGAGCTTACTTTTTTTCTCTTTTTTCTTTTTTTGTGTACACGTGCATGGGGCATGCAAGAGAGAGAGAGAGAGAGAGAGAGAGAGAGAGGAGAGTACTAGTAGTTTTAATATTATAGCCAAGCCAACAACCATATATGATTCGGGGATAGTCAATGAACGAGAAATGATGATAATCAAGATCCTTCCAGCTTAATGAGATTATTTTTGTAATTTAGTGGTACGGATGAATCATAGGGGGGAGTTCTCAGAAATACATTCATTGACCAACTAGAATTACTCGCTAGAGCTAATTTTTGTAATCTAGTGGTACGGATGAATCATAGGGGGGCGTTCTTAGAAATACACTCGTTGACCAGCTAAAATTACTCACTAGAGCTTTTGATTGTTTGAAATGGGCCAAGTTACACAACCTACTTTGGGTGGGGCTTTGCAAATATAGTTGTAGAAAGCTAGTTTTTCACAGATCTTGGAGCAAGCCTCGAGGGTGGACTTAGATTTTGGGATCATGTCGAGATTGGGAAGTTGATATGTAAATAACCATTACGCGAGAGCGAGAGCAAGAGCGAGAGCGGAGAGTGTATGAAACTAAAAATAAGTAACAGGATACTACGAACATGAAAAATAAATAAACATCTTCCAAATAAAATGGGCCTATGCATGGACACAAAAAGAGAGCCAAAGCTCATTCTTCTCGTGGATGGTGCAATGTCCACTTGTTGTGGTGGTACATCTCTACGCCATCTAAGGATGTCTTGTATTTGGCGGGTGAAGTCTAGGTCTTTGGGGGCAAGGATGTTGGGCTCATTGGAAAGATTGTGCCTTCTTATGTGACTTGCAAGTTCCAGGTGCGTGGTACTAGAGGGTTGTGGGTTTAGGTGCATTGTCTTTGCTCTCTCTCTCTCTCTCTCTCTCTCTCTCTCTCCCCCCTCTTGATAAGTATGCGTGGTGGGTGTTGTGATTGCTTAATGGGAACCAAAAAAGTATGTCATGAAGGTTTGAGAGGTGTCAGCTCATCATGTCTCATTGAGTGTCACCTCACGGGTCTTTTGATGGACGGCAAAGCTGTTGGAGTGCAGACAAAGGGAGCAACACATATGCAACAAGCAAGTAGAGATAGAGGAGAACAACACTGAAAGTAGATTGATGAGAATGAGTGAAGTGACATGATAAAGTTATCTACTCACCCACTCATAAGAGTGTACTCACGCTCCAAGAAAAAAACCTTTTGAGGAAAAAAGTGTCCCAGTCTATTATTAGTCTACGTGATCAATCCTTGAATGTAAATAAGCCTAAAACTTTGTAAAAAGCTTCGAACTTCTTTGTCTTTGTGAACATGTTTGTCACATTGTCATGTAAAGACATAAGTTAGGCTAATCTTTCCTGCAATGAGCCTCTCCTTCACATAATAATAATGCACGCGAATTTTCTTTGTACAAGCATGAAATACTAGGTTTCTCGTAGCAACCAATGCACTTTCACTGTCAATGAAGATAGAGGTGGGAGACTACTGTCTAACACCAAGATTTGCTAAAAGATGTCTAAGCCATATACACTCCACAGTCATCGGTAAAAGCTGCATTGTACTCAGCTTTAGAGCTCGAAGTGGCCATGGTCAGTTACTTCTTGTTGAGACACGAATCACCAAGTTGAAAGCAAAAGCCACTAGTGGACACTCACTTGTCGTAGCTTCCAGCCCTATCAAAATCACTGAAAGCATGCAACTAAACATGAGCTTCTCTTAGTCCAATCGGAATCACTGAAGCGTGCAACTAAATATCACCTCCCTTAGCATAGAATAGCCCAAGGAAATGAGAGTCATGTAAGTATTGGAATACTCGCTTGGAAGTTTGCCACAATGCTTACTCTCGAGATTATGCATAAACTTGCTCAACTAGATCCCAACCTAAGTGTTTTGTCTCGTATTGCATAGTAGATGAGGCACCACCCAAGTTGCTGATAAAGTGATGCATCAAATGGTTCACTTACATCTTGGAGAGGTTGAACCTAGTACTTTTCTCTATTGGTGTGTAGCAAAGGCTTACAGTCTTCTAGGCTAAACCATGTAAGCAATCTTTATAATTTTCTGTAAATGTGGATAGCACTCTCAGTTAGGAGTTATTCCTCTTGAATCCCCTTAATCCAATCACTATAAACTCCATAATTGATGCCATAGTGCAAGCCCACATCCTTAACGATGCATCCACTACCACATTGTCCTTGCCTGGTGTATATGTTATCTCAAAATCATAACTTTGAAGAGTGACTAGTGCTTGGGAGAGAGGTTTGGTTGGGATAAGAAAAAATTTAGACTTTTGAGATATCATGTCGATCACAACAATGCCATCATCCTTACCATCGGGATCAAATGGGAATTCATCATCCCCTCTTTTGATGACTCATCTAGTTTTACTTCATGACAATCTTCACTCTTCAACATCATGAGACTCCTTGGCATCCTCTCCTTCATCCACACGAGAATCATAGTGGCCACAACCTTCTTAGCTTTGCACAGATACCTAAGTGACCACCTCTCTTTACACTTGAAGCATAAGCCTTTGCTTCTCAACTCATCAATCTTTGGGTTATCCATCCTTTGAGTCTTATTAAAGGTTTGAGGAGGTTTCTTGTTGAAGTTTTTCCCTTTCTTTACATCCAACTAAGGGTTGTATTCATGTTGAAAGAAGTAATAGGTGGCTTGTGTGAATCCTTCATAAGTGAGATAGGCTGATATTTCCTATATTTTGGCTCATAAAGCTCTGCCAACCTCATAAGCCTCTTTGAGAGAGTGTGGCCTTTGAGCCAACACATCTGCTTTGATGAAAAAATCCAACCCATGCACAATCTTCTTCATCTTCATCTCTTCATTTAGCCCTTCCACATACATGGATAGCTTCATAAAAGGTTTTATGTACTCTCTTATCACCATGCCCTTTTGAGAAAGCTCATACCATTGTTCATGGTATCTATCAAGTACCAAAGGTGAGATGAAGGTCAAGTTCATCTCTCCTTTCAAATTCTCCCATGAGTGTGGTACATTCCTATGTTTAACCATATGTCTCCATCGTTGATGATGAGCATAATCCTCCATGTGTAATGAAGCAAATTTCATTGTCTTGATCATTCTTAGCGTAAAGCTGAAAATAAGTATTTAGCTTGGTAGTCCACTCCTCCAACTCATGTAACGTAGAACCATCACCCTTGAATTTAGCGAGGAACATCTTGTCTTTAATATCCTTGGAAGTGTTTGAAGAGTAAATCTCATGATGTGGCTTGTTCCTTTGTGATTGCATATAGGAGTTAGCAAATTGAGCAAAGTCTTTATACTCCTTCTTGATGAACAAAGGTAATTCCATCCAACTATCATAAGCTTGTGCTCCCAATCATGATCAACCCCATCCTCATTTTCTTCTAGATAAGATGGTACCCTCCTAGCATCCCCTCAGCATGGATTCATAGTATTGAATAAAGCGTGTGGTGGTTTACTATTCACTTGTTGAGAAGTACTGGGATGAAATGAAAAAGGCCTCAAATCTTTTATGCGATGTCTTCTAGCATCCATCATAAACCCCAATGAAGGAGCCTTCATAGAAGCCTCTTGCATAGCTTGTTTACCTCCCTTGTGAGTGACCACCATAATGAGATTCATGTATAGGTTACTTGCCCTTACAAACCCCACCAATTCTACCCTCAATGGCTTCTTCATGGTGTTGATTCACGGATTGGGCCAATTGATCTTCAATAGCTTATATCTTGCTAGTCATAGATTCAAACTTTGAATTCAAGGCATAGTTTTGATGATATCTAATATGTTCATGAGTGGCTTGAAATCAAGTTTATTCACAAGCAATTATAAGAGAGTGTTATTTGAAATGGCTTGTGAACTTTGAGAGGTATGCTTATGGGCACTTCCCACATTAGCATTCTCTTCAACTCCCTTTGAAGTTGGACCCATGGATTGGGAGACATTTTAATGAGTGTTTCCCCTAAGAATTTGTTTTAAATCTCTTCCATTGTATCCATAGGGTTATGTTCCATCAATTACTCCCCTTCCATATCCTCCATTTGCAAATGATAGCTTTCTAGGTCTACCTTTCGGTTTAGCGACCATAATAGGGCTGTTTTGAAAAATCTACGATAGGAGGATGTAGGGTTGTCAGATTTGGATGTTCTATGGATCTATGGGAAGGTGTAAGGATAAGAGATAAGCCTATGATGTCAATTTTGGTTCAATCAACCCTCTATATGCCTCTGTTTTGACTTTTTCTCGCAAGTCAAATAGTGATAGTTTGGTCCGCTTACACTCCAATGCTCCAAATGAGTTAAAACTTGGTGGTTAAGGTAATTGGCTAGTGGAGAACGCAATGGGGGAACAAATTTATAATCCGAGACTTGGTTCAATTTCTGTCTAAATAGAGTATGTAGTAGAGAAACGGGCGTAGCTTCTTAACCCAGAAACCAAACATGGTAGTCGAGGGCTCCATGGGAAGCCTTAATGGTGTGGGAATAACCTCTAATATTTAATTAAGGTTTAGTCCAAAACCACTCAAACTGAATCACACTTTTTTGAAAACTGTCAACTACGCCAAATTATGAATAATCGAGGTAACCAACTTGCAAACCAATGCATATATACATGCCGGCATATCTAAGGCATCACAATGTATCCAAATAGCATCCTTCCAAGGTATTTTGACCAGATTTTAGTAAAATTTTGGCATGACCTTGGTGCATTTATGTGCTAATCTCAATCACTATATCCCATATCAATGTACCCAATAATGCTGACTATGCATCCTTATATAATCTCATTGATTGTCAATTGCATTTCAACTCATTGCCACTTGTATGCATAGAACAATTACCAATTTGATTCGATGTAGCAAGTCAATGAAGAGCTCTTGCTTACCGATCTCACCAAGGTTTAATTTTCGATGGCAAGGGTTGGGGCCATGTCTTGATCACCATGTACCTAATCCCTCTCCTTGTCACTTTTCCAAAAGCACTCATGACAAGCCATGTTCCCCTTGGCCTCTCCACCAATGCCAAGGGTACTCTCTCAAGATTCTAGTGCTTGTTTGGAATGAACTTATATAATTTGATTGAGAATCTAGTAATGTTAAGAGAGTAGAGTATTCAAGGGCTTACAATTCAAAGCATGTACTCATGCTCATGTACATTACAACTTTAGCATGTACTCATACTTTCTTCATCAAAATTCTTTGCTGCGAAACTTGCAAGTCATCCAACCCCATAGAGAAGCAAACAACGCCCTCACCAAGGCATAACAAATACAAAAACTCCCCTTTCAATCCAGTTATTGGCTTCTTTGCATATGTAAGGTAAAAGTGATTAGAAAAAATTATGGGAATGATAAAGAGTACATAGAGGTTCAAGGCAATATGCAAAGGAATGATGAGAATCCCCTATGTGCAAGAATTTTATCCTAAACACTATTTTATCCCAAAACCCTAATGCCTTTGGCCAAATTAATCAAGCAATGCATGATTACGTAGAGGAGGTCAAGGGAAGAAGGATTATGGATTGAAAACTCAAAAAATCCCACCATAAACCCTAATTTTGAAGGCAATTCCCTAAACCATGTTTCGCCCAAGAAACCCTAAAATTATGATCACTATTGTAAATAAATGATATGAGAAGGTAGAGGAGAGATAGGGGAAGAGAACTATCTCCCTCGATGTCAAAAAATCAAGGGAAGAAGGATTATGGATTGAAAACTCAAGAAATCCCACCATAAACCCTAATTTTGAAGGCAATTCCCTAAACCATGTTTCGCCCAAGAAACCCTAAAATTATGATCACTATTGTAAATAAATGATATGAGAGGGTAGAGGAGAGATAGGGGAAGAGAACTATCTCCCTCGATCTCAAAAAATTTAAGTGAAAGCCCTAATTTTGGCAAGAAATCCCAAATTTCCAAAGTAGCTGAGAAACCCTAATTTCTTATCACTCAAGAATGCAGCAACGATGGCATCTATGGGTAGAGGAAAGTGTGAGGAAGAGCAAAGCAATGTCAATTTCATGAAAAGGTGAACTTTGGAAAGAAACCCCCAAATTGAAGAAAAAGTTCAAGAAACCCTAATCTCACGGTTTTAAGAGTCAACCAAAGGCATGACTGGATAGGGAAGAGCCACGAAACAAGAATATGGAGTTAATTTGTGCATAATCCATGCAAAAACCCTAAGTTTTCATGAAATCCTAATTCCCATGAATCTTAAGTAAAATCACCATAGAAGAGTTCTACATTATGAAGAACATGTTACCATGCTTGATGTAGCTTAATATCACCATTTCTATCATTAAAACCTTCAAGAAGGGGGTGGAAAAAATGTGGGCAGCCATGGCTTTTCTAGAAGTGAAAGTATGGCCAAGATGGAGCTATGTGTAGTCCTTGAGTGGCCCAAGCTTTTGCCTAAGGTGGAGCAAGCTTATGTGAGGCCAAATGTGCAAGGGAAGCCATGGGAGCTCAAGCAAGAAGAGGGAGAAGATGAAAAACATGAGAATTCATTTTTCCCCTAATTGTTTCAAAAATTATCGTTAAATTTGGTCCCGGTGCCATAGATTTGGTCCAAAAAGATTAAATAGTCCAAAATCTTCACAAATTCTCGCCGCTGTCAAATGAGCTATGGAACATTAATTTCTACATGTCCCATCACTCTTAGCCCAAAATTTTGAAGATCTATGGAAGTTGCACATGAAAATCCAAGAAAATACAGGAAATGGTATATAGAAATTGGAAAATGACTGAAAATGGCTCAAAAAACACATGATAATGCTCATTTTCTTGCAAATTTCTTCTCCAAAATGCAAATCAAAGTCCCCAAAATCAAATCCAAGAGCTGTGATACCAACTGAAAGAGAGAATCACTAATGCAAGTTAAGGCAAGATTAAGAAGCTAAGAAATGGGATAAATCATCACGTAGATTAGCATGCAATTAGCAAGAATCACACACATAGCACACATAATGCCTAAGTGGTTTAATCTCTCATCATAAGAATGAAAAAAACCTTCTATAAGCCAAAGTGTGGTAGCTCAAGGCTATATGGTTCATTCAAATATCAAAAGATCAAAAGATACAAATGATCAAAAGATACAAATGAGGGTCCATGTGCCCTTTTATACTTGTGCCCAATGGCCATAATCCTAAGCCCAACTATTAACTATTAAAGTTGCTACTTTATTACATTGTCCCAAACTCTACCAAAACTATCTTGTGGGCTTACTTTTGGATCATGTGTGAAAACATCATCATCACAACTGGACACTTTTCATCCTTAAGTCTTGTTGTTTTGGATTTACTACCTAAAATGGAGCCTTGGACATTATAGTTAGCCTTATCAATGTGTCAAACATCCAACTCCTAGTGCTAGGTTCTTGAAAATGGGCCTAGAAGCATTTTCTCTCTAGTCAAGATAATATAGATGCATGCATGGTAATGATAGGACCAAAAAAAGTAATCCCTGGATAGACATATGAAGTAACTATTTCTAGTCTCGTGTCTATAAGAGAAAGAGTGTCTTTGGTTGCCATAGGATATGAGGCATTGAAGAGCATGATCTCGATTTTACTCTCAGTGAGATCTCTCATCTCACAAAAAGTTCAAAGTGCATCTAGATGTCTGTTCAGTCCCTAAACTTGAGATAAGGACTATATCTTTTGTATACAAGAGAAGAAGCACTATTCTTTAGGCTGTCTAGAGAGTGGCCACCTACTTGGGGCCCAAACCTTGCCTGTCTCATTGACTCATCCACATCATCTCTATGGAAAGCGGAGATCTTGTAGGCTGAGAAAATGGCCAAGATCTTGCATTGTGTCAAAGACCTTCTTGAAATCCACAAAGCAACAAAACACATGTTGCTTTCACGCTCTCGCCTCCTTGATGGTAGCCTGTAATGTAAAGATATGGTGCGGGGTTGAATCATTCCTCTTAAATTTTACCTATTTTATGGTCTTAAGTTGGTGCCCCTCCATGCATGACCTAATTTAGGCCTCCAAGAGTGCTCCATAAATATTGGCCACAAATGTATGGCCAATCATGATGGTTCGGTAGTTATATTGAGGTCCAAAGTACCTTGTGGATGGGGGCAATGATGTAGATAGACTAGGATGGGGGCAATGATGTGGGTAGTCTAGGATGGTGGAAACCCCACAAAGAGCCCTATTAAAGATGTGAGCTAAGGTTTTCCAACCATGGGCCAAATGTTCAATGCGAAGATCTTCATGAGAGAGAGAGAGAGACAGACAGAGAGCTACCTTCTTAGCCCTACATGGGCCTTGAGACCGAATCATGAAATTAAATGTCTATGCAAAAGGACTACTCGATGAGATAAAGGCCAGCCCTTTTCTGAAGGGTTCTTTTTTCACACAAATGGTGCTAAGCATCTTTGAGATTGGAAGAGGTTAAACCAAGTCAGCCTCTAAAAACAATGTGTATTATGTCTAACTACTAAAATATCCTTCATCATTGTATGAAATGGTCTTACACTGCGAACGGAATAACCAAACAATGCAAGTCTTCCAATCTATGGATTGATCATATTTTCATCCTTAATCATCTAAACCCCTTGTTTCCCATGGGTACACTTCAAGGTAAATTCTTTTCATTTCTAGTTTAAGTCTCCATATTTCCTAAATAACTTCTTTTAGCCCTTGTTATTGTTTCTCACTTTATAATTGTTTTACTGGAAGTAGCCAAATCCGTTCCCAGTCCTCCTCTATTGAGATCTCTCTTCAACTTACTTGGTTTGGACCTTGCTCTTAGTGCTCTTTTTAGGGCCCTTTTGAGGCCATTGCTTCCAATTCTAAGAAAATTTGTTCTTCACCCAAGAAATACCTAGATCTTCATTGAAATATTTCTTATTTATGTGGAATATTGTCTTCATGTCGCATATGTTTGTTTTGTGTAGCATGTGAAGGTACCACACAGTCTCATGGATTGCCATGTGGGTGTTGTTTGAGGGGTGCATCACACAAAGGCGATAATCCGAGACCTTCACCCCTATCGGGGAAACGTGGGTATACTCCTAGCGTGATTGGTGTGAGCACAAGAAGTGACTCTAAAGTGAAATAGGCAAGGTAGTGCCTAGTGGCTAAGTATGCATGCTGGTACCTAGAGTTTTAGAAGTCTTTTTACCTTAGATGAGTATTTAGCTAGGCTAAATCATATGAGCATTTACCTTAGATGTGTATTTAGCTAGGTTAAATCATATGAATCTATATCTTTCTCATATGATTTAGCTAGGCTAAATCATATATCTTCATCGTAGAAAGTTTGTAATTTGTAGGCTAGTATCGTTGTTTTCAACTTTTTGGATCCCAAGATTGAGATTTTTCCTTGGCCATGTAATAAAAAAATTTGAGGAAATAAAAGACATTGTTTCCTATTATGTAATCATTACTAAGAGTTTCATGTTATGTAATCATTACTAAGAGTTTGAATCAAGATAAGTCTTTTATTTTAAGAATCATGAGGCATAAGCATCAACAAGCTCAAATGTTGTACCCAAAATGGAGCCTTGGATAACAATGTTAAAAAGAACCGCTCAATAGATCTCAACCAGTACCCTTTCAAGACAAGGGAAACAACCTTGGAGAGGTAGTGTTGAATTGAATTAACTCTATGGATGAGTACTTTGATATTGCAGGGCATAACGATAGGAGCAAGATGGCTCTCGCCATCTTAAAGATTACTATTATGGCCTGAAGAAGGTGTTGCTCGAAGAAGTTGGAGGAATTAACTCGAACCTAACCATCTCAATCAAGACCAGCACAGCTGAGATGGGAGGACATAAAGAGTAACCTTTATCCAAGATTTTATCCCCCTGGGTTTTAAAAAAGAGAAGATAAATGAGTTCTCAGAGTTTTCCCAGGTTGCAAACCGATTAAGGCATATCACGAATCTTATGTGAGATGAAGAATGCAAAGCCCTCATGTATAGCTAAAACAGTCTGGATGGGTGAGGATTTTATGCGATCTTTCCCAAGAAATGGTCTAGCAAAAGCCCTTTTTGTCCCGTCCTTGAAGAGAGCTCCTTTAAATTCTGGCATGCCCAAGTTGCCGTGTGAGAGAAATATGAAACATGATTAGAGCTAAGTGTTTGAAGCTAATAGGCCTAAAGTTCAAGACTCTTCTACCAAATTCTGGCATGCCCAAGTTGCCCGTGTGAGAGAAATATGAAACATGATCAGAGCAAAGTGTTTAAAGCTAATAGGCCTAAAGTTCAAGACTCTTCTACCAAAATGCCGACAAATATGATGTTACAGCTCAGAAAGGTGCGTAAGTGCTTTAGATGCTAGTAACCAAGATGTTTAACGAATGATTGCCAAAATGCACTAGTTATTACTATCACCTATCCGACTCCTTCTATCCAAGATCTCATTTTGAGAGGCCTATAGTTTCATCCCAAAGTAATCAAGAACCTCTCCCTTCGATTTGGGAAAATCAAAGGAGACCAGTTCGATTTGGAAAAATCAAAGGAGACCAGTTCGATTTGGAAAAATCAAAGGAGGCCAGTTCTATTCTAGTCAGTTGCTTCCAATGCCATGAGACCAAAAGTAATCAAGAACCTCTCCCTTCGATTTGGAAAAATCAAAGGAGGCTAGTTCTATTCTAGTCAGTTGCTTCCAATGCCATGAGACCAAAAGAAAAGAGAGGCAAAATCCATACCGTGAGCACCAAGGTCAGCACCAAGAGTTCTTAATGGTTCAAACCTTGGCCCAATTCAAAGATAAAGATTTTAAGCTTTTGGTTGATTCATGGAGTACTTATTCTTTCATTTTTCCAAGATGCTTGCATAAGTTAGTGATTGCCCAAAAGCAAAGTAAACCGAGGCAAGTGGGATTGGCATAGAAAAGTTCTTTTCGCATGCTATGAGATTCAGTTCTCCTTTGATGGGAACCCAACTGAATGTAAATTCATAGTCTTACCCTTACGTGTGTATGATGGGATTCTTGGAATGGATTGGCTCATGTAGAATCAAGCCAATAATCATTGTTACAAAGGGACCATATTCTTCATGGATCTTCACGAGAACAAGATGTAAGGGATTAGAGTAATTGGAGCTCCCACCCTATAACTTATTAAGGCATCATGTTATTGAAAAAACTCAGGAAGAAGTAAGCAATCTATGTTGTGAAGCTCAATCTTGTAGGTAAAGAGAGTCAGATATACAAAGAAACTAGAATGGTTAAGTGAGTATGCTGATATATTTCCTAAAGAATTAACTGAAACACCCCCAACTTTTGAAGTTGATCATGAGATAGAGTTGGTTACTTGAGCCCAACTAACTACAAAAAGAACTTACAATGGAGCTCAAGGGGAAATTGAGGTAACTTTTGGAGTAAGGATTTGTTTGGCCCAATGTATCCCTTTGGAGTACACCAGTTCTTTTCTAAAAGAAGAAGGATGAAACTCTCAGATTATGGATTATCAAGGAATGAATCAGCTTACAATTAAGAATAAGTATCCTATTCCCAAGATAGATGAGTTGTTAGACTATTTGCATGGAGCCCAGATATTCACAAAGATTGACTTAATTCGAGATATTATCAGATTGAGATTAAGGAGCACACTATTCCCTAGACGGCTTTTAAAACCCAATATAGACATTATGAGTTTACATTAATGCCATTCGGATTGATGAATGTTTGTGCTAAATTTAATCAATTGATGAAGAAAATATTCAAAGAGCATTTGGATGATTTTGATTTGGTCTTCTTTAATAATGCCTTGGTTTAATCCAAGAATGATGTTGACCATGAAAAGCATATGTGTAAAGTCCTATAAACTATTAGAAAGCATAAACTTTTTGCCAAGATAAGTGTATTTTCTTTACTAACCAAATTGAATATTTAAGGTTCACATTATCAAGAGATAGTATATCACTTGATCCCGTAAAGGTGCAAAGCTATCATCGATTGGTTGGAACCAAAGCCAATAAAAGAGAGAGTATATCACTTGATCACTTGATCCCGTAAAGGTGCAAAGCTATCATCGATTTAGTTGGAACCAAAGCCAATAAAAGAAACCAGAAGATTCCTAGGATTTACAAGATGGTACTGAATTTTTATTCCCTGATATGCCAAGATAGTTTCTCCATTGACATCACTTCTTAAGAAGGATATTCTATTTCGATGGTCCTGTGATGTGTCAAAGTGCTTTGATAAGATAACGATTGCTTTAGTGACTAATCCAGTGCTAAAGTTGACATTACTTCTCCCCATTGACATCACTTCTGTTTCAATGAATGTGCCAGAGTACTTTTGATAAGTTGAAGGTTACTTTAGTGTGACTAATCGAGTGTTAAAGTTGCCAGAGTTTGGGAAGCCCTTCAAAGTTATTAGTGATGCTAGTGGGTTTGTTGTTAGGAAGCCCCATTGACATCATTTCTATTCCAATTATCCTATAATATTCTGGAGTGCTTTTGATAAGTTGAAGGTTACTTTAGTGTGACTAATCCCATGTTAAAGTTGCCAGAGTTTGGGAAGCCCTTCAAAGTTATTACTGGTGCTAGTGGGTTTGTTGTTGGAGAAATCCTAATGTAAGAAGAACATCTAATAGATTATGAGTATAAAAAATTAAGACCTCATGAAAGGAACTATGTTGTCCATGATCTTGAATTACTCATAGTAGTGCATGCTCTAAAGCTTTGGTGACACTATCTTCTCGTACATAAGTTTACTTTGGTTATAGATCATAAGAGTTTAAAGTAGATTTTCACACAAAATAATCTTAACATGAGGCAAAGATGGTGGTGTTAGATATAGTAGTACTACACTATGAGGCCATACACTTATGCCAAGGGTACTTTTTTCCACTCGATTTTTCCCCATGGCCATCTAAGTGTGAACGGGCACCTTAATGTTAGCTAGTATATAAGCAACCTCATTCACACAGCTTGAAGCTTTCCATTAAAGGTTCCTATGTGAGATTTCTCTCCAGATACTAAAGGAGGCTTCTTCAAATTCATTCAAATGATCTCCTCACAATCAGTTCAGCCCATTGGCACTACTATAATCATCTCTTTAAATGATTCTAGAGATACAATTGATTACAGCTCAAGTTAAAGTTCTTCAATGGTGGTGCAACTTCTTGTAGCTTTCCATTAGAGCTTCTTGTGTGAGCTTTCTCTCCAAACAGTGAAGGAGGCTTCTTCATCAAATTTATTCAAGTAAGCTCCTCACACAATCGGTTCAGCCCAATAGCACTATTGGTCATCTCTTTAAATGATTCTAGCTACAGTTTAGGCGGTTCAATTTCCTATCAGCAATTGAATTATCAAAGTCAGTTTCCTAGTAAAAATTGAATTATCAAAATCAATCAAATCATAGAGTTACACAGTTTGAGCGATCCAACTTTTCTACTACCTAGCTAGCAACACGTTGGAGAGAATCGCCCAACTCGATGATTGTTTTGATTTTGTAAATTTTCACGTTTATAATTGGTTGATTCCACTTTTTGTCAAAAATTACCAATTCCACTTTTTGATGATACCACTTTATCTGATCGTGATTCTAAAAGTTAGGTCTCTCAGTGATCCGACTTCAATAATCCTACCCTAGTTATCCTTCCCGATGATCCTATCTAGAAGATTTCACTTTTGTGAGCACTCATTCCACCATTTTGGATCATCCAATTCCACTTTTCGATGATAACCAAATTCTACTTTTCTGGGATCGTCCGACTCAACTTTTCAGATCACCCAATTTAAATTTTCGGATCGCCTAATTCAAATTTTTGAATCTTGTGATTCTTCTTTTTTGGGAACGTCAAATTCTACTTCTTGGATCAACCAATTGAACTTTTTGGGTTGATCGATTCTACTTTCTTGAATCACCCAGGTCTACTTTCAAGGATCGTTTGATTCTACTGACTTCAATTCAAGTTTTTCTCAAGGAATTAAAAATAATTTGCTTTCTATGTCCACTCTAGCAATGGGGCTTAATGTTGCATTTATAGATAATAAATGCATTGAAGACAAACAATTGTTCTTACTAGATCTTTAACCACCACTGGTGATTTGTACAAATTTGTTATGTATGATAAGTGTGATGTTGCATATATGGCAGATACTTCTAATGCAATGAAAGATGCTGAATTGTGGCATGCTAGGTTTGGCCGCACTTATATTAGTAGATTGATGCTTTTGCAACAAGATGGGATGTTAGAGGACCTTCCTCAACTTGATCCACCACCTGATTGACCTTTCCCAAAGAATGCAGCAAATAGAGTTGAGATCATAAATAGTGACGTGTGTAGAAAAAATACTCATTTTCAACACTTTGTTGCTATGGTTAAAAATGAAACTAGCTTAAAAATTTGAACTCCTTGTTCATGTCCAATGCATTCAAAGATTTTTTAGCACAAAAAGGAATTAAGCATGAGTGTACAACTCCTTATACACCACAACAAAATGGTGTTGCTAAGAGATGAAATAAGACTCTCATGGAGATGGTTAGATACATGGTTAAAGGTCAACAACTTCCATAGTTCTTTATGCTTCCTATGTTTTGAGTAGGTGCCCCACTAAAGCTTTAAAGAGTATCACTCCTTATGAGGCTTGGTCCAATCGCAAACCTAAGTTTGAATACATCCATGTTTTTGGTTGTTTGGTATATGCACATTTGTCAAGACAAAGTGGAATTAAGCTTGATGACAAGGCAATGAAATGCTCTTTTTTTTTGTTATAGTGCTGAAAGCAAAGGTTATCATCTCTACAATCCTCTCACAACGAAGATCATTATCAATATGGGTCCCAAATTTCATTTTGCATTGATTAATTAGTTGACGCAAGAGGGACCTTAGGTTTATTTTTATGGACATTATTTTTTGGAACCTTAAAAAAAAGGTTATCTCAAATCTTCTTAACCGCCTCATGCAAGTATAAATACAAGACATGTACATTTTTTTGGTAAGGCATAGCCTCCAAAGAGAGATAGATAAAGATGCAAAGTGAAGAGAGATTAAGAAGACATATCTGTTTTTCTCATGCACACTCATTTCAACATTATCCGCCTGAGAGAGAGAGAGAGAGAGAGAGAGAGAGAGAGAGAGAGAGAGAGAGGACAATTGAAATCATGTAAAGGAGAGTGCTTTTCCTTGTCATCTCACGAAAGAGTGAAAATGGAAGAGGAATAAAATTTCCGTTGCTAGGTGTAGAAACAAAGAGAGAAATAAATGAATGTTACCTACACATAGAATAGACAGAGAGACACGCGGTGGTTATTTGTGTAACTTAGGCTTAGCCTTTAGCTAAGGTGTTAATTCATTAATCAGGCTTGTTAGGGCCTGATTAATGTATGTATGTATGTAAAGTGAATATGTATAGACACCCAACATCATTTTATGACTTAATTAATTAATAGATGGCCATTTCACTAAGGTCGAAGGTCTTCCACATAGCAAGAACATGTTATAAAGTTAACGTTCGATAGGTGGTTTTTTTTAGCACAAGAAAATCTAAGTAATTTTCTTGTTTAGCAATGTTCCATGTGCCCTTGCATGCCGAAGTGTAGTGTCTCTAGGTCCCTTACCATACAGTTGATGTCTAGGAAGGCGAGCTTCTTTCACTTAGTGAGTTTGGGACTCTCAATAAACCGCTTCGATGAAGCACACAAGCTCAATGTTTTTTACAAGGCTATTGATCTACGACCAAAGCTAGAAGCGTTGGTTGCATTTGAGGCAGCACAACAAGGAGGTCACAATCGCTATTGCCCCCACCATCATAACGGTCACGAGGTTGGAGATGCAGCAATCGCACATCGAGTGGATGAGAGCACGCGAGGGATCATCAGAGACTCGTCATAAGCTTACAATTAGACCACGCACTCTAGAACACCTTCTTTGTCCCTCTTCAAAAAAAAATTTGCCACGCTTTTAAAGGTGCCCACATAATGGGGTCTACTCACAAAGGATTTGCCTTGGGTATTAGTTACAGCCCGTGTTCACTAGGGATGTCACTTTTGTAGATGATTATATCTATCCAATGATGGAATTCAATAAGCATACCTATGCTAATTCTTTGGACATGTTTAATGGGTTATTACCAGTGCAAGCCTCTATTGATTCTTAGTTTATCAATCCTTATTTATTGCAAGGGATAATGCTCAAGGATTTGATGTACCAACTTCTAACCAGTTGAAAGATACAATAAATATTAAAAGATTAGTAATCAATGAATCTAGGCTTATGCCTAGATGGGTTAGAAGCACCTTGCAATATAGCAAATTATTTGCTCCTTCGTAGAGTAGAACTAGATCCAGTGCTGCTCAAACCACTTCTTTAGAAGATATTACTGACTTCTCATTTCTTAGTTTCCTACATGATGTAGATGAACTTGAATCTTTTAATGAGGCTCAAGAAAATCCAAATTGGGTAAAATCCATGCACGATGAGATTCATTCCATCCAAAAAATGATACTTGGGCTTTAGTGGATCTACTACTTGGCAAGAAAGTTGTTGGTACTAAGTGGGTTTTCAAAATCAAGAGAAAGGTAGATGGATTCATTGATAGATCTTGCAAAAGCTTATGCCCAGCAGAGAAAGCGATTAATTATGGTGAAACTTTTACTCCCACTTCCTATATGACGACTATCTAATTTTTTATTGCTTTGGAAAATGCATCAATTAGACATCAAAATAGCATTCTTGAATGGTGATTTACATGAAGAAATTTATGTGAGTTAACTCGCTAGTTTTGGCCAACCTGGTCAAGAACAAAAGCTATGTAAGCTTAATAAAGCTTTATATGGTTTGAAAGAAGCTCCCATAGCTTAGTACTATAAGATCCGTACCTATTTGATTGGACAAAAATTTTAAAATAGTCATGCAGAGAAAGCACTTTATATGTGAAAAAGGACAAGTAAGATTTACTTACTGTCATTCTATAGATTACACTCTAGTGAGACAGGTATAAGGATCTCATTAAACAACTTTCAAAGCTGACCTTGTGTCAAATTTAAGATGTCAGATCTTGGTCTTTTACACTACTACTTGGGTATGGGTATGTAGTTTATATAACAAGATAATGGTATAGTCATTAATAAGCACTCCAAGTATATCAAGGTACTACTTAAGAGGTTCACTATAGAAAGTTACAATACACCATTAGAACCTGGTGTAAAACTTAGTTTATAGGATGCCAGTGAACCATTTGACATAACCACTTACAATCAAGTTGTTGGATACCTAATCTATTTGTGCAACTCACAGGCAGCTAGATAGCTAATCTGGTTTGTCATAACTTTCAAAGTTCATACATTGCTCAAGCACTAAGCATTGGCAGAGGTAGTAAAATATATCTCCAACAAGGCACTCAAGATCTTAGATTGTTCTATGCCAAGGGTGTGATTTTAGAACTGCAAGCCTTCAGTGATTTTGATGCCCACGGCGCCCACTCTGCTCGTAATCGAGGGAAGTGCCTAATGGCATTAACTCTTTAAGATATTCAAAAAGAGAAAATTGGAAGAAATGGTGAGAGAAATGGCCGAAATGAGATTCTACAGTTTCTCCTGCGAAATCGCCTTCCAGGCTAACTTCCAGGGGCAAATGTCACTCCATCGAAGAGAGAGGGCCCCGGGAAAGCACTCCCCCCCCCGCCTATAGCACGGAAGCAATGGTGAGAGAAATGGCCGAAATGGTGAGAGAAATGGCCGAAATGAGATTCTACAGTTTCTCCTGTGAAATCGCCTTCCAGGCTAACTTCCAGGGGCAAACGTCACTCCATCGAAGAGAGAGGGCCCCGGGAAAGCACTCCCCCCCCGCCTATAGCACGGAAGCGCGCTCCTTTGTTTATCCCTTTCAAATCGAAGTAGAGGAGTGTGCCCTGCCTCCCTTACAAGCAAGAGTCCTAGGGGACCCAACTACAAGGGCTACGTAGTGCCATCCCAGCTTGGCGAGAGGCTCCTACCTCACCATGCGTTCCCTTGGGGAGGGTATGAAGCTAATGAAACAATGCAGGAAGTGTATAATGTAGCATAGAACTCGCTACTAGGAGTGGCAAGGCTAGTGATTAATGCAATTGATTAATGCTACTGATTAATGCAATTGAATTGTGTGACGACGCGTCATAGAGATGCACCATAAAGCTGTTGTATTACTACGGGCATGCATGCACTCTGTTGGCAAAGAATGAACCAAAATGTGATTTGGGACATGATGGGCCTATACATGACAGTCTACATTTGGAAACTGCTTCTTTCTTAGTGATTCATGCATATATTGGCTAAGTAAAAAGCAACCTACTATGGCAAAATCGTGTTGTGAAGCTGAATACATAGTAGCATTCACTATGATAGTTGAATGTGTATGGTTAAGAAGATTGATGGAGGATCTTTGTGTCCCTTTGGGACACCCCTACTCCTACTCTCTCATTGACAGTCAGAGTGGTAGTTACTAAAAATCCTGTCTTTTATGCCATGACCAAGCACATTGAAGTACATTACTACTATGTAAGAGAGAGACTTCATGCTGAAAAGATCAATATGATTCATTGCAGTACTATGGCGGATCTTACCTTATCATTGCAGTACTATGGCGGATCTTACCTTATCACGTGAAATTTTGAGGCCTTTCGCAAAGCTTTGGGCCTCTTCGCTTTTAAAGAGTGATCTATAATCTCTATAAACCTCACATTTGTACTACATGGGGTTTGTTATATTTAGTAGTACTGCATTGTGAGGCCATGCACTTATGTCATGGGAACTTTTAACTCACTAGGCTTTTCCCCATAGTAATCTAGGTATGAACGAGAACCTTAGGGTTAGCTAGTATATAAGCAACCTCATTCATAGTTTAAGGTTACTTGCTCATTTATACTTTTGCTTTGTACTTGTAGAGAGCTTCATCTCACTCCTTTGAGCTTGCCAATCTCTCTCACACTCTACACCCTTATGTTCTTGTCTTTGAGCATTGTGTGTGTGTGAGTCTAGCTTTCCATTTTTGTAAGCTAACAAGTGGATGAAAACATTTTAAGAGTTTGATTTTGAGAACAAGTATATATCAGACAAAGAGAATGTAGTCGCAAATGCACTTAGCAAGAAGGCTTCCTTACTTGTTGTTTTTTTGATAATTTCTAACCCTCTGCCCCACTGAGATCCAGGATAAGATTGGACCATACCAATTCTTCACCTCTGTATAGCATTGCTAAGCAATAAAGTAGGACTTCTTAAGAAGTGAATAAAGTTAAGGGATTCACATTTAGTGATGGATGCTTATACCTTAATAATTGGTTATGTGTTCTTTAAGATAAAGATCTTAGAATTTTGAATGAAGCTCATGAGATAATAGCCTTATAGAAAGACACCCCACCTATGTGAACACTTTCTTGTCAATAAAAAATAGTCTCTTTTCACATGGACTTAAGAAGGATGTACTACAGCATATTTATCAATGCTTGGGTTTCCAGAATATTAAGGTTGAAAGGATAAAAATGCCTAAAAAGTTACATCCTTTAGATATAGGAGGATAATCACCATGGATTAATGCAAGATTAAGGATATAATCTCATACAAAGAGCCATGATGTAGTCCTAAGTGAGTTGACCTCACGAAGAGGATGGAAATAGCCTTCCATAAACCTATGGTAGTCAAAGACTCCAAGAACATATAAATACCCAAAAGAGATAATGTCCAAAGATTGTAAAAGGTCATAAAAGGTACAAACTACAACCTATGAGTCCCTTATATACCTAAGCCCATGACCATGGTCCTAGACCTAATCTAAAAGTTGTTGCCCCATTGCAAATCCTATAATGATTTTGTCCATGGTGGCCGTGCAAACAACAGAAATATATAAAAAGGTTATATATGGAAGTCAAAATCTCCCATAATCATAGTATCAATACCAAGGATGGAGATATGCCGAACATGAATTGCCAAAGTCATAAAGCCATTGGGATCAAATGGAAAGGATAAAGGACTTCTATCGATGATGAAGCTAACCAAGTAATTGTCTGGATCAAAGGGAAACGATGATGGACTCCCGTTGTGTTGATGAAGCTAACCATGTCACCACCTGTATCAAAGGGAAATCCGATCCATGCAAACTCCAAAAAAGAAATGCCTCTCCATCCTCCCAGATGGAAGATATAAGGAACCAATGTCGATGTTGAAGCTAGATGTGTATACACCAGGATCAAATGGATAGCCGTGCTATGCATCGTGAATCCCTGAAATTGATGTAGCAATAGCTCCTCGATTTTAGAGAAAGCTTAAGTCCGAGGGAAAGCTTAAGTCCGAGGGAAAGCTCATAGGCCCCTCCTTGACAATAGTGTGAAGCCGACATCCAAGGTATCCACCAAATGAAATCATATCCCATAGCTGAAATACCAAGTGATCCTGGTATAAAAGAATCATCGTATAGGTTAAGCCTAAAATCTATTACGTGTGCATCTAGGTAATATGATGTGTAATCATCTATCATACATATCAAATGACATATGATGTACCCAAAGATAAATGTCCTGACTCTAAAGAAAATAGGATCATGTAATCATGCAAGCCATAGGAACATGACTCAAAGTCAGGATCATATAAGATCAAATGTGCGTGCCATCGTCCCATGTAACATTGCACAAAAGATTGAAGGCATGATCCACTACATCATGTAATCATGCAAGCCATAGGAACATGACTCAAAGTCAGGATCATGCACTATATCCTCATGTGTAAAATCCTCTATTTGTATATGATAATCCCATGTAGAAGTATGATCATCAAAATCACCATTGAATACCGACAAGGTATCCACACATGAGAGATAAGTGGCATCATTATCCACACATGAGAGATAAGTGGCATCATTAACCACATCACTAATCATGGTATCCTCAAGGTCACTAAGGTCATCCTCATAGGTATGATCTACCTCCATCAATGGTACTCCTATATGACCTATATCCCATGATAATTTAATCTTTATATCAATACTAAATCTTAAAAGATCTCCAAATCAAAAGTAAAACACTCTAGATCCATGTGTATAAATTTGCCTCTCCTACAAGGTCTCACCTCAACACACTCATCACTAATTTCATGCACTATGCCTCGCTACTCAAATACATGAACTATCCCAACACAAACACTACCAGGTAAGCTATGATAACTAGGAGTAGTGTTCATATGAGGACTATCTCCAAATGTGAGCTCTAAAGGAGTAGCCCAACACATCTAACACCAAGAACTCAGGCCTATGCTCCTTATAGTCTATCATATGCTCAAGAATATGTGAAGTATCATCAATCTCATGAGCAACAATAGGCGTATAAATAGTCGAATGCCTATGATAATCTAAAAGACCCTCATGATCGACTAATGCACCTTAGGAAGGTAGATAGACATAAGAATATCATCACTTGTAATGCTCGACGATGTGCTCAATGCCATGCCCAAGATCATGTCCACATGATCTAACTCACATATATCACTATCACATACATCATCATTATATGTGTATGTGTTGTCATCATGTGCATGTACATCAAGATCATGATAAGTATGTGTGTGCGATACATCATCATGTGTATGTGGGTGCAATACATCATCATGTGTATGTGAGTGTAATACATCATCACCATCATCATCTAAATCTATATCGATGTAGTGCACGCCCTTAGGAACATAATCACAATGACCAGAGAGTGTGGGATACTCAATCAAGTTGCTAAAAGAAGAATCATCCCACATGAACAATACTGAACCATCTGTACCGATGTATCCAAGCAATGAAGTGATGAAATCGTCATGTGTGGACCCCCTAGACCATCTTCCACATATCTCCCCCTTATCGAACAAGTGCCAAAAATGACCAGGCATCAAACTCTAAAGCTCGAACATCCAATACTGGCATGAATATGCCACCTCATGCTAGCAAGAAGTTGGCAAGTGAGGATGTAGAGGCCTAAGCCTTAAAGTGCCAAAGGCATGTACAAATGTGAAAAGCGATATGGAATATATGACACTAGAAGGCAAATCAAAATAGCAATTGTAGAGCCATGATGATAGTGCATGATCAGCTCCCCTACGATCACAATTAGAAATGCTATCAAAATGATATCGATGATGATATGAATTCACACCATGGTGATCAAATGAAGGATAAAAGTAGTAGGAATAACCTATGGTTGCATGTGAACACTACCCAAAATGATGTCAACGATGATATAAATTCGCACCATGGTGATCAAATGAAGGATAAAAGTATTAAGAATAACCTATGGTTGCATGTGAACACTACCCAAAGTGTACACCCCAAAACACAATGCACAACACATGTGAATGCACCTCTCAAACACAAGGCGTATAGGGTATGTGAACCACGATCTGTGAGTAAGCCCAAATAATACTCAACACCACAAGTCAAGGTGTACTCCACATGAAAGAATCCTCAAATGTGTGAACAACCACTCACAAATGCCCAAAGCATGCAAACAATTGCAATGACCCACACGTAGCACGTGAACACCTCAAAGCATAACATGTGAATAGCCCAAAATACTGGACCACCATCCTACCCCTCACACCACATGTGAGCAAGCCTAAACACTCGATCAATCATCCCTACCTATGTAAACAACCCCATGGTGTGGATCGTACAGAATGTCAGTGTAGATAAGGGTCCAAGCATATGTGAAAGGTCACTAGAGTGAGGAAATTTGGGTAGGGATTTGAGTGGACAATTATGGATGGCCAAGGTATGGGAAAAAGAAATGTGAAAGACTTTTAAAAGAGAGAACCTTAAAGTTTGATTGAAGTAGGCCTCTTCATTATTTTATTAAAGGTCATAGTTTTTCTCTTCTCCTTCGCCTTCGAAGACCTTCACCTTCACGCTGGGATGCCAGCCTTCCTCCCTCTTTCCTTCTCTCACCTATTGTGTGCCCATGAAGCTTAGAGATTAAAGCTCAAGGATGACTAAACGCACTACACCACATCCTGCGCGTTCGGAGAAGTTTAAAAAAAAAAAATATATGTGCTAGTCATTCCTCCCTATTGGGCTGAGCTCTCAACGATGAAGCATAGGCTAGTAAAATGTTTGTATTGAGCCTCTGCTGAAAGGATGCAGCGGCTTTGTAGCTGTATATCTCTCTATATATATATATATATAGAGAGAGAGAGAGAGAGAGAGAGAGAGACTCGTAGCCGTAAAAGAGAGAGAGCGACTTTGTAGCCGTAGAGAGAGTGATGCTCTGGTTCAGGCACCCGTACCGGTATTGGTGGTTTGGGTAGCTATGGCACCTCTACTGGTGCGGGGTCATGTACCTCTGAACGAGACCGTGAAATGGGTGTCAAATCTAGTGAGAAGTTTAGGTTTCCTTTTCTGGGAAAACATATGAAGACACTTCACGTGACATGAATGCTCTATATCAATCCCTTATTTCTTTGTGTATCGCTTTCTCTAAGCCAAAATACCTTCTTCTCCTTCTCACCATGCAGCTCTTGATAACTCGCAGAGAGGTTGTTGTTGGAAAGATACACCATTTCAATTACACTTGGATTCTAGCAGAAGAGAAAATCCGAGCATGAAAGAGAGGCAGGCCCCAGATTACAAGAGCTAAGATCTAGCTGCCGCAAATTGGGCATCTTGAAGAGCCATGTAGGAACAATAGAGCAAAGAAGGGGACTGTAGGCTCTACTAATTTTTTGGGATAGATGTGCCTTTTATAGCATTGTTAGAGAGATCTAACTGGGTAAGATTAACCAGTTTCGAGAGAAAGGGGGCAATTCACTTGATATAGACAGGGTCAAGTATTGCAACTTAATGAGGTTAGCAATAGCTAGACCAGCAAGGGTTTGCCTTTCTGCGACCTCGATGTTGCTTATGGAAATGAAGTTGATTTGTGTGAGAGAGCAGAGGGATTCCAAGGAAAAGACTAGCCCCGTCTATTCCTCCTTAAACTGCCATCTGATTACGTCAACTTCTTCCTCATCACCAATAACTCGAGGTCTTCCTTTATGGCATTTGTATCTCATCTTGCACTGAGATGGCAGTAAGCACACTAAGCAAGGTCGTGTGCTGGAACAAGTTTAGCTCTTTTTAATGAAAGTTTGAAATAGTTATTGCTTTGTGTTGTGTAGTCACATCTTGGACTGCCTCAAGGCCTACTCGAGCGGTGTAACCCTTGTTACACAAGGGTAAGGTAAGTTATAGTCTCCGCTAAAGCTTGCTTATCAACACCAAGCTCATCTAAAGCAACTATATCACTGAGACGAACTCTATCCATCTGTTGCAAAACAAGGAACTTCTATGTAAACCGAATAGCTTCAGGGACCAAAACTTATTGGCCCCTATTGTAGCAACCTTTGCATTTCCTTAGGGTTGGTTAAGCTTCAAGTATGGTTGTTTGTCCTTGGATAGGCCACTCTCTATTGCTGCTACATGTCCCATGTTTGTTTGCTTCCACTTCATGTAGGCAATTGATCACGTAATACTTTGTAGAGGGCCAAATGGGGAAGATACAAGTGTTGTTGCTCAGCTTCACAAGTGTAAATTGTATGCCTTTGCACCACACTGTAAATTGTAAGCTTTTGCCTTCAAAATTGTTACTAATAGTTGTATGTAGGTAGGAATCTTGAGCACTGGCTGTGTACTGATTGCACCAAAGAGTTAGGTTCGAATCCTAACATGGTTATAATTTTGCTAGGGTTGAGCTTTCCCGCAAGTGTGTCCCTGTTTAGTGCTTCTTTGACAGAGATCATACTTCATCCAAATTGAAGTATGTAAACACGATAAACTCACCTTGAAAGTTAACAAAGGGCAAATAAAGCACACTCCTAAATGTGCCAACCGTATTACGGTGGGCGACTAGTGGCTCACCATGCTAAACACATCCTACAAGCTCTTTACTAAAGCCAATGCTCTCCGCATCAAAAGTTCATTCTCCCTCGGGTGGTATTTGTGCATGGTTGATGGGTTCACGAGGCCATCCTAAATGTGTAATGGTTGATAGGTTCACAAGGCTATCCTAAATGTGCAATGCAGGATTGATCATGCCCTGGCTTTGAATTACCCCTACATGCTCCTCAATCGAGACTTGGAGAAGACCTATGATCGGGTCCGATGGATTTCATGCTTGCAATATTGGATAAGATGGGTTTTGGCCAAGCTTTAGTAGGGTTGGTCCGAGCTAGGTAATGCCACCTCTGATAATCAATGGAGCTGGTTGGGGAATTCACCCTCAAGTGGTTAGTCTAACAAGGCTATCCCTTTCGTCCCTTGTTGTTCTCTGTTAACTAAACATCTTCTTGCCAATGTCGGGTATTTTCAAGAAAGAGGCCTTATTAAAGGACTCCCCCTTCCTGAGGAGATAAAGAGATGATTACCCAATTCTTTGCGGATGACAAGAGTTATATTCTAAAGTATGAGGAGTCCAATGACAATTTCTTGCAAGTGGTGCATGGTTTCTATGAGCTGCCAAGGTCAATGAACAATACCAATAAAACGGAAGCTGTACGAAAGGACAAAGGAGCCGGGGAGAGCTAGGATACCAAGTATAGCTTCAAGTGGATCCCATGTGGCTAACCTTTTCGATTGCAAGGCTACCCTTTAGGAGGCGACATTAGTAATAAGCAGAGATTTGATTGGTTCTACGAGAAAATCCAAAGCAAATTGGCTCACTAGAACCAAACCCAAACGTCCCTGATGATTCTTAAACATGTCCTCCTAGGATATGTTGTATTTTTTGCCACCTATTATGTTTTCAACAGAGCTGCATGGTGGAAAGTGAAGAAGCTATTATGAGACTTCCTTTAAGGAGCCCAAGCACTCCATCTTCTGGGAACAAGTACGCACACCCAAACAAAAAGGTGGGCAAGGCATTACCAACTTGGCCATGGAGGCATAGAACCTCACCCTTAAGTATCTACAGAGAATTGAGCTTGACAGACCGTGGGATGTAATCACACAACATTTAGCTAAGGGCCTATCCGGACAGGATCTCACATGGTGCCATAGGATCTATTAAAGACTCCCCGCTTCTCCAAAGCCTACTAGTCAGCTGACAAGAGATTTTAGCCACAGTGCAATGGACTGCATAGTGCATAGTGCTGTAGGGAGGTCACTTGTATGATGAAAACGTATCTCTCTTTGTCTCTATCATCATTGTTTAAAAATCAAACACCCCATCATTATAAGCAAGGTGCATCTATTTGAGGATATAATAAGTGAGCACACCACACCACACATCTCCACCAATGAAAAAAAGTAAAAGCAATGACCATTTCTATTTTAAAAAAAATGATTTTTTAAACAAAAATTCTACATATATGCACACATACACATACACACATGTACCCACACACACATATGTACATACACTCTGCATGCATACACACACACTTGCATGCACTCATGCACACTCACATACACATACACACATAGACACACGCAAGCATGCACACATAGTTATACGCTTGCATATGCACATGTGCACACACACAGCACACGACTATGCATGTACACAAGGACACACACACTCACATGCGTACACAAAATCAACACACCCAATCACCCACATGCACGTGCATGCACACACCCACACACATGCACATGACGCAAATACAAACACGCATTAACATGCGCGCACACACACACACACACACACACACACTTGCATACACACACAACACAAATACATGTGGTGTACATACTCAAGTGTGTACACACACACACATGCATGTATGCATGCACACAAGCGCATTTGTATTCGTATGTACACATATATGCGTGTATCTACACATATAAACACATAGATATGCACATATATGCGTGTATCTACACATATATGTACACATATATGCGTGTATCTACACATATAAACACATAGATGTGCACATTTCTCTTGTGTACGTGCACATAAAGACGTATATAGGTGCATATACATAGGCACACACACATATAAGCATACACACAATGCACGTGCGCATGTGATTGTCAGTATATACAATCATACACATATATATACAACATAGTCTCAGTGTGAGCGTAACATGAGCCGCCTTTATTAAGGCTTTAATAGATGAGGGTGCACTCACACACATACATGTGCATGCACAAACATTGACACATAAAGGCACACACACTCGACACACATGCATGCATACACATACATAGACTTCCACTCGTATGCACACACACAAAATCGATTCACACACTTGTACGTATGTACACAGAATTGATGCATACATAATCATATACTTGCATGTACGTGCACACACACACACATGCATGTGATGCACATATACATAAAGGCATACACACGTATACACACACTCTTGCATGTTTGCACACATACATACATACACATGTATATACACTTGCATACACACATACATACACGTGCATGCACACACATATGTGCATGTATGCACGTACACACATGCATATACACTTGCACACACGCACAACACACACATACATACACGTGCATGCACACTCGAGTTGCACACATACACATGCACACATAAGTGCACGTGCATGTGCACAGATGTACACATGTATATACATAGGTGCATCCATACACAGAGGCACATAGATGCACACACACACTCTCTTAGAGACATACACGTGCATCTATATAGGTGCACGCACGAGCACACACTCTCATGCATGTACAAAATCAACACACCCAATCACACAGATGCATGTGCGTGTACACACCCACATATGTGTGCGCCACATACGTACAACACACATAGACATACACATGCAAATATGCATGTATGCACACACTTGAATGTGCACACACACAACACGTACACGTATGAATGCATACACAAGCATACACACGTGTATGTATATACACATGTGCATACATACACACAAGCACACATATGCACACGTACATTCTCTTGCGCACACACATAGAGACATAGAAACACATACCGTGCATACATATAAGCGCATGCACACACAAATGCAAACATAGTATGGCACGCACACATGTGATTTTGTTCACACACACAATCATACGTGTGCACACACATAGTTTATATACATAGTCTTAGTGTGAGGGTAATGTGAGAGCCATCTTCATTAAGGCTTTAATATATAAAGGTATACTCACATAGATGTGTGCATACACACTATCGACACATAAAGGCACACACTCACACACACACAAAGAGTTGGCACGTACACACTCGACACACAAATGTACACACATACACTTCCAAGTGTGTGCACATACATAAACATACAAAATCGACACACCCACAATCGCACAAACTTGCATGTGCACATAGAATCGACATATACATGCATTCACACCCGCACACATGCATTTATGTGCATACACATACACACACACTTTCATGCTTGCCCACACACTTGCACACATACACACAACACACATAGATATACACATGCACACATACACACACACGTTCATGTATGCATGCATACACATGCACACACAAGTGTTCGTGTATGCACATGTACACGGACATGCATGTTCATAATATACACGTGCATCCACACACACAAGCACATAGATGTACACCCACACTCTCTTGCGTATACGCACATAGAGATATACACATCCATACACATCAACACATACACACACAAACACACACATATACAAGGCAACACACACAATCGCACACATGTGTACACAGAGTTGACACACATAGTCACACACACAATCTGAGTGTGAGAGTAGCATGAGCCGCCTTCATTAAGGCTTTATTACTTGTTGATGGTGCACTCTCATAGACATATGCACACACACTATCAACACATAAAGGCACACCTTGGTACGCACGTGACACAAAGTTGGTGTGCACACATATACACATACATGTCCACGGTGTACACACACACACACAGATACATTGTCTGAGCGCAAGGGTCGTGAGAGGGTGCATGTGTGGGCGCATGTGTGTGTGTGTGCGTGAGAGAGAGAGAGAGAGAGAGAGAGAGAGAGGTGTGAACTCACACACATGTACACATACATACTTATAGTAGTTTCCATCCTAACAAAACATCGCACTATATCAGTGTATTCACACATAAGTTACTCATATTCCATTATAAGCTCACAAGTTGGTATATAGGGCAATTGAAATATTATTTCAAAGTGCTTGTTGAGTTTTGTTTCTACGCGGGAGTCCATGACTTGTATGCTCTCTCTTTTGAAACACCCGCTTGAGTAGCAATTTGGAAAACTAATCCCAAGAAAATAATCCCATATCTACCACACGGGCAGTTCTTAAAGTTCCTCTATAACCATGTGCCACATGGAAGTACTGTAATACCAAAAAGTGTAATACCAAGAGGGCAGTGGGCAGGCAGCAACAGGGGTTCAATTACTAGTAACTTATAGGCTTGATAGCTTTACACATTGAACACAAGCTTTCGTCAATCTTTAATGCAGCGCACAGGGAGGTCGTAAGTAACCACCACCTATTGGTAGTAAGGCTCTCGCACCTTTAATGCAGCGCATTTTGTGCAGTTTAGGTGTAAAGCTTAGCTACCCGTTGGTTACACATGAGTCCGGCCGACGACTAATAAAAAGAAAAATCGTGGGGTCCATATTCCTCCAAAAACATGGCTCCCGGGGCGGAACATGTATGGAAGCTGGACTCGTATCTATCTTTCTCTCTCTCATTGCCCACCTGTTCCTGTCGTCCTTCTTCCCAGACAGATACGCCTTCCTCTCCGACGAAGGCCTTGTTTTTACCAGCCTGTGTCGGCTAGTCACACCTTTCCCCAGATCTATTTCTTCAAATGTAACCCCGCCGACTGTACAACCATAGCTCCAGGTTGTAAGCTATTGCCTTTCCCACCGCTTTCCCCTTTTTCCTTTATTGGCGCCACTTTTCCCTTTCTTGCGCATCAGAGTCGGGGAACGAATAATAGGTTTCGTTCTGTTGACGAGCTGAGGTCTCTGTGCTGCATCATCCATAGCCCCTTGACAGGCTGACGTCTTTGTTTTGCAGGATAGGGGAAGCTGCACATCAGCCATATCTCCTCGGCAGTCTAAGATTTTTGCAGGGAAAGGACACTGCACATCTGTCATTTCGACAGGCTAGGGTTTCGGTTGGCAGAAGGAACTTTTAAATGAGCCATAGCCCGTTACCTGGCGGGGGTTATCATAGCAGATTGCACAACAGTGTCTTTCGGCTGAGCAGGACGAGGAACCATTTCGGGTTTTCTAGCGTATCAGGAACATCTGCTTGAAAGATCAGGTTTTTCATTCACTTTAGTCGCAAAGGCTAGGGTTTCCTTGAGCAGGAGGAGCTGTTCGCATAAGCAACGGAATCCTCGAGAAGTTATCATTTCAGGTTTCTTTAACAGGTGTTGACTCAGTATACAGAATACCTCGCCTGAAGTTTTTTTTTGGCCCGCGCCAGGCCAGGCGTATGATTTTCCAAAATTTTAGGTTATACGCTTCCATTAAAGCATAATGCAACCTGCTGATCAACGTCGTAAGGTAAGACATGCAACTGCATCATTGTTCGGTTTGATGTACGCATTTCCTTTTGCTGATTTAGCTTTCATGTGTCTTGCTATGTTCTGGCTTAGCAAGAATGAGGTCTGCCCTTTTACGGCAGATGGAAAATGGTCTTATGTTTTGGCACTATGAGAGTGGGAAATTGCTTCAATTTGCTGTTTTTTTCCTTCTCTTTGGAATGGCAGAACACAGAGACTGATTTTTTCACTGAGTATGGTGATGCAAGTCGGTACAAAATCCAGGAGATCATAGGGAAGGGCAGCTATGGTGTTGTGTGCTCTGCTTTGGATACACACACTGGTGAGAGGGTAGCCATTAAAAAGATAAATGACATCTTTGAGCATGTCTCTGATGCAACGAGAATCCTCCGAGAGATAAAATTGCTAAGGATTCTGCGGCATCCTGACATTGTCGAGATCAAGCATATCATGCTTCCACCATCAGGGCGGGATTTCAAGGACATCTATGTGGTATTCGAATTGATGGAGTCAGATCTGCACCAGGTCATAAAGGCCAATGATGATTTAACTCCTGAGCACTATCAGTTTTTCCTCTATCAGCTTCTACGAGCATTAAAATACATCCACACAGGTTGGTTTCCATGTCATTCTTTGTCTTGTGTTCTGTTCTTTGCTGGTTTGACCTTCACAGCATGATTATTTGTAGTCATGCTCCTTACTACCCCTTTTTGTGATGTTTCAATTAATACCACCA
The DNA here is from genome assembly GCF_041138505.1 of Cibotium barometz. Classification (NCBI taxonomy): domain Eukaryota; kingdom Viridiplantae; phylum Streptophyta; class Polypodiopsida; order Cyatheales; family Cibotiaceae; genus Cibotium; species Cibotium barometz. Next base: position 8,478,982 of record NC_141052.1, on the reverse strand, counting down.
TGGGTTATGTTCCTGTAATTCCTATCACACAGCTCAGCACATCTTGTAGGTGTCATGTGTCAATGGCATCTGCATGCTGATAATCGTGATTTGGCAAATGGTCCTACCTCCTTTAATGTGTTAGAGCTTGCATGCTGCTTTTTTGACCAGGTTGTCGTGTTTTTGGGTTTGCATATGGTGTGACATGGATGATGCAACCACTTTCAGCCTTTTTGTAATGGTTTTTTACTATGGCGCCATTCTATTAGTGTCCATTACCTAGTAATTTCCTAAATGTTTGCTCCCCGCGCAGCTTTTTCTTGGTTCTGATATTAGGTTGCCATGTCTCATCAGGCACAAGCACATTATGATTTGGTAAAAATGCTGCCCATTATATCTAATGAATATGTATTGGAAAAACTGCGTAAGGTTCCCCAATCTAAAAATGGGAAACCTTAAGATAGTCTACTAAGTTTAAAAGAAACATTTCCTACTTGTCAACACCTCGACCGTGTAAAGATGCGAGGATACGACTAATAGGTAAGATCTAGTTCTATCTCGCAGGGGGAGCGTGGTCTCCTAAATGACTCTTAAAATCACGTCACCCATAGAGTGATTGGCCTTAACGTGGGCAATCTCTATTCTTGATTCTTAGAAACATCGCTTTTTTACCTATAAACACGAGGCACAGCTCCTAGTCTAATCCTCTAGAGTAGGGTTGCCGAGGGACCTACTTACTTAACGTAGGGCTTTTAATTAATTCTGTTGGAAAGTTAGCCGACTAATCGAGTCCACCTGTCCATAGGATGGTGCGCCGAGGCATTCCATCCTCTCACTTTCTACCTAACTCACGCGTCAATTTTTTTTTCTAATTAGTTCTGCTACGCTGTGTAACATATATAAACAAGTTCCTTAATTAGAGACCTTACATAGTGTTCATTAAAACAGACACTTAACAATGATACAATAATATTAGTAAACAAGGGATAAAAAAAAAATAGATATAATGTTTAAATATATTTATAGCCATATCAAGGCTTATTTTATTCCGCCGATTATCTAGAATTCGGCCTTTCAATCTCCATAGACCAGGTAATCCCTACGGACCATACATCTTGTCGTTGGTAGCTGGCGAGAACTAAAGCCGGCATGTCGCCCTCTTGACTCCGTCGCTTGATCCTCCTGTTCCTTGGAGGGGTGTTTACGCGTTAGTGTGGGCTTATCTACCACACTAGCGTGGGTCTACAGAACTAGGAAACATTAATAATACTCGCCTAAACCGGTGAATTTCAACTTCCTAATCGTAGGAGGGATATCTTGGGCCAACTTCGGTCTCATTAACGTCGCCACCCAGCTAAACAAGCATAAGAACGAGGATAGAGTCAAGGCGGAGAGAAGATGTACTCGTACTTTAACTTAATCAAGATAACAACACAATTACGAACTAAACCATAGGATACAAGAAACCACATCAACTTCTCTAGAAAGCAATAATTTCACAAGAATTTTGGTATTTTCAAAACAAGGAAAAGTAGCACCCATTTTCTTCCTTAATTAATGCTAACATTAAAGGTTAATAAAAAAACCTCTTTTTAAATCGAGAATAGTGTTGTCGGGTACGGGCGGGTTGCAGAGGGTTGTTGGGTATAGTCTCCGTTCAGAGTGTCAGGTGTTGGCTACGAAGGGTTACTAGAGGTTTTATAGGGGCTGGTACGGGTACGAGTGCAGGAAAAGAGAGTAAAGCGAGGCACAAAGAGTACACCAGTTTGTGGCTGCATGAGTTTGGGAATAGGGATGGTGTTTGTAGCGGGACAGGCTCATTGAGGTACGCATGTACCTTCTGGGTTAGTGGTCTCATGGGTGTCCACGTGGCAATCTGTGGAGACCAAACGCTAGAGCGGTCGGCCTTGGTCCTTACGTGGCCGTCATATGGTCACCTTTCGTGTCACAAAATTCTTCATAGCTTCTGTTTTTCTATTGTTTATGTGGCATGTGGAGCTTGACATGACATACATGTATGGTTGGTGAAGCTTGACATGGTGCGTGACATGATGAAACATGTGTGGCTTGTGGGGTCTGACATGGTATATATGTATGGCTCATGGAGCCTAACATGGACTAGTTTTTTTGTATTTATGTTTTGGGAAGGTTCCGAAAGGATCATGAGCCGTGGATAGTTTAGCTGCAACTGAGCAAATGGGTGTTTCTTCCAGTCTAGCTGCACTCATATGTGTGCATGACTTTGATTTTATCTTTGGATGACTTGTTTTGTTTGCCTGGACAATGACTGAGATTTCTGCCTGCGTTGTTCATGGGGCTGGGGACACCTAGGCACCCTGTGGATGTGTATGTGCACAACTATTTGGGACTGACATGTGGTCTACATGTGTTTTGTAGGTGGTAAGTGTTCCCAAAAACCCAATTTACAACTTTATGGTTTCACATACTAATAATAATGGGTGCAGGTTCACACACACTTATAAGTGACCGGACAACTTATAAGTTCTACACATCGGATATGACCATAGTTGTCACGATATGAAAATACGATACTGTACGAGAATTTTTGGTACGATATGAAATTTTCGGATACCGTAGGATAAAATATGGGTTTTTTTTTTCCACTTACAACCTATGGAGCTTCAAGCTTGAATGTGAGGGAAGGTTGGGAGGGGAGGAGTCTATAGTGCTTGAGGAATCAGAACATGGATATGTGTCTCTCCCAGTTGGATCTCCTGATTGTCTCCAAAAAAGAACCTGGATGGGTAATGCGATACCAAAGGTCTCCCAGTGTAGCGTTTATGGCTAAGGGACCGTCCTTGCACAAATACGAGCAGTGCATCTAGGGTGATAGGTTTAGGGACTCTTCTCTAGATCAAAATGGCCATGTCCAAATCTTCTCTCTCGTACAAAACTTGAGAATCTAATTGTCTAGCCTATCTATACCAGGGATCTCAAGTGATATAGCAAGATTCTCTCATCCTATCAATCAAGTGTACACTACTAGTCTACCTTGCCAGATTTTTTAGGTCTCTCAACAATCCCATATGGAATACTGAGTGGACATGAAAGTTGCCAAGTATTGCGAGCATTTGGGATCTTCGTTAAGCAGGGTTTTTTTTTTGGGAAAAAAAAACTCGTACTGTACAAACCGTATTGTATTGTACTGTATGAACCGTACGGTATTGTACTGTACGAACCGAATGGGTTCATACCGGTACGAGAAACAACTATGGATATGACTTATTTAATACATATGGCAGCCATAAGGCAGACACCGGACCAGATTTGTACCAACCACATGCAGGCGCTCCCTTCTAGACTAATAAAGCACACGATTCAACTATTTTTGGTGGGGGACCTCTATTATTGAGAAAAACTCTAGATTTGAGAAAGGCGCTCGCTTTTCAGTGTGCATGAGGGTTGGTCGATTGGTTTTCAGCCTACTACAGCTATCTATTGCAACAGATGTTCACTAGATGCATGGGAGATGCTCGCCTACTCCTTTTGCATCTCTTCCACTGTTGGCCTGTTGGTTTTACAGCTTGAACAGAGGCTAGACAGGTCATAAAAATAGAGAGGAGGAGCTGGTCGTCATCATCTGGACAAGTTTTCTTTTGACTGAGAGCTTGCAGGCGTGTGTTGCTGCTGGTCGCATCCTGTCATGTGCACAGTGGGTATCTACCGTGTGCTATACGCATGCAAGACTAGTTTCGAGGCTTGGGGACGCTTGGAACTAGGCAGGCTGATTGACGAGCCGAGTTAGGGATATACTAACGGGCGGGCATCCAAGTATGGACGGACGGGCGGCCAAGTGTGGACGCCCGATGACCGGCCAAGAGCCTATAAAAGGGTGGCCAAGGTTAGTTATTGTATATAGAGAGTCTCGCGAGTTTGTGAGAGCTCTATGGTCTTGGAGCCTGGATCTAGTGCAGACGTGCACCTGCTTTATGCAGTCGAGGCCGGCAGCAATCTCGAGGCCCGCGAGGGCAGCTTCGTGGCGGTATGGAACGTCGTGAGGAGGAGATTGGTCGGTACGTCAACCTAGTTAGCTCAACTCGTGGCTCGGTGGGGACAGCCAAGACTGTGGGCTTGCCCACGGCTGTCATGGTTGGGAGGTGAGTCAGGCCTGCACCCCCTCTGTTGTTTGTTGTTCGTTTGTTTGCAGGATTCGAGTTTCGAACCGAGATCGATCACGAGGGGATCCGTGGGGATTTGACAGTGGTATCAGAGCATACCTCGTGAACGAGCAAGTCGGTAGGTAGAGAAGAAGAGGTCGAAGAACGGTATGTGTTAAAAAAGCTTGCTGTTTTTTTTGTGCATACTGCAGTTTTCAGTTTTGTATGTGTTTTTTCTTCATCAAAGACACCCATGTTGATGATGGGAGATGGTAGGTTTAGAAGGGTTGAGTGCTTTTGCAAAGAAGAGGAAAGATGTGCAGTCGCATGACCTGCAGGGAGAGAAACTGAAAAAGAGAGAGCGAAAAAGCAAGTTTGCTTTTGGTGGACAAGGAGAGAGAGAGAGCACGTGTGTGTGTCGTTTGTACTGTCGGCTGAGTACTGATGTGGGCGTAAGCGTAGGCGTTGGGCTACCAGCAGATATAGGCCAGGCCAGGCGGCCTAGGCCTGCGTAGCCAGGCGGCCAGGCCTGCCAAGCCAGGCAGCGCCTAGGCCAGGCCTACGCAGCCTAGCGCAGGCGGTCCAGGCCACGTATAGCAGGTTGGCGCCCAGGCAGACCAGCGCTCACGCCAGGCAGTCGGAGCCCAGACCACCCACAGGCAGGCGGGCGCCCAGGCATTCGTGGCAGGCGCAGGTTGGCGCATGGAAGTAGATGACGTCTGCAGCAACTCGCCGACGGCGCTAATCCAGGAGGTTGAGAAAAAAAAACACATAAGGAAACAATTCGTTTTTTGTTTTTTTTAGGGGAGTTTAATATTTTTTTAAAAAGGTTTAAACGTCCTCCCCTCTCCAAGGTTTCCAAAGGTGTTTATTTTTTTTAAGAAAAGCGAATATATATATATATATATATATATATATATTCCAAAAAAAAACACAAAAGCTAAGCCTAGCTTTTCGAGTTTTTTTTTTGGCTTTTGGGAAACCTTTATAAACCCCCTCAAGTGGGCTTCTTGCCACACATCTCTCGAGTTCTCAAGTTCTCAAGTTTTCAAGCTCTCAAGCTCTCGAGTTCGTTCGCACTTTCATTGTGCAAAGATCGAATTTTCTCTCCACGTACCCTCTTCACGATGTCGATCCAAGAATCAGAGTTGGAGCCCCTCGTGGAACGCGAAGGCTTGCCGGCTACGGAAGGTACCGATGCCGATCTTTTTGACGAGTTTGTGTCAAAATCAGATTTCCAAGAGTTCAAAGTAGCTCTCGAAGCTTCTTCGACGGAACGTCAAGCACAGATCGCAGCTCAGATGCAGGCTTTGCAGAAATCCATCGCTCTGTTGACCACTACCCTCTCTACTTTCTGGGAAATGGATACCTTGACTTCAGCTTTAGGCCCCAATATTACTTCGGAACCGTTCGGGGGCGAGCAAAAGCAGCGAACCAAGGAGATCGTGGACACGTGGCTACACAAGTGGCAAGTTCACTTTCAGTTTCATCCATATGATGATGGAAAGAAGATACAGTTAGCAGCAGGTTTTGTTCGGCAAAGCTTTGCTTTGGTGGAAGGAACTGAACCCAAAGCCAACGACTTGGGCACAATTCGAAGACATTTTTAAGAAAGAATTCCTCAAGAAAGAGGATGATTATGATGTTGTTGCCGGTTTTCAGCTTTGACCATGACCTCGCAGCACCTCACTTATGAGGTCTACCTCCAGAAGTTTCGTGACTTGCAGATGAAGGCTACAAAGATGGATCCCACTACGCTTTACCCGACTCGTACCGATTACAGGTTAAAAATAACAAATGTAAAACATTGGACGAGGCCATTCATTCAGCTCGTATCTATGATGATACGATGGTCTCTTCCAAGTCGAAACGCGTTACCGAGCAAGGAAACAAGCATAAAAGAAAGTTCTCCGCACCCATGGCTAACACGACTGAAGGCAAGTCTTCAGACCAACCTTCGAAGAATACACGTTCGACTCCAGCCAAGAAGAAACGACTCCTTAGGACGACTCCTTAGGGCTTTAAAGCTCAAGAAGGAAGGACGTTGTTTTATTTGCGAAAAAAAAGGACACATGCGTAATGAGTGTCCGAAGAAAAAGGGTACCAAGTCAAACGCAGGACCCAAGCCAAAGGCAGCTAACCAGTTGTCTTTGACAGGTACGTCAATTACTGTACTTTCTCGTCCTAGTACTTGTTTTGATTGTCTGTTCAATTCTAAGGTATTTGGCATGCATGATCTTCTCCGAGTTTATGGAGAAGTGAATGGCCATAAAATTCACATTTTGTTAGATCCTGGCATTTCGCATAACTTTGTTAACTACAAACTTGTGCGAAAATTGAGTCTTGATACGACACTCAGCGACCATACCTATGAGGTACGTCTACCTGCGGGAAGACAAGTTTGGGATCGCAAGGTGGAGATGCTTCCAATCCAGATTCAGGACTACAAAGATACTCTGGAATGCTATGTCATGCATCTGGAAAATGTAGACTTGTTATTAGGGATTGAGTGGTTTAAGACTCTTGACGTCCAGATAGATTGGTCTAGTCATATTTTTTCTTTTCAGCATAGAGACACCAAGTATAGTATTTTAGGTGATTGTATCCATCCCTCTCAGGGACCTCTTGTAAATATAATTGATTTTGGAAATATAATGGATTCTTCTTTGTACACCGCTTTCCATTGTGTCTTGATTCCACTTTCTTCTTTTCTCATCTCTTCCTTGGATGTGAATGAATTAAGTGTGTTTGAAAGCAAAGAATTACAGAAGATACTTGATTCGTTTTAAGATGTATTTCTTAAGGAATTGCCATCGGGTTTACCACCTGAACGGGCAGTAGATCATCGTATTGACTTGATCCCTGGTGCTCATCCTGTGAGTATTCCACCTTATAGGATGAGCCAAGCTGAGGAAGATGAGTTGGCTAAACAACTCGAAGATTATTTGAGGATGGGTCAGATCCGTCCAAGTAAATCACCTTGGGGTGCACCTGTGTTGCTTAGGAGAAAGAAGGACAATACTTGGAGAATGTGTATAGATTACAAAAGATTGAACAAGTTGACCATTAAGAACCGTTATCCTCTCCCTAGATCAGATGATCTAATTGACCGATTAGCAAGAGCGAAATATTTCACGAAGATAGATTTACGTACTGGCTATCACCAGATACGTATTCATGAAAGGCACGTTGAAAGAATCGCCTTTCGGACTAGGTATGGCCATTACGAGTTTCTCGTATTACCTTTTGGGTTAACCAATGCTCCAGCCACTTTCCAGCAAATGATGAACGATCTTTTTCGTGAACATTTGGGGAAATTTATGGTGGTGTTCCTGGATGATATTTTGATATATAGCCGTACTATCGAGGATCATGTCAGACACCTCACGATTGTCTTATCTATTTTAAGACAGAATCGACTATATGCTAAATTGAGTAAATGTGAGTTCTTTATGACCGACATCATTTACTTGGGACACAAGATCACTAGAGATGGATTGAGCATTGACTATGACCGAGTTCAGAAGGTTTTAGACTGGCCTATACCACGAACAGTGAAAGAACTTCGTTCTTTTCTCGGTTTTGTTGTCTTTCTTTGAAAATCTGCACGGGAGTACTCTCAGCTCACACTACCGATGACCGACTTAGTGAAAGGTCATGGACGTAAGTCCAATCAGCCTATTACTTGAAAAAAGATTTGGATATGGCCTTCAGACTTTTGAAAGATAAAGTCAAGGAAGCACCTATCTTAACATTGCCTGATCCTAGTCGGCCTTATGTTCTTGAAACTGATGCCAGTGACTATGCTATCGGGGCTGCTTTATTTCAAGATGGTAGACCGGTTGCTTTTGAAAGTAAAAAGCTAGACGACACTCAATCTCGCTGGCCAACCCTTGAGAAGGAGCTTTATGCTGTGATTCATGCTCTCAAGGTTTGGAGACATTATTTATATGGCTCCAAGTTTGTGGTATTGACTGATCATCAATCAATCAAGTATGTGTGTGATGCGGATGATTTGAGAGGTAGGAAAGCTCGTTGGACAGAGTTAATGCAAGATTTTGATTTTGAGATCCGTTATCGGAAAGGGTACATGAATAATATTGCAGATGCGCTTAGTCGGATTAGAGAGGTGAATACTTTGTCGTTCACCGAGATTTCTACTGACTTATTTCAGTCATTGAGAGGGCTTTGCAGGACTGATAGTTATTTTGGTCCATTTTGGGAGAAGATCCAGGACGGGAGCTCATTGATTGACCAAGACTCGGTGACTGCGCAGTCTACCATTCAGGCTGCAGGAGGTCAGTGGATGATTTGGAATGATTTACTATTCTGTAATGACAAAATTTGTGTACCACAGATCTCGGACATTAGGTCCAAGATTCTGAGGGAGTGTGACGACGCCCCTTCTGCTGGACACCCTGGGGTACACAGGACACTATCATTAGTGAAACACACTTTTTATTGGCCGAAGATGAAAGGGTATGTAGAAGATTATGTTCTCAAGTGTCAGATTTGTCAGGCAAATAAAGCTGAACGCTTTAGACAGGCTGGGTTGTTGCATCCTTTGCAATTCCCAGGTAGTAAATGGGAAAGTATTTCCATGGATTTTATTACCGGATTGCCAAGAACACATCAAGGCCACGATTCTATTTGGGTTGTGGTAGATCGCTTGACAAAAATGGCTAGATTTTTACCGACCCGGAAGAATACTACAGCTACGCAATTAGCTCGGCAGTTTATCGAGCGATTGTTTAGAGTGTGCGGGTTACCACAGGACATAGTCAGTGATAGGGACTCTATGTTTACGAGTGAATTTTGGAAACTTGTTTTTGAGAAGTTGGAAACAACTTTGAATTTGAGTTCCTCTGATCATCCTCAATCTGATGGCCAGACTGAAAGAGTGAATCAGATTTTGGAGGATATGCTTCGAGCATATGTATCCAAAAGACAGAGTTCATGGGAGGATTATCTTCCTATGTTAGAATTTGCATATAACAGTACTAAGCATACGAGTACAGGGTTTAGTTTTTTCATGCTTATGTACGGTTTTCAACCAAGATCACCTGTTATAGTAGGATTCTCAGGACTTCAGCATGATGAAGCACGTAATTTTTTGCAAGATATGCAGGAAGTGTTACAAGTTGCAAAGGAATCTATTAGAAGTGCTCAAGACCGAGACAGGTTTTATTCTAATAGACATCGTTCACCGAGAGAGTTCTCTGAAGGAACGATGGTGTATTTGCGAGTTCCGAAAGATTCCGAGACTTTACGAACAGGCAGATCTCCGAAATTATCCCCTAGATACTGTGGACCATTTCGTGTTACACGACGGATTGGTTCAGTTGCATATGAATTGGAAAGTTCATCCTGTATTTCATGTCAGTAGACTTAAGGAAGTACTGGGTGGAGCAGATCAGTTAGTTACTCCTCAAGAAATTATAGATGTCCAGGACATGACATTTGTTCTGCACGAACCTGAAAAAAGATTCAAGGATTTCGTGAACGAAGATTACGTCATACGCTTATCACGGAATACAAGATCAAGTGGAAGGATCGTGTTGAGGAGGACGTTACATGGGAGACATTGACTTCTCTTCAGAGAGATTACCCTGGCTTTTTAGTGAGCTCAGGAGTGAGCTCTTAGAGGAAGGGGAGTATGTCATGTGCATAGTGGGTATCTACCGTGTGCTATACGCATGCAAGACTAGTTTCGAGGCTTGGGGAAGCTTGGAACTAGGCAGGCTGATTGACGAGCTGAGTTAGGGATATACTAACGGGCGGGCACCCAAGTATGGACGGGCGGACGGCCAAGTGTGGACGCCCGATCACCGGCCAAGAGCCTATAAAAGGGTGGCCAAGGTTAGTTATTGTATATAGAGAGTCTCGTGAGTTTGTGAGAGCTCTATGGTCTTGGAGCCTGGATCTAGTGCAGACGTGCACCTGCTTTATGCAGCCGAGGCCGGCAGCAGTCTCGAGGCCCGCGAGGGCAGCTTTGTGGCGGTATGGGACGTCGCGAGGAGGAGATTGGTCGGTACGTCAACCTAGTTAGCTTAGCTCGTGGCTCGGTGGGGACAACCAAGACTGTGGGCTTGCCCACGGTTGTCATGGTTGGGAGGTGAGTTAGGCCTGCACCCCCTCTGTTGTTTGTTGTTCGTTTGTTTGCAGGATTCGAGTTTCGAACCGAGATCGATCACGAGGGGATCCGTGGGGATTTGACACATCCTTCTATGGCTGTTGAGGGTTGGTCGACTGCTGTAAATAGCCTTTTATGGTTGGTCAACTTGTCCCGTGAGCCATACAAGAGGAGGTGAAGACACAAGGTTGTTCCGGGCTGATGCGGGAGTGCTATGGGCTGTCCATAGTTGTCCTGCATGTACTTGATGCTGGAAGTGCCTTCTTGTGTTGAGTATCATCAACAAAATTCTGCATATGTATTTGTTTTGCTTTCATATTGTACTGGAAGAGACAGGTGCTAGACACTGGAGAATCCCTGGGCACCCGTGAAGTTGTATTTGGAAGCACTCCTTTTTGGTAATCTAACCATAAGGGGGGGGGGGCAGCTCATCTTTTGGCCCTTAGTGTGGTGTACTGTGTAGATTTGTCATCTTCGTTTGTCGAGCTTGCTTATGTGTATTTTTCAGTTTTCATGATTGATAAGATTTTTCGTGTACAGTTTACAATACATCATCTTTTTGGGATGGGGACTCCTTTTTTTGGGACGCTAGCCTTGATATGCGTGCCTGTGTGGCTACGAAATTCTTTTATCGGTGAAATTGTCCGAGGGGTCTCCCTCGTCGTACCGTTCGTCAATCGGACACCCGAACATGCATTTATTAAGGTTAGAAGTGGTACCGTACTCTAACTAAAAATAACTAAAAATTTATGTAGAGTCTTATTCCGGTGTTTGGTTTGAGTGCCCTAAAATCCTATATTAGGGTAAAATCGCGCGTAGATTCCAATTTTGGACTCAGAATTTTAAGATTCCAAGTGGAAATAGCTCAATGATTAAAATTGATGATTTTTACATTATAAAAGGGACCATAAATTCATCTATTAAATGGATATATTATTATTAAAGATGGGCATGTTACAAAGTGTTATGTTTTTAGCAAGCTCCAATGTTAGCCATTTATTAGCATGAAAAACTTTTAGTGACTGATAAGCTTTTTTATGTGCAGCTAATGTGTTTCATCGGGATTTGAAGCCAAAGAATGTGTTGGCAAATGCTGATTGCAAGCTTAAAATATGTGACTTTGGATTGGCGAGAGTAGCTTTTCACGACACTCCAACAGCGATATTTTGGACGGTAAAGGAGGCTTTTCAAGTTTAAGACCCAACATGTGCTGTACCAATTACAAGGCATTGTCAGCATGGCAATGATGTGCATTGTAGCATTTCTGGCATCTCACACTTCTACACAACCATGTTTGACATTTATTGCGGTAATTTGATGTAGGATTATGTTGCCACAAGATGGTATCGCGCCCCAGAACTATGTGGCTCCTTTTTTTCCAAAGTAAGCCCTTGAATCCCTATCGGTCATCCTTATCATTTGTGGTAATCCAGAAGTGTATTCTGGGTCTTCTGCCCTTCTGCATTTATGCCTGAAGTATGTTGTTTATGTGATCTGTGCTTCTCTTCACAATCAAGAATGACAATTTATTGTCTCTGGTTCTTGAATGCTGTTGATTTTTTTTTTGTGCTTTGAATTTTTTGATTTGTTTTATAAAGATCCATGGTGAAGTTTACACTGTTAGCTAGGCACAATTCCAGGGATTCCTGTTTGTTTAAGTGAAAAATGGTAAGGTTCTAGCAGCTGTTTTAGTGGCCAGTCAAATTTTGGGTCTTGCTAGTTGCTGATTGAAATAGATTAGACACTATAATTGGCATTGATGGTGCAGCCTTCCAGGTTATATGTAGTCGCGGTTTTCTTACACCTTTGTACTTTTGTGTGGCAGTTTGCTTAGTGCTGTTTACTCAGTAGCACATTTACAGTTATGTAAGTGCAGGAATTTGTGCTTTTATTGTGGTGTTGGTGAGGGTTGGTGCAGATTCTGCAATAACCAGCATGGATAATGTAATATGTTGTAGGCTGTATAAGATATCCTCTTGCCTAATATGGTGCATCTGAGAGCAGAGCAAAACCTCTAAAACCATCTCTTTGCAATGAAATGGCAATTTAGATTTTGGCTACTTGAAAATCTGACGTAGCCTGCACCAATGAAACCCAATTAGAAGCAGTTTGCAGAGTAATTTAGAGCAGATGAGTTGTGTACTCGCAGTAGCACACTTACAGTTATGTAAGTAGCACATTTACAGTTATGTAAGTGCAGGAATTTGTGCCTTTTACCCTGATGTTGGTGAGGGTTCATGCAGATTCCAGAATAACCAGCATGGATAATGTAATATGTTGTAGGCTGTATAAGTTAACCTCTTGCCTTACTCGTAGCACAGCATGTACAGCAGGTAAGGGAATATGGTGCATCTGAGAGCAGAGCAAGACCTCTAAAATCATCTCTTTGCAATGAAAAATGGCAATTTAATTTTTTCTACTTGAAAATCTGACGAGACCTGCATCAATGAAATCTAATTAGAAGCAGTTTGCAGACTAATTTAGTGCAGATGAATATCATGTTACAACTAAACCTTTAGCAAACCAAGAAATGCTGTGACAGCCTTTTGCCAGCACTTTCTGCTGAATATTGAGTGATAAAGAAGCCTTTCTTGCAGTAAGATCGCTTTTGTCTGGTTTGCTCAATGGCAACTCGCTAGATTTTGACCCATTGGCCACCTCAATTGGCTTCCTTGTGACAGTCTACTCCTCAGATCTTCTCAAGGAGTACTAAAAGATTTTCCTGGTGATTGGGCACCTGCAAGAATGGATGCTTGACACATCTGTTGGGCTAAGGACCCTGTTCTACAAGACTATTTGTGGTTTCTATTTTTAGAACAGAGAAACACAAGGGATACACAAGGGTTTTGGCATCTAGCTCACTGCCCATTCATAGAGTCTCTCAGGCTGACCCCCGAGTTGGAGGTCTAGAGACGTACTTCTCATCTGAAGGAAGTCATGGCATCTCATACCACTAGGAGTGTCGTTGCACATAGTTCCGTGCTAGGTCTCGAGTCTAAACTGGCCTTAATAATTGACTTCTATACTTGTCCTATGAAGCGGGAATTATTATTACCATACAAACCACCACAACCCAACCATAGTCCGAGTTTGCAAACCTTCCCTGAGCAAGCCCGTTCCTCTACGAGTTGTGCGAGCCAGGCTTTAGTACACAGCGCATGTTCCTGCGCGGTCTCGGAACGACACTTTGTTGTTCACGCTGTTCTAGGTGTATGAGGAGTTGGGGCTGGTTGTATTGACTCATTCGAGGAGTCTGGCTTCATGCTAGTTTTATACCTGAGGGGAGCCTTGCTCTTTGCCAGAAGGCTAGCCATGCTTTTAGTTTTTCTTTTTACTTTGCTTTTTGTCTTTATCACTTTATACAATAAAATATTACTCAAATAATGCAAGCTTTTCCAAAGTTCTTTGTGCTTTGCTTTTCCGACTTTAGGGCCTTGCTTTTTGGCCGTACAGCTACTTTTTGAAAAAGCAACTTCTTGCTTTTCTGTCCTGCCCCCTTGCTTTTGGCCCTAGAGCTGCTTCTTTGTTTTGCTCCCTTACTTTTGGCCCTAGAGCCTACTCAATCCCCTCTTGCCAATGGTGCTCTTGGCTTGCCATCAACACAGTTTGACTTTTTGCTTTTCTCTGCTTTTTTGACAAAAACCGGCGCTTTTCCATGTGCAAACTTTATGGTCCCTGTCACCAAGCCTTCTTCCACCAGTCTAGTGTCTGGTCTGGGTAAGGGTTCCATCAAGTGAATAGAGCTAGGAAAGCCAACTAGTTACGCCAGGGCTGATTTGTCATGGATCTGTGGGAGTGAGCTTTCGCAAGTGTAGGGACACAGACAGGTGCTCACACTCTACAAGTACACGAACAGGTACTTGTAGTAGATCCGGTACACAAAGTGGTACTATTAGGGTTTCAGCAGGTGCTACCTTGAGTACAATTCTGATTTTCAGCAAGTACAGCTGGTACAGTTAGGCTTTCAGTAGGTGCAACAAGGAGTACAGTTCTGATTTTCAGCAAGTACAGCTGGTATAGTTAGGGTTTCAGAAGGTATGGTGGTTGTTACAGCAGGCATAGATGCATGTATATGCATTTATTGCCTTGTGTACCTGTTGTACTTGCTGGCATGCCCACGTGTACTTGACCAGTACTTGCTGTACTTGCAACTGTTGACTACCCACGTGTACCTGCTGGCTGCCCATATGTACCCGTTGTACTTGACTCTACTTGCCTGCTGAATTCATTGTACCAGCTGTACAAACAGTACCTATTGTACTTGCACACATGTGAAGTTCTTGATCTGCTGGATTGTACCTGCTACAAATTGTGCCGGTTGTATTTGGATTGTACTCACCGTACCAGTATATTTTCCTGTGGGGTGTTGTTAATTGCGCTCTTAGAGCTTCTGAGAGCCAGTGAAGGTTAGACTCACCAAGGAATTTGGGAGCAAAGCTCATTGGGGAGAACCAGGCCACGTTTCCTCCGCGGTGTACTCCTTGGCTTGCGTTAGTACGGGCGTGCCGGTGGTGCACGGTCTCGGAAGACGAGTAAAAGGCACGTGTACACCCAGTGAAGGTGGGAATGAGCATGTGATTTGGGGCTACTCCGACCAACATCTCTTCATCGACTTGAACCAGTTTTATTTGGTTGTTTTCACTCCCTTGTGGAGAAATTTGGCCAGTGAAAGGCACGTGTACACCTAGTGAAGGTGGGAATGAGCCTGTGATTTGGAGCTACTCCGACCAAAACCTCTACATCAACTTTTACCAGGTTATTTGGTTGTTTTCAATTCCTTGTGGAGAAATTTGGCCTGTCAGGCCCGTGACACTCGTACAAATATAAATACGCAAAGAAATACAAAAAAAAAAGTATTGAGGAGGGGGGGGAGGCTTTCCAGCCCCAGTGCTGGTGTCATTTGTATTTTCAGTATTTTTAGTATTTGTGTTGGTGATGTTGTTTCCATTGTTTAATAACAGTTAAATTAAGTGTTGTAAATATGTGTATATTTTCTTCTTATCTGTAGGCCTCCTGTAGGGAGCGGTCACATTGGTATCAGAGCCCGGTCGTCTCTCTTTCTCAAGAGGAGACACGGAGTTTTGAGATCGGAAGCAAGCACGAACACTTAATTCAATGGATAGCCAGGACAACCCATTGGAAGTGCCGAATTCGAGGGGCCAATCAAGTGCTTCACGGGATTCGGATACCTTTACATGGAAGGCATAAGCATTTTGAGAGAGTCTATGACAGTGCATGCATGGGACAGCCATCACGTGGTAAAGAACCCATGCACGAAAAAGAGCCCAATGCATTGAGGGTTGAGTTGGAGCACATGAAGAGGCTCTTGCAGGCAAAAGAGCAAGAGCTGAAATTCTTGCATGAAGACCTCCATGTACAAAGTGTCATAGAAGCCAAGAAAGCTGATGCTATGGTGGACATGACTTTTGAGTCTATGGCTCGAGAAGTGGACAAGAAGCCAAGGGAGTTGGCACTCTCTTATCTTATCCGCAAGGGTGACCTTAAAGAGGGAGAGGATGGACAGCTTATGTTCAAGAATCCATCCCGTTTGCAGTGGTCGGCATGCAAGCCAAAAGACCTTACCTATTGAGAGTTCTCATGGCAAGACAAGGCGTGCTCATGTAGAGAGAGCTGTCCCGTTGGATAAGGGTAGGAGAAAAAGAGAAGAACATGTACCACATCTCAAGAAGCTCAAGGAGTTCAAGGCAGGGGACAAGTCCGTGAAATTTGATGCCTTTCATGGAGAGTATGATGCCTCTAAGGTGCTAGCTTTTGTGGCCCAGTTTGATATTGCTTTTAGTGATGAGGACTTCACTGAGAAGTCCAAAATTCGTCATGCAAGTGTCATGTGCACAGTGTGTGTCTACCGTGTGCTACACGCATGCAAGACTAGTTTCGAGGCTTGGGGAAGCTTGGAACTAGGCAGGCTGATTGACGAGCTGAGTTAGGGAAATACTAACGGGCGGGCATCTAAGTATGGACGGGCGGGCGGCCAAGTGTGGACGTCCGATGATCGACCAAGAGCCTATAAAAGGGTGGCCAAGGTTAGTTATTGGATTATAGAGAGTCTCGCGAGGTTGTGAGAGCTCTATGGTCTTGGAGCCTGGATCTAGTGCAGACGTGCACCTGCCTTATGCAGCCGAGGCCGACAGCAGTCTCGAGGCCCGCGAGGGCAGCTTCGTGGCGGTATGGGACATCGCGAGGAGGAGATTGGTCGGTACGTCAACCTAGTTAGCTCAGCTCGTGGCTCGGTGGGGACAGCCAAGACTGTGGGCTCACCCACGGTTGTCATGGTTGAGAGGTGAGTTAGACCTGCACCCCCTTTGTTGTTTGTTGTTCGTTTGTTTGCAGGATTCGAGTTTTGAACCAAGATCGATCATGAGGGGATTCGTGGGGATTTGATAGTGGTATCAGAGCATACCTCGTGAACGAGCAAGTCGGTAGGTAGAGAAGAAGAGGTCGAAGAACGGTATGTGTTAAAAAACTTGCTGTTTTTTCTATGCATACTGCATATTTCAGAAATAGTATGTGTTTTTTCTTCATCAAAGACACCCATGTTGATGGGAGGTGGTAGTCTAAGTAGGGTTTACAAAGAAGAGGCCTGAATCGGTTGTGCAGTCGCATGAACTGGAGAGAGGAAAAAGAAAAAAAAGCAAGTTTGCTTTTCTGGTTCGAACGAGAGAGAGAGAGAGAGTGAGAGAGAAAGTGTTTGTGCGCTGGCGGGTACTGGCGTTGTCTATCGAAGGCTGGCGGGTCTCTGTTGCCGGTCCTGCAGGCGGGCGCATGGGCCTATGTGGCTAGGCAGCCAGGCCCATGTAGGCGCCTAGGCCAGGCGGGCAGGCGACCAGGCGAGCCCAAGTCTACGCCAGGCGGCCAGGCAGCCAAGCCACGTACGCGTCTAGGCTAGGCCAGGCGGGCTGGTGCCTAGGCCAGGCCAGCGCCCAGGCCATGCACAGCAGGGCGGCGCCCAGACCACGCACAGTAGGCTGGCGAGGCGCACGCAGGCGAGAAGTGCAGGCGACAGCCGCATGGGTGACACACGTAGGTGCCATGTGCCGGCAGCTCACCGTTGGGCTAATCCAAGAGGGAGGCGGAAAAAAAAACACAAGGAAAGCATTCGTTTTTCTTTTTGGAGTTTAATTTTTTTTAAAAAAGGTTTAAAAGTCCCTTCCCCTCTAAGGTTGCTAAGGTGTGTGTTTTTTTAAAGAAAAAAGAATATATATATATATATATATATATATATATATATATATATATTCAAGAAAAAAAAACACAAAAGCAAAAGCAAAAGCTAAGCTTAGCTTTTGAAGATTTTTGGCTTTTGGGAAACCTTTATAAACCCCCTCAAGTGGGCTTCTTGCCACACATCTCTCAAGTTCTCAAGTTTTCAAGCTCTCAAGCTCTCAAGTTCGCTCGCACTTTTGTTGTGCAAAGACCGAATTTTCTCTCCACGTATCCTCTTCACGATGTCGACCCAAGAATCAGAGTTGGAGCCCCTTGTGGAACGCGAAAGCTTACCGGCTACGGAAGGTACCGATGTCGATCTTTTTGACGATTTTGTGTCAAAATCCGATTTCCAAGAGTTCAAGGTAGCTCTCGAAGCTTCTTCGACGGAACGTCAGGCACAAATCGCAGCCCAGATGCAAGCTCTGCAGAACTCCATCGTTCTATTGACCACTACCCTCTCTACTTTCTCGGGTATGGATACCTTGGCTTCAGCTTTAGGCCCCAACATTACTTCGGAACCGTTCGGGGGCGAGCAAAAGCAGCGAACCAAGGAGATCGTGGACACGTGGCTACAGAAGTGGCAAGTTCACTTTCAGTTTCATCCATATGATGATGGAAAAAAGATACAGTTAGCAGCAGGTTTCCTGTCCGGCAAAGCTTTGCTTTGGTGGAAGGAACTCAACCCTAAGCCAACAACTTGGGCACAATTGGAAGATATCTTCAAGAAAGAATTCCTCAAGAAAGAGGATGATTACGATGTTGTTGCCCGGTTTTCAGCTTTGACCATGACCTCGCAGCACCTCACTTATGAGGCCTCCAGAAGTTTCGTGACTTGCAGATGAAAGCTACAAAGATGGATCCCACTACTCTTTTGGGGTTTTTCGTAGCTGGTTTACCAGACTCGCCGATTACAGGTTAAAAATAACAAATGTAAAACATTGGACGAGGCCATTCATTCAGCTCGTATCTATGATGATACGATGGTCTCTTCCAAGTCGAAACCTGTTACCGAGCAGGGAAACAAGCATAAAAGAAAGTTCTCCGCACCTATGGCTAACACGACAGAAGGAAAGTCTTCGGACTAACCTTCAACGAATTCAAATTCGACACCAGCGAAGAAGAAACGACTCCTTAGGGCTTTAAAGCTCAAGAAGGAAGGACGTTGTTTTATCTGCGAAGAAAAAGGACACAAGCGTAACGAGTGCCCGAAACAAAAGGGTACCAATTCAAACGTAGGACCCAAGCCAAAGGCAGCTAACCAGTTGTCTTTGATAGGTATGTCAATTACTGTACTTTCTTGTGCTAGTACTTGTTCTGATTGTCTGTTCAATTCTAAGGTATTTGGCATGCATGATCTTCTCTGAGTTTATGGAGAAGTGAATGGCCATAAGGTTTACATTCTTTTAGACCCTGGCAGTTCGCATAATTTTGTTAACTACAAACTTGTGGAGACATTGAGTCTTGATACGATACTCAGCGACCATACCTATGAGGTACGTCTACCTGCGGGAAGGCAAGTTTGGGATCCCAAGGTGGAGATGCTTCCAATCCAGATTTAGGACTACAAAGACACTCTGGAATGCTATGTTATGCATTTGGAAAATGTAGACTTGTTATTAGGGATTGAGTGGTTTAAGACACTTGACGTCCAGATAGATTGGTCTAGTCATATTTTTTCTTTTCAGCATAGGGACACCAAGTATAGTATTTTAGGTGATTGTATCCATCCCTCTCAAGCACCTCTTGTAAATACAATTGATTTTGGAAATATAATGAATTCTTCTTTGTATACCGCTTTCCATTGTGTATTGATTCCACTTTCTTCTTTTCTCATCCCTTCGTTGGATGTGAATGAATTAAGTGTGTTTGAAAGCAAAGAATTACAGAAGATACTTTCTTCTTCCTTCTTAAGGAACTGCCATCGGGTTTACCACCTGAACGGACAGTAGGTCATCGTATTGACTTGATCCCTGGTGCTCATCTTGTCAGTATTCCATCTTACAGGATGAGCCAAGCTGAGGAAGATGAGTTGGCTAAACAACTCGAAGATTATTTGAGGATGGGCCAGATCCGTCCAAGTAAATCACCTTGGGGTGCACCTGTGTTGTTTCATATCAGTAGACTTAAGGAAGTACTGGGTGGAGCAGATCAGTTAGTTACTCCTCAAGAAATTATAGATGTCGAGGACATGACATTTGTTCCGCACGAGCTTGAAAAGATTCTTGGATTTCGTGAATGAAGATTGCGTAATACGCTTATCACGGAATACAAGATCAAGTGGAAGGATCGTGTTAAGGAGGACGCTACATGGGAGACATTGACTACTCTTCAGAGAGATTACCCTGGCTTTTTAGTGAGCTCAGGAGTGAGCTCTTATAGGAAGGGGAGTATGTCATGTGGACACTGTGTATCTACCGTGTGCTACATGCATGCAAGACTAGTTTCGAGGCTTGGGGAAGCTTGGAACTAGGCAGGTTGATTGACGAGCTGAGTTAGGGAAATACTAACGGGCGGGCACCGAAGTATGGACGGGCTGGCGGCCAAGTGTAGACGCCCGATGACCAGCCAAGAGCCTATAAAAGGGTGGCCAAGGTTAGTTATTGGATTATAGAGAGTCTCGTGAGTTTGTGAGAGCTCTATGGTCTGGGAGCTGGATCTAGTGCAGACGTGCACCTGCTTTATGCAGCCGAGGCCGACAACAGTCTCGAGGACCGCGAGGGCAGCTTCGTGGCGGTATGGGACGTCGCGAGGAGGACATTGGTCGGTACGTTAACCTAGTTAGCTCAGCTCGTGGTTGGGTGGGGACAGCCAAGACTGTGGGCTCGCCCATGGCTGTCATGGTTGGGAGGTGAGCGAGGCGTGCATCCCCTTTGTTGTTTGTTGTTCGTTTGTTTGCAGGATTCGAGTTTCGAACCAAGATCGATCACGAGGGGATTCGTGGGGATTTGAGAGCAAGCATGTTCTTGAAGGGGACAGTTGCCCAATGGTGGATCACTGAAAAGACCACCGAAGATCTCGTTTGCACTTGGAAAGAGTTAAAGGATAGATTTTATGCCCAATTCTTGCCTCTTAATGCGGAGCAAACTCTCACCCAAAAGTGGGATTGACTTGAGCAAAAAGATAATGAAAGTGTGCAGCAGTATGTCAATAAGTTTTGGAAAGTGTTGCTTGAGGTAATTCCCTTTATGAAACTCCCCGAGGATGAAAGAAAGAGGAAGTTTCGCTCTAGATTGCAACCAGCTTATCGTTTGGGCATTGAATTGCATGTGCGGAGCTTTCGTCGCGGGAGTAAAGCTATAGGACAGTTCTATCGGACAACGTTTTTTGGACGAAAACGCGTTTCGGGCACGTTTGGACCTCTGTTTTTTAAAAAAGCAGGCAATTTCGAGCACTGTGGGTAAGTCATCGATTCTCTGCAGAACTTTGTTTTAAGAACTGCAGGAAGACAGATTGACTGTGCAGACACTGTGGGTGCTGCAAAGAGGTCAACAGTTGCCACTGGGTGTATGTATGCACATTGGAGTCACTGGTTGTGACATTTAAGAGTACTACAGTACCGCTGCAGAAAATACAGCAGTTTGTGCAGGACAAACTAGAGTGCTGTTTCTGGTAAAATTGGAGTCACTGGTTGTGACATTTAAGAGTACTACAGTACCGCTGCAGAAAATACAGCAGTTGTGTGTTTACCAAGATGTCAAATGATGGGATAACCCAGATTGTGGCCGAGAAGCTTGATAAGAATAACTTCCATGCTTGGAGGTTCAGGTTGACGAATTTCCTGATGGGAAAGGGCTATTGGGACTACATAGAAGGTGAGCACGAAGAGGCACCAGAGATACCGGACATATATCTGACTGCTGCAGATGTGAAAGAGTTTAAAGACTGGAACCAAGGAGCCAGGAAAGTTATGTATTGGCTCTCCATTAGTATACAGGACACCATGATTGGGCACATTCAGGATGCCAAGTCCCCCAAGGAGGCGTGGGACACCTTGGTAAAGCTTTATGAAACAAATACCGAGGCACGTAAGATACAGTTGAAGAATGAACTTCATACTGTGGAGAAAAAGAGTGTGGAGAAAAAGAGCATGTCTGTGAATGACTATGCGTTGAATATAAAGGGTATTGTGGAATCCCTTGCATCTATTGGTGTGTCAGTAGATGATGATGATAAGGTGGAGGTCTGTCTACGTGGTCTCGGGCCTCTGCTCTTGCTTTGGAGCCATTGGTGCTCAAAATTAAGCAAAGATCAAGGGGGTTCTAAGGGCAAAGAGAAGGTTGTCCCAAACTTGCAAAAAGGTGGACAACCACCTAAAAAGAGCTTCTGGGATGTCCAGAAGGGAGGTAAAGCTAAACTGGGCCAAAGAAGAACAAATTTGGCTTGACCCCCGAGCAAAGGGAGCAATATGTAAAGGAGGGGAAATGCTTTTCTTGTGGGAGCAAAGAGCATATGTTCAGACAATGCCCCAACCGCAAACCAAAGCATGAGGACAAGCAACCCACAACCCAAGGCAAATGTGCATGCAGTTTCCGATGTGCAAGGAAACACAAAGCATGATGGAAAAGAGAGGATGGTATGCAAAGCATAGGGTCAAATCAAGGATCAGTCCGCTCTATTTATGTTTGATGATTGTGCAACAGATAACTTTATCTCTATTCAGATGGCAGTTGCCTTGGGTATTGAAGTTGAGGACATGGGGCCTCAAATTGAAGCAGGAGCTGCCTTTGTTGGAGAGCTGTCGATTGTATGATACCGAGCTTCATATGGATATCTATGAGAAAGAACTCTTGGCTGTAATTCATGCCTTAAAGATATGGAAACATTATTTTCTTGGGGCTAAATTTGTAGTCAAGACAGATCATCAAAGCTTGAGATACTTTCTATCTCAAACAAAGCTTTCGGAGAAGCAGAAGAGAATGGCAAACTTTTTTTCCATGTTTCATTTTCAAATTGTACGTACTCCGGGAAAGACGCCTCCAGGTTTGCTTCAGCCATTGCCTATTCCCTCGCAGCCATGGGAAAGTATTACAATGGACTTTATTATGGACTTGCTTAGATCCTAGCATGGGAATGATGCTATTTGGACCATTGTGGATAGGTTTAGCAAGCAAGCTCACTTCTTGCCCCGTCAAGAAAACCATTAAAGTTGATCATATGGTGAAGCTTTTTCTTGCTAACATCTTCAAGCATCATGGTATGCATAAGTCCATTGTTGGGGATAGAGATCCCAGGACTACGAGCCTCTTTTGGAGGGCTTTATTGGATAACATGGGCACTAAACTTGAGTTTTCATGAGCTTATCATCCCCAAACGGATGGCCAAAGTGAAGCTGTAAATTTAGCCGTGTTGGATTTGTTGAAGTGTTATGTGGCAGATCAGAAGACTGCATGGGAGAAGTATCTTCCACTTGTAGAGTTTTCCTACAACAACACAGTTTATGCCTCCACGGGAAAGGCCCCGTTTGAGATTATTTATGGCAGAGTGGTCTCGCCACCCATCCTTCGTACAAAGGATGAGATTTTTTGCAGTTGATGAGTATGTGTGACTTGGATGTAGTCTTTGCTCAGGTGCGGACAGCCATTGCAAGGTCACATGATAAGCATAAAAGGGCTGTTGACAAGCATAGAAGAGGAAGGTGATTGGGTATTGCTGAAATTTGAGAAAGCTAGGCTTCGGAAGAGGCCAGGACGTGAGGGATCATATCCAAAGCTTTCTACTCGATATTATGGACCCTTCCAAGTGATTGACAAGATCAATGAAGTGTCCTTCAGGCTTGCTTTACCCCGCCATTGGAAGATTCACAATGCTTTTCATGTGAGTCTTTCGCGGAAGTATGTGGGGCCAGATCCAGAGGAGCCTGTCACTGAATATCGACCAGAAGTTGATGAGCTTAAGGAGATCCTTCAACCAGCGCAGATTGTATTTCACAAGGAGAGAAAGTTACCAGATGGAAAGCTTTCCAAGAGATACCTTGTGAAATTTAAAAATTATTTACCAATTGATGCAAAGTGGGTAGATGAGGATTATTTTGCTGACTACCCTCAGCTTCTCCAGGCATATCTTGAGGCTTTTCAATTCAGGTCAACTGTTTAGAAGCTTGGGAGAATGTCACCATTTAATCCATCTCCATTTCTGGAGCCACTTCTATGGGACTGTCACTCCATAGAGCGGCCATATTTGTGCCATGTTCACATGGGGCCAGGCCAGTGTCCCATGTGGAAGGGCCAGTTTTATAGTGTCACATGGACGGGAGCCAGATTAGTGCCACCCGTGTGCGACCAGTGCTACGTCACATGGACGGGAACCAGTTTTGTGTCACCCATGTGATTTGCTTCGTGCTGTATGGACGGGAGCCTGTTGGTGCCACTCGTGTATGGCGAGGATGGTGTCTTACCTATGGGACTGTCACTCCATAGGAAGACCAGGACATATTTATTTATATTTGTCGCGCCAGTTTTGTGCCCGACAAGAACCTCTTGTACAACTTTCATGAAAGAGAGATTTCGTCCATTATTTGTGTACATGCATTATGCCTGCATGCATGCATAAATTTGTTTTTGCATGACTTGTTTGTGTGTCTGCTTGTTATGTCGTGCCAGTACACTGGACGGGGATGTCCTTAGTGTATCGTAGAATGCTGTTTGCTGACATGGTGGTGTGGCGTGTGAACAGGTGGTAAGTATTTTCATTTTGCTCTTTTTAAAAGGTAAAATCCATGAACTAGAGTAAACCTTAATTTTTATAAGGCTATGTGTTCACACACATTTAAAAGAAGGGCTGGACATTTTCTAGTGAGGGTGCCCATAGTATTAAATGGGTATTAAGGTTTTATTACCTTTGATAAAAGCTTCTGCATGGAACATTTTTGGAAATTTTTCCCACGTGTGGTGGGTTGGTGGGTTTTTTTTCTCTGCATCGCCTCTTTCTCCATCGTCTCCTTACGGTTGCTGTACCCACCTGCGTGCAGCTACCGTACCCGCTTGCTGTCCACGCCTAAACCAGTTGTTGTACCCGCCTCGTGTACTTGTTGTTGTACCCGCCTGCTACCCACGCTTGAACCAATTGCTGTACCTGTCTGCTGACCACGCCTCCTGTACCTGCTATTGTACAGTATCCGCCTGTTGTACCAGGCTTGTATCTGCTATTGTACAGTACCCGCCTGCTATACCAGGCTTGTACCTGTTGTTGTACAGCATCCTCATGATCATTTATTGTCTTGTGTACCTGCTGGTTGCCCACGTGTACGTGACCAGTACCTATTGTACCTGCAATTGTTGGCTACCCACGTGTACTTGCTGGCTGTCCATATGTACCCGTTGTACTTGATTGTACTTGCCTGTTGAATTCATTGTACCAGCTCTACAAACAGTACTTGTTGTACTTGCACACGTGAAGTTCTTGATGTGCTGGATTGTACGTGCTACAAATTGTGTCGGTTGTATCTGGATTGTACTCACCGTACTAGTATATTTTCCTGTGGGGTGTTGTTAACCGCGCTCTCAAAGCTTCTGAGAGCCAGTGAAGGTTAGACTCACGAGGGAATTTGGGAGCAAAGCTCATTGGGGAGAGACAGGCTACGTTCCCTCCGCGGTGTACTCCTTGGCCTGCGTTAGTACGGGCGTGGCTGTTGGTGTACGGTCCCGAAAGACCAGTGAAAGACACGTGTACACCCAGTGAAGGTGGGAATGAGCCTGTGATTTGGGGCTACTCCGACCAACACCTCTTCATCGACTTGAACCGGTTTTATTTGGTTGTTTTCACTCCCTTGTGGAGAAATTTGGCCTGTCAGGCCCGTGACACTTCTACAAATATAAATACTCCAAGAAATACAAAAAAAAGTATCGAGGAGGGGGGGGGCGGCCCTTTTTGGCCCCAGTGCTGGTGTCATTTGTATTTCCAGTATTTCCAGTATTTGTGTTGTTGATGTTGTTTCCATTGTTTAATAACGGGTAAATTAAGTGTTCTAAATATGTGTACTGTGTTCCGATCTGTAGGCCTCTTGTAGGGAGCGGTCACAGAGTGATAGGTCAACATGAGGAGATAATGATGCATGCTAATGATGGAGTTGATTCGGTTTAGCTCGTCATTGGATTTCTCGTTAGTGCTTTTTGTCTAGAAGATAGAGGATACTTGTAGGATGTGCGTGTATTATCGTGCACTGAATAAGACAACCATCAAGAATGGGCTTCCAATTCCATGCATTGATGATATCTTGGATAAGCTTGAGGTTGTGGTATGTTTCAACCTAATAGACCTCAAGAGTGGGTATCACCAGAGATGAGGGTAGCACCCCACATTGTACATAAGATTGCTTTTAAGACAAACCTTTGGTCTTTATGAGTTTTTGGTAGTGCCTTTTGGCCTGAACAATGCTCTTGCAACTTTTAACAAGACAATAAGTATAGGTCATTGTGCATAGAGCATAGTAACAGGAAACAACCGTTTTCTAGCCCAAAAACGCGGAAATAAGTATAGGTCATTGTGCCGTTTCCTGAGAGTCGTCGTTTTCGTTCCCGTTTCTCTGTTTCCTCATCTCCCATAAAAAGATCACCTATTGATTTGTCTCATCTAGTGCTTTCTTAGTGATTTTATAGAAATTTTGCTCACTATTTATTTCAAATTATGATCGTGTACTCTCCTGAAACTTTTCCCTAGTTATTAATTTTCTCATTATTTTTATAGATGTATCATACATCGATCGTTTCCTAACTGTTTTTGTTTCATAGTTTTGAGCTGTTTCCGTTGCCCAAAGGTCGGCCATTGCCGTTTCATGCAACTATGGCATAGTGCTACGGCGGATACAACTGGTTGGTGAACATAACGAGGAAGTGAGAGATAAGAGTTGACGAACTATGAAGAGAAAGAAGGATAGCACAGTCAATGATTAATGATTTGATTGATGTGTATACGAATAAGTACAATATTGTTTTATAGGATTCAAAGCCTTGTCTTTTGACTTAGTCACACTCACATGGGAATGACACTTGGCAAGAGTTATGACATCATTACTTATTACATGGACACAATATCTAGCCTTAACACCTAAGCTCACTAACTATTCTAAGGGATGGTTCACACATAATACTCCAAATATCTAGCAATCCTACCTTTGGAGCTAAGGAGGTGAGGCCGAACACGAAAGGAAGTCACTACCTTCTAACCCCATAACATGCTGTGTTGGAGCCGACTCATTATGCACACCTCCCGTGTCATAATAGCTCTCCAATCACATCATGCAATTGAGGCGGTAGGGCCAACACTTTAGTCACTCCTTGGCTCCTAATTGGGATAAGGATAACACAAAGCCTTTTATAATTCAAGGCACCTACACAAACATACGCACAATCAGTTTCTAGCACTGCGTACAATGTGAAATGACAAAGCACATAGTTGGATGAACAACTTTGTACTCCCGTGTAGCTTCTTTTATAGCTTGGTTTAAGTTCTTGCTTTTATACTTGCCCTCTTCAAGGAACATTGGGGTTTTGTAGGCTTCTAGAATTGACCTAGAGCCAATTTTACCAATAGCACTCTAACTTGGGATTTCAGATTGGGTGGGCTGCTTGTGATCTCCACTAGGCCATGATCTCTTCAATACTCATTCGTGTGTTACCAATAGCACTCTAACTTGGGATTTCAGATTGGGTGGGCTTGTTGTGATCTCCACTAGGCCATGATCTCTTGAATACTCATTCGTGTGTATCTTCGGGCCGATTTGCTTTTAATCCTTCCTAGTGTCTCCTTCATGTTGTAAGGAGTCATAAACTTCTTGTGAAACCTTCTTGCATCTTTCAAGTCCTTTCCCTTTGAACCTTGATAAATGGGCCCTCACACGCCTTATGCTGCCAGTAGCTACCTACTCACAATACTTGCACTTCCATTTTTAGCCCCAAATTTATCATATTTTGATTGGCGAGTGCCGTATTTCCATGCGGCATCAATAGGCCAGGGCATGAGTTGAAATTTGGGGCAGCCTGGCACAAAAAAATCCAATTTAGAAATATGTTTTTTTCTTCCAAAAATAAAGCAAAATCTGCATTCACTGATTGTACTTACCTCAAATAGAAATCGTGGTAGACCCACCAAGATTGGGGATGATTGGTTGGGTGATGAAATCAACAAAAGGTGTAGGCAACAGAGAAGTGTCTCCACGCAAGATGGCTATGGGGAGCGTTTTTTGTTTCTGTGCAGTATGTGAGTCACTATGAGATAAGGGAGAAAAAAAATTAAAATATTTTCTTGATAAAAAAACGTATCATATGTTTGAAATGTTTACTAAATGCTTCGCACCTTGGCCAGGGTATGAAACACGTTTCGTTGCAACTATGAGGCAATCATCCTGACATGTGCACAATGTGTATCTACCGTGTGTTACACGCACACAAGACTAGCTTCGAGGCTGGGGAAGCTTGGAGCTAGGCAGGTTGATTGACGCTAAGTTAGGGATAGACTAATGGGCGGGCACCCAAGTATGGACAGGCGAGCACCCAAGTGTGGATGCTCGACGATCGGCCAAGAGCCTATAAAAGTGTCACATGCACTCTGCACTCAGTGCATGGTGACAAGATGGCTCATCATCAGAAGTGCAGCAGTTGTACAGTTTTAGAACCCAATAGGATGATATTTGTCGTACGCCGTGACCCCATTGTACATCCTCAGTCCAGGATAAGTCAGGCACGAGCTACGTAGGTCATTCCTCAGCCTTAGTGGGTCGGTCAGTCAGTCAAGTCCCTTAACCCACTTGGAGAGAATCATTCATGCACGTAGAGTCAGTAGAAGCCTTAGGGTGTGCATCAGAAAGCACTCCGCATCTTGCATAATATGCATACATATGCCTGTGCATCATTTAGAACATCCCCAAAGCCTTAGGGAATTTACTGGGATTTATCTGGTATTTTTTCCATATTTATTAGTATTTATTTATCATTTGCATTATTGGGCATTTATAAATATTAACTTTATTAAATGACCAACCTCCAGTTAGTATAAATAGGCCTTCCTAGAGCCTCTTTTATTCATTCAGTCTTCATTGTGCTAAGAGCTCCCCTCTTTCTTGCTTTCAGCCCAAGACTAATCCAGCCCTAGAGCCCATAAGCTTGCTTCTCCAGCCCGTGAGAAACCCTAGCTTCATCCAGCCCTAGGCGCCTGCATTCAGCCCTGTTTCAGCCTCAGTTCAGGCCCAGATTCAGCATACTATTCATCCTCAGTTCAACGCCAGATTCAGCAGTTTGCAGCCTGCATATACCTGCATTTTTGTCCAGCAATCAGCAGTTTTCTCTGCGTTTTTGCACAGCCGTACAGCAGCAGCTCCTGCAGCCCCTGTTTCTCATGCGTTTCAGTCCTCAGCCCTCTCTATACCTCAGCGTTTCTGTCCACAGCAGATTCCAGCCCTGAAGGTTCAGTCTATTGCAGTTTCCAGCCCTAAAACTGTTGTTTGCATCAGTGTCCAGCATTCTGTGCATCATCCACACATTCAGCAGTCATCTGGTGAAGGTAACACAGCATTCATATGTGTTTTCAGCATTCTAACAGTGTGTAGAACAGTCCACCTTCTTCTTCTCTCAGCCTCAGGTGTGCAGCCCTTCCTCATGCCCTTGGGAGGAGTGCAGAGGCTCGAGATCAAGTCATTGAGGTGTTTCTACAGCAGTGTACAGATCAGCCCGCTCTCCGATCCTCCGAGATCTTGCGTTTGGCTTATCTACAGTCCAAATTCATTCTCTCTAAAGAAATAAAGCAAATACTATCTCGTTATCGGGATAGGGGGCCCTTCAGTGGGTAATTCGGGACCCAATCTGGTGTACAGTTCTCATATCTCTCCCTCTCATCTCTTTAAAGTTTGAAGTATTGAAATGGATTGCTAAACTCACGAAACTCAGGATACAGAAGATGGTGTGAGCATATTGTGTGACAGGATCTTCCAATACAAAGACTTCCGCCGCATATCACATTGGTATCAGATTCAGATTGTCCACACACACCGTATCCTAGCGTGGGGGCATCCTTGGATGGTTAGATTGCGTTCCGGCACGACCACCAACTTCAACATCATGTCTACAGGAGAGAGTACTCATCAGCCGGAAGACGTCTCCCCCGAAGGAGACCTTGTTCTTCCGCCTAGAGCAGACACCTTAGCTCTTCTTCGAGCTCAGAACCAGCTTCTCATGGAGCGTCTCCAACTCTTGGAGGCAGCAGCAGCACGTCCTTCTACACCTCCAGCAGCACCCGACTACATCTCCCTCTTCTTTCAGATGGAACAACCAAGGAGAGAGGACGAGGCCCGAAGGAAAATAGAAAAAGAAGAAAGATGGGACTATGAGGAAGCCCAACGCAGGATCGACGAAGACCGGCGTCAGGCTGAACTCGCCGCTCGGGAACACCAACGTGAACTTGATCGAGAACGTATGTTACTCGAACACCAACGGGAAAAGGAGGCCATACACTTGAGGTATCAGCAGCTCTCCTCAGTCTCCCCAGTCATAGGCGTCACCAGCCAGCAGCCCGCAGCAGCATCAACCACCATCATTCGCAGTCAATCAAACTTCAGTAAGTATGATGGTAAGTGTGATCATTCATTCGTGGATTGGACTCCAACATTCGGTTCACAGTTCGTAACTTTGAACCAAGTACATATGACCGGGCTCTGACTCTCGCTCAGAATGAAGAAATGAAGATGAAAGGAGGCAAGCCCAAGCAGTCATCTCAGTCCAGTACCAAACCCCAACAGGGGAAGGGTAATTCGTCTTCTAAAGACACTAAGAGAGACAACAGTCCTAGCTCTAGTTCAGGGGGTAAGGAATCCAAGCCTAAGAAGACCCTTGAGCAAAAGGCTCAAGCAGGCATCACTGGAGGTTATCTTCCTCCAGAGGAGCAAAGATAGTATCAATGAGAAAAGAGATGTTTTTTCTGTCATACCATTGGGCATGGTAAGAAGGATTGTCCAAAAAGACAAGCGGAGCAAGCCTCCAAAGAGCCTTCTGCCACAGTTGCCGCAGTATCCCCCGCTTCTCGAGACCTGCCTGCTACCACCAATGCGGTTCAGATCTTACCTTCTATGCATTCCATGCCGTCCGTGGTACTTGATGCTAAGCAAGAGGGTGAGGCAACAACCACACAGAAAAGCTTGATCCGAGCTTATGGCTCTGCCAAGGACCAACAGTTCATAATCCTTTTTGACATTGGCAGTTCAGAGGACGCCATCTCTCCCCAGTTGGGTACCAACATGAGTTGTACCTTAGTGCCCTATCATTTGGAGGTAGACGGGTTTACACCTGGTCTCTGTACCCACATCTCTCAGAAGGCACAACAGTTTTCTTTTCACGTTCAAAAGGCCTCATTCTAGCGAGATTTCATTGTCTCTCCTCTTTTGGGATGTGACATGATCTTAGGAATCCAGTGGTTTCGTGAGTATGAACCTATTCCCAATTGGGGGCAGGACACCGTTATCATCTCTAAAGTTTTTCCTGAGCCTGTCATGATTCGGGGAGATAGAAGCATTCTTGGCGTTCCTATGATTTCTCATCTCCAGGCCCGACGAGCTATGTGCAAGGGAGTAGAGGGAGCATTAATTTATGCTCAGACAGCTTCTATCTCATCAATAATCGCTGTCTCATCATCTTCAGTCCCTCAGTTAGCAGATCTCCTTTCTCATTCAAACATTTTTAAGGATGATCTCCTACCCAGTATCCCACAGTTAGCAGAACCTTCTAGCAAGTTTCTCTCTTGTCTTTCCAAGACTTTCAAGGGCAAGCTAGAACAGCAGTCAGTTCTCAAACATTGGAAACATGTTCCTTATGGACACATTTTCCCAGTCACCACAGACCACCAAGCACTTAAGTGGCTCCCGACGATGCCAAGTGCCTATTGGAGTGCTCCGCACACTAGACAGGGTCAGCTCTTCCAATAAGTTGGAGGAATGATTAAGTACATCCCTGGTCAGCATAACCCAATAGCAGATGTTCTTAGTAGAAAGACCAGCATCCCGACCAGTCAGGAGTCTACTATTCTCAACATCTCTGGAAAAGACTTAGAAGATCAGTATGTCGATTCCGCAGAGTTTGGTACTCAACCCAGTTTGGCCCTCAATTTTGAGCCTGGCCATCATTCAGTTCACAAACAGGCATGTAAGTTTAGACGAGATATCCACTTCAAGGAAGGGGATTGGGTCTCTCAGTGCATCATGAAACAGAGATTGAAACAAGTGGGCAAACGTTGTCCCAAGCTTTCATTCCGTAGTTTTGGCCCTTTTCCAATAGTTAAGAAGATAAGTGATGTCTCAATGAAGTTAAAGTTGCCTGCCAGATGGACAATGCATGATGTTTTCCATGTTTCTTGGCTAAAACCATATGTTGGTCCAGAAGTGTTTGATAATTCAGATGAATAGTAGCCAGACGTGGTAGACGAGGCAGAAGTAATTGAGCCTGAGCAGATCCTTGTTCATCGATGGAAGCATGGTTCCGGTCGCCGGATTCGTCAGTTCTATACGAAGTTCCGAGATCGAGGCACCCACGAAGCCGTATGGCTCGACGAGGAGTTCTTCCAGGAGTATCCCCAGTTATTGGCGGACTACTTGGAAGCCATGAACCTGCCGTCAAGCTAATCAGGAGGGAATGTCACATGCACTCTGCACTCAGTGCATGGTGACAAGATGGCTCATCATCAGAAGTGCAGCAGTTGAACAATTTTAGAACCCAATAGGATGATATTTGTCGTACGTCGTGACCCCATTGTACATCCTTAGTCCAGGATAAGTCAGGCACGAGCTACGTAGGTCATTCCTCAGCCTTAGTGGGTGAGTCAGTCAGTCAAGTCCCTTAACCCACTTGGAGAGAATCATTCATGCATGTAGAGTCAGTAGAAGCCTTAGGGTTTGCATCAGAAAGCACTCGGCATCTTGCATAATATGCATACATATGCCTGTGCATCATTTAGAACATCCCCAAAGCCTTAGGGAATTTACTGGGATTTATCTGGCATTTTTTCCATATTTATTAGTATTTATTTATCATTATTTGCATTATTGGGCATTTATAAATATTAACTTTATTAAATGACCAACCTCCAGTTAATATAAATAGGCTTGCCTCGAGCCTCTTTTATTCATTCAGTCTTCATTGTGCTAAGAGCTCTCCTCTTTCTTGCTTTCAGCCCAAGACTAATCCAGCCCTAGAGCCCATAAGCTTGCTTCTCCAGCCCTTGAGAAACCCTAGCTTCATCCAGCCCTAGGCGCCTGCATTCAGACCTGTTTCAGCCTTAGTTCAGGCCCAGATTCAGCATACTATTCATCCTCAGTTCAACGCCAGATTCAGTAGTTTGCAGCCTGCATATACCTGCATTTTTGTCCAGCAATCAGCAGTTTTCTCTGCGTTTTTGCACAGCCGTACAGCAGCAGCTCCTGCAGCCCCTGTTTCTCATGCGTTTCAGTCCTCAGCCCTCTCTATACCTCAGCGTTTCTGTCCACAGCAGATTCCAGCCCTGAAGGTTCAGTCTACTGTAGTTTCCAGCCCTGAAACTGTTGTTTACATCAGTATCTAGCATTCTGTGCATCATCCACACATTCAGCAGTCATCTGGTGAAGGTAACACAGCATTCATATGTGTTTTCAGCATTCTAACAGTGTGTAGAACAGTCCACCTTCTTCTTCTCTCAGCCTCAGGTGTGCAGCCCTTCCTCATGCCCTTGGGAGGAGTGCATAGGCTCGAGATCATTGAGGTGTTTCTACAGCAGTGTATAGATCAGCCGCTCTCCGATCCTCCGAGATCTTGCGTTTGGCTTATCTACAGTCCAAAGTCATTCTCTCTAAAGAAATAAAGCAAATACTATCTCGTTATCGGGATAGGGGGCCCTTCAGTGGGTAATTCGGGACCCAATCTGGTGTATAGTTCTCATATCTCTCTCTCTCATCTCTTTAAAGTTTGAAGTATTGAAATGGATTGCTAAACTCACGAAACTCAGGATACAGAAGATGGTGTGAGCATATTGTGTGAGAGGATCTTCCAATACAAAGACTTCCGCTGCATATCACAAAAAGAGTTTCCAAGGTTAGTCTTTAGTCATATAGAGTCTCGCGTGTCTTTGTGAGAGCTCTATGGTCAGGAGCCTGGATCTAGTGGAGATGTGCACCTGCTTTATGCAGCCCAGGCCGGCAGCAATGTCGAGGCCCGCAAGGGTAGCTTCGTGGCGGTGTGGGATGTCACGAGGTAGAGATTGGTCGGTACGTCCATCTAGTTAGCTCAGCTCGTGTCTCGGTGGGGAGAGCCAAGACTTGTGGGCTTGCCCACGGCTGTCAAGGTTGGGATGTGAGTCAGGCCTGCACCCCCGTCATGTTTGTTTGGTTTGTTTGGTTTGTTTGCAGGTTTCGAGTCTTGTACCATGAGCGTCCTACGAGGAGATCCTATGGGGATTTGACAGTGGTATCAGAGTAAGCCTCGTGAACGAGCAAGTCGGTAGGTAGAGAAGATGAGGTCAAAGAAAAGAAGAAGGCGAGATATGCTTTCAACTGTATGAACAGTTTGAAGAGAGAAAAAAAAAGAAATAGCCTGTCGGCTGATTGTTCGTAAGAGAGAGAGAGAGAGAGAGAGAGAGAGAGAGAGAGAGAGAGAGAGAGAAGCTTGTGTGAAAAAGCTTGTATACGCAGCTGGACTGGTTAGTGTAGGCAGGCTAGCACGTTTGCGCTAGTAGCATGTACACGCAGCCAAGCGTAGGCGTCACCAGTATGCGCAGGCAATTGCAAGTGCGCATGCAGCAGCGCAGGCAGGTTGTTACAGCAAGTACACGCACGCAGGAAGTTGGGCGCCGTGTATAAACAGGCGTAGTCAACCAATTGTATGCGTAGGTGGCCAAGTCTATGCGTACGCGGCCAACTACACGTGCAGGCAACAACCGATTGCAGGCGGGTACACCTGTGTAGGCGCAGGTGGCGCACGTAGGCGCATGCAAAGAACAGGGGCGCAGAAAATTGCGAAAAGCAAAGTCGTGCACTACACGGTTTTTTTTTAATAAATTTAGCTTTTGTAAAAAAAAAAACCCCATGTTGCTTTCGTTTTTTTTGCTAAACCTTAGTAAAAGGGTTTAAAAACCCAAGTATTGCTTTATAAGTGTTTTATTTTCTTTTTTTTAAAGAAAATAGAATATATATATATATATATATATATATATATATATATATATATATATATATATATATATATATATATATATGTGCCAAAAAAAACACAAAAGCAAAAGCTAAAGTTAGCTTTTGGAGAAGCGCCTATATATTCTCCTTAAGCGGGCTTCTTGCCACACATCTCTCAAGCTCTCAAGCTCTCAAGTTGTCTAGTACTCTTATTTGTGCAAGATCAACTTTTTCTCTCACCTTGTCCTCTTCAAGATGTCGATCCAAGAATTTGAGTTGCTGCCTTTTCTCGAACGTGAAGACCTCCCGGCTACGGAAGCCACCGATGCCGATCTTTTCGACGATTATGTTTCAAAATCAGATTTTCCAAGAGTTTAAAGTTACTCTCGAAGCTTCTTCCTCGGAACGTCAAGCATAAATCGCCGTGCAGATGCAGGCTTTACAGAACTCCATCTCTTTGTTGACCACTACTCTATCTACTCTTTCGGGTATGGATATCTTGGCATCTGCTTTAGGTCCCAATATTACTCCGGAACAGTTTGAAGGCAAGAAAAAGTAGCGTATCAAGGAGATAGTGGACACTTGGCTACATAAGTGGCAAGTTCATTTTCAGTTTCATCCTTATGACGATGGAAAAAAGATCCAATTAGTAGCAGGTTTTCTCTCAGGCAAAGCTTTGCTTTGGTGGAAGGAACTCAACCCTAAACCAACGACTTGGGCACAGTTTGAAGACATCTTCAAGAAAGAATTCCTCAAGAAAGAGGATGACTATGATGATGTTGCTCGGTTTACTAATTTGACCATGACCTCGCAGAATCTCACTTTTGAGATCTATCTTCAGAAATTTAGGGACTTGCAGATAAAAGCTACGAAGATGGATTCCACAACTCTTTTGGGTTTCTTCGTAGCTGGTCTACCCGACTTATACTGTTTACAGGTTAAAAACAACAAATGCAAAACTTTGGACGAAGCCATTCATTCCGCTCGTATCTATGATGATATAGTGGTCTCTTCCAAGTCTAAACTCGTTACCGAGCAGGGGATCAAGCACAAAAGAAAGTTCTGAGCACTAATCGCTAGCATGACTGGAGGAAAGTCTTCAGACCAACCTTCGAAGAATTCAACTTCGACACCAGCGAAGAAGAAACGTCTCCTTAAGACTTTGAAGCTGAAGAAGGAGGGGCGTTGCTCATCTGCGACAGAAAAAGACACGCGTAACGAGTGCACGAAGCAAAAGGGTGCAAACATCAACGTAGGACCCAAGCCAAAGGCAGCTACCCAGTTGTCTTTGACAGGTACGTCAGTTACTGTACTTTCTCGTCCTAGTACATGTTCTGATTGTCTGTTCAACTCTAAAGTTTTTGGCTTGCACGATCTTCTCTGAGTTATGGAGAAGTGAATGGCCATAAAATCCACATTCTTCTAGACCCTGGCAGCTCACACAACTTTGTTAATTACAAACTTGTGGAGAAATTGTTTCTTGACACAACACCTAGCGATCATGCCTATGAGGTACGCCTACCTGTGGGTCGGCAAGTATGGGATCAAAAGGTCGGGAGACGCTACCGATCCGGATCCAGCTGGGACTACAAAGATACTCTGGAATGCTATATTATGCACCTAGAACATGTAGACTTGTTATTAGGGATTGAGTGGTTTAAGACTCTTCAAGTCCAGATAGATTGGTGTAGTCATATTTTTTCTTTTGAACATAGGAACACACAGTATAGTATCTTAGGTGATTGTATACATCTCTCTCAGGGACCTCTTGTAAATACAGTTAATTTTGGTAATATAATGGATTCTTCTTTGTATACTGCTTTTCATTGTGTATTGATTCCACTTTCTTCATTTCTCATACCTTCTATGAATGTCAATGAATTAAGTGTATTTGAAAGCAAAGAATTATTGTTGATACTTGATTCGTTTTAAGATGTATTTCC
This sequence comes from Cibotium barometz, assembly GCF_041138505.1. Lineage (NCBI taxonomy): Eukaryota > Viridiplantae > Streptophyta > Polypodiopsida > Cyatheales > Cibotiaceae > Cibotium > Cibotium barometz. Next base: position 8,442,469 of record NC_141052.1, on the reverse strand, counting down.
TAAGGAACTGCCATCAGACTTACCACCTGAACGGGCAGTAGATCATCGTATTGACCTGATCCTTGATGCTCACCCTGTTAGTATTCCACCGTACAGGATGCGTCAAGCTGAGGAAGATGAGTTGGCCAAACAACTCAAAGATTATTTGAGGATGGGCCAGATCTGTCCAAGTAAATCACCTTGGGGTGCACCTGTGTTCCTTAGGGAAAAAGAAGGACAATACCGGAGAATGTGTATAGATTACAAGAGATTGAACAAGCTAACAATTAAGAACCGTTATCCTCTTCCTAGATGAGATGATTTGATTGACCGGTTAGCAGGAGCGAAATATTTCACGAAGATAGATTTACGTACTGGCTATCACCAGATACGTATTCATGAAAGACATGTAGAAAGAACCGCCTTTCGGACTAGGTATGGCCATTACGAATTTCTCGTATTAACTTTTGGGTTAACCAATGCTCCAGCCACTTTTCAGCAAATGATGAACGTTCTTTTTCGTGAACATTTGGAAAAATTTGTGGTTGTGTTCCTGGATGATATTTTGATATATAGTCGTACTCTTGAGGATCACGTTAGACACCTCACGATTGTCTTAACTATTTTAAGACAGAATCGACTATATGCTAAATTAAGTAAATGTGAGTTTTTTATGACAGACATCATTTACTTGGGACACAAGAGCACTAGAGATGAATTGAGTATTGACTATGACCGAGTTCAGAAGGTTCTGGCCTGACCTATACCATGCACAGTGAAACAACTTCGTTCTTTTCTCGGTTTTGTTGTTTTTCTTCGGAAATCTGTGCGGGAGTACTCTCAGCTCACACTACCAATGACCGACTTGTTGAAAGGTCGTGGACGTAAGTGAAATCAGCCTATCACTTGGAATAACGATCTGGATATGGCCTTGAGACTTTTGAAAGATAAAGTCAAGGAAGCACCTTTCTATGCATTACCCGATCCTTGTCGGCCTTATGTTCTTGAAATTGATGCCAGTGACTATGCCATTGGGGCTGCTCTATTTCAAGATGGTAGACCTGTTGCTTTTGAAAGTAAAAAGCTAGACGATACTCAATCTCGTTGGCCGACCCTTGAGAAAGAGCTTTATACTGTGGTTCACACTCTCAAGGTTTGGAGACATTATTTATATGACTCCAAGTTTGTGGTATTGACTGATCATCAATCAATCAAGTATGTGTGATGCGGATGATTTGAGAGGAAGGAAAGCTCGATGGGCTGAATTAATGCAAGATTTTGATTTTGAGATTCGTTATAGAAAAGGGTCCATGAATAGTGTTGAAGATGGGCTTAGTCGAATTAGAGAGGTGAATACTTCGACGCTCACTGAGATTTCTACTGACTTATTTCAGTCATTGAGAGGACTTTGCAAGATTGATAGTTATTTTTGTCCATTTTGGCAGAAGATCCAGGACGGGAGCTCATTGATTGACCAAGACTCAATGAGCAGCAGCCTATCATTCCGACTGCAGAAGGCCAGTGGATGATTTGGAATGGTTTACTATTCCGTAATGACAAAATTTGTGTACCACAGATTTCGGACATTAGGTCCAAGATTCTTAAGGAGTGTCACGATGCTCCTTCTGCTGGACACTGTGGGGTACACAAGACATTATCGTTAGTGAAACACACTTTTTATTGGCCAAAGATGAAAGGTTATGTAGAAGATTATGTTCTCAGGTGTCAAGTTTGTCAAGCAAATAAAGCTGAACGCTTTAGACAGGCTGGGTTGTTGCATCCTTTGCAAATCCCAGGTAATAAACGGGAAAGTATTTCCATGGATTTTATTACAGGATTTTACAAGAACACATCAAGGCCACGATTCTATTTGGGTTATGGTAGATCGCTTGACAAAAATGACTAGATTTTTACCAACCCGGAAGACCATTACAGCTACGCAATTAGCAAGGCAGTTTATCGACCAATTGTTTAGACTGTACGAGTTACTGCAAGATATAGTCAGTGATAGGGACTAAGTTTACGAGTGATTTTTGGAAACTTGTTTTTGAGAAGTTGGAAACAACTTTGAATTTGAGTTCCTCATATCATCCTCAATCTGATGGCCAGACTGAAAGAGTGAATCAGATTTTGGAGGATATGCTTCGAGCATATGTATCCAAAAGACAGAGTTCATGGGAGGATTATCTTCTTATGTTAGAATTTGCATATAACAGTACTAAGCACGAGTACAGGTTTTAGTCCTTTCATGCTTATGTATGGTTTTCAACCTAGATCACCTGTTACAGTGGGATTCTCAAGACTTCAGCATGATGCAGCACGTAATTTTTTGCAAGATATGCAAGAAATGTTACAAGTTGCGAAGGAATCTATTAGAAGTGCTCAAGACCGAGACAGATTTTATTCTAATAGACATCGTTCACCCAGAGAGTTCTCTAAAGGAACGATGGTGTATTTGTGAATTCGGAAAGATCCGAGACTTTACGGACAGGTCGATCTCCGAAATTATCCCCTAGATACTGTGAACTATTTCGTATTACATGACGGATTGGTTCAGTTGCATATAAATTGGATTTGCCTTCTCATGTGAAAGTTCATCGTGTATTTCATGTCAGTAAGGAAGTACTGGGTGGAGCAGACCAGTTAGTTACTCCTCAAGAAATCATAGATGTCGAGGACATGACATTTGTTCCACACTGTCACCAATTGGCCGACCATTTGGTCCATCTCCAGTTTTGTGTCTCGTTCACTTGAGGCCAGGCCGGTGTCTCATGTGAAGAGGCGAGTATTCTTGCTTGACATGGACGGGAGCTAGACTGGTGTCACCCGTGTGTTAGCAGGAAGGTGTCGTATGGACGGGAGCCAGACTTGTGCCACCTGTGTATGACCTGGACTGTGTTCTATCCATGGGATTGTCACGCCATGGAAGAGCCAGTATTCGTGCCGTGTCTTGCCTATGGGACTGTCACACCATAGGGAGGCTCATGCCTGGAACTGTGTCTTACCTATGGGACTTTCACTCCATAGGAAGACCAGGATTTATGTTTTACGTCGTGCCATTTTTGTGCCTAACAGATATTTTGTACTTGTTCCATGAACGGGAGATATGTCTATGATACTATTTGCACATGCACTCATGTTTTGCATGTTTGAAACTATTTTCGCATGACTTGTATTTTTGTGTTTGCTTGTTTGACTTGTTACTTACTAAGCGGGGATGCTTGCCAGTGAGTCGTAGAGTTTGCTCTGTCTTCTGATGAACAGGTGGTAAGTGTATTGCACATGTTGGTTTAATAAATTTATTTCTAACCCTTTGTTTTATAAGGTTGTATGTTCAGATACACTTAAAAGTGGGCATCCACTTTGGGCACCCACTTAGGGGCCAAGGTGGGGAGCCACACTTGACTTGTGTGTGTGTGGGGATGGGTGCATGGTCGCCTACCCACACCACCATGGAACAGGCCGCCCACATGCAAACGTGGGGAGCCAGCCAACTCTAGTCGTGCAACTTCCTCTCCAACCTCTACACAAAAAGAGCCACCACCTCCGTCGTAGCAACCTTGGCGATCATCTCCTTGGTTTTATTTTCAAGCGACGCCATCTAGGCGGCTGCATCACTTCAAGTTGCGTTTCTACTCCATCTCAGGCTGCTGCGTATCTGTATAACCAGGCGGCGATTGTACAAGAACTGTTGCGCTACTTTTCATACAGTTGACTGTATGCTGCGCAGGCTGCCTATTCTGCAGGCAGCTGTGTGTACTTCTCCAGCCAGGTGCTGCGCTGCCTATCTTGCAGGCACCTGTGTATACTTCTCCTGCCAGGTGACCACATAGGTTGTGTGCGCGCCTCCAGACTGGTAGCCAAACAGACTGCGCTGCCCCAACCTCTAGTCAGGCAACCATAAAGGCTGTACTGCCAACCACAACAGGCGGCTGTGTATTCATTCTCTAGCTGTTGTGTTCCTACAGCTAGGCGGTCGGCGGCTATGCTCTGCAAACTGGCGGCTACTTCTCCAGTGGGCTGTTCAATCTATCCATAGGCGGCTACTACGCCTTTTCCCTCCTCCACAAGAAGGTGACTGTGTCCTACACAGCGGGTGGCTAATCTCCTTGGTAGGCGGTTGTGTCTCCTTTACATAGGCGGCATCTCTTTTCTTCAGGAGGTAATACTTTTTCCCAAAGCAACTACTCCTCTCGACATGCTGCTGTGTCTTGGTGTCCCTCTCAAGTAGCTGCACACAGACACCATGGGTATTGGACTTCCATCTGCCATCCACAAGTAAGTGAATTTTCAGATTTAAGTAAAGTACTTTGTGATAAATCTGATAAGGGATTCTCTCCACGGAAACACCCGTTCGGTGCCGGGTAGTCCAAGCTCTTGGAGAACCATGGTCCAAAGGTGCTGAGATCGGGAGAGCCCGGCGTTAGTACGGGAGCGCCTGTTTGTGCGTGGTCCTGGAACACCAGTGGGGTGCTCTCCGCGGAGTCCAGTGAAGGCACAGGACCGTAGAGACTGGACTACTCAAGTGGTCGCTGTGCTTGGAACATCTACTTCGAGTCTTTTGTTTGGTGCTGCATTCATTTGTACATGGACATCATCTGGTTCTTGGAATCCATGGAGCATTATATTTGTTAAATACTCCCAATAATATATTATATATTGAGGGGGGGTCGGCCCGTTTCGGCCCCAGTGCTGGTGTCCATCTATTTCATTCCATTTCATTTCAATTTCAAGTGTCGGTGTCCAACGGAGTCTATTCCCACTTGACGGGATCGGTTTCACACACGTACCTGAAAAGATTCTTGGATTTCGTGAAAGAAGATTGCGTAATACGCTTATCACGGAATACAAGATCAAGTGGAAGGATCGTGTTGAGGACGCTACATGGGAGACATTGACCACATGGACCCAAGTATGGACAGGCGGGCACCTAAGTGTGGACGCGAGATGACCGGCCAAGAGCCTTTAAAAGGGTGGCCAAGGTTAGTCATTAGTCACATATAGTCTCGCGTGTCTTTGTGAGAGCTCTATGGTCAGGAGCCTCGATCTAGTGCAGACGTGCACCTGCTTTATGCTAGCTTCAAGGTTGGGGAAGCTTGGAGCTAGGCAGGCTGATTGACGAGCTGAGTTAGGGATAGACTAACGGGCGGGTACCCAAGTATGGACGGGCGGGCATCCATGTGTGGATGCCCGATGACCGGCCAAGAGCCTATAAAAGGGTGGCCAAGGTTAGTCATTAGTCATATAGAGTCTCGCGTGTCTTTGTGAGAGCTCTATGGTCAAGAGCCTGGATCTAGTGTAGACGTGCACATGCTTTATGCAACCGAGGCCGGCAGCAGTCTCGAGGGCCGCAAGGGTAGGTTCGTGGCGGTATGGGACGTCACGAGGTAGAGATTGGTCGGTACGTTCATCTAGTTAGCTCACCTCGTGGCTCGGTGGGGACAGCCAAGACTTGCAGGCTTGCCCACGGCTGTCAAGGTTGGGAGGTGAGTCAGGCCCGCACCCTCGTCATGTTTGTTTGGTTTGTTTGCAGGTTTCGAGTCTTGTACCAGGAGCGTTCTACGAGGAGATCCTATGGGGATTTGACACATCCTCTTGCTCTAAGCTCTTATATGGAGACCTTCTTGGATGACGAGTTGGAGTGTCCTTTCCAAGCTCCCCTGTGTAGGAAATGCCCAAGTGATGATGGCCTATTGGTTTTCCTCTGTCAATGGACTCAAGACCTGGTGAAGGTCGGCTTTATAGTGGCCTTAATGAGATCATGTCTATTGATAGTTTGTTGGAGCGCCTTTTTTTGTTATAATCCTTATTGCTAGGCTTCATTATGGCTGAGTTTGCTCTGTATCCTTGAAGCTCTGACAGAAACTGAGCACACAGATCTTTGTATGGATGTATGCTCTTATGTGTGCGCGTAGGGGGGGTGTGGGAGCATATATTGATACCATGTTCTACACCCACTATTGGGCACTGATGACGTTAGTGGGGATGTCGTAGTATCTAGTCCATACTATGCATGATGGAGTTGGTGGTTTATTGTCTTGTGGATGACTACCATGAAGTTCTTATAAGGTGAACTTGGACATGTTCTTGGATTTGTCTAGGTTTATATATATATATATGTTCAACAATAAAAGCAAATACACCTTTACGGTGGTGGCTCTTTAGAGGGTTTTTTGGGACCCATTTGGTGTACTTTACGTGTGTGTGCGCGCGTGGGGTGTGTGTGTGTGTGGGGGGGGGGGAGCATATATTGATACGAAGTTCTACATTCCCTATTGGGCACTGATGACGTTAGTGGGGATGTCGTAGTATCCAGTCCATACTATACATGATGGAGTTGATGGTTTATTGTCTTATGGATGACTACCATGAGGTTATAAATTGCACATTCTTATAAGGTGAATTTGGGCATGTTCGTGGATTCATCTAGGTATATATGTCTCTCTCTCTCTTTCTTTTTTTTTTTTTTTCCGTGAAATGGTGTTTTATATTATATGTAAAATGTACATCAGCCACATGGCTCACACAGAACCTATGGCCCCAAACAAAACCCCCACAAAAGATCCTCTAAAGGATCGTGACCATGCAAACCTGTACACTAATAAGAAAGCCTCCTAGCCAAATAAGCATCCCAGATAGAAGCATCAAAGATGAGCCAGCCGAGCCGCCGTAGACCATAAGGAAATAACATCTGCATCCAGTAGCTGAGCTGAGAGAGGAGAAGAAAACTGCCAAAGCAGCAAACCGCGGATACGTAGAATGTGCCCATGTATTCCAGACAAGGAATCAAAAATGAACCCATTCTGTGTAGTCCAAATATGCCAAAGTCCTGTCCATCTAAGGAAATGGAATATCACAAGGTGGTTGTCTGAAGTAATGACTTGAGGACAAATCCCAAATATCCACTGATGAGCCGAAACAGTAGACCTCTCTACTGCCTCCCAAACGCGAGAGACAAAAGACCAAATTTGACGGGCCACTGGACAACTCATGAACAGATGCATAACTGTTTCAGTGCATGTCGTGCAGAAGAAGCAAGAGGCCACTGTAATTTTACGACGGCTCAGCTGATCCCGTGTAGGTAACCCTCCCACCAACATCCTCCAAATGAAAACCTTACCTTGGTAAGGGAGTTTAGACTGCCAACCACGCATAAGAGTTTTCTGCCACCATGATTTAGACTTGTGCAATCCCCACACCTTATTGGCCTTGGCTGAAACCCAATCTTTCTCTGATACAAGCTTATGATAGACTTGGTTAGCTGAGAGTGATATCAAGTCACCAGATTTACATAGTGCCCAATCAAGCCAAGGCTGATCTGCAGATGGCCGAGGCAATGGAGTAAAAGGCTCAACTGCATGCATGATGTCAACCCATAGTGGCTGAAATGTCCGAGGAACCCTAAAGTGCTGCCGAATACGACGAAATGAATATGGCCTGTCACGACCAGGTATCACAGCATCTCGGATTCTAACCAAGCCTAGCCTGACCATGCGGTTGAGTCGTATGCGTGAAGCATCTCTGTCTGGCCAAACAATGACACGCGACTCCACAAATGTTTCGAACTGCAAAGAGTTCAAAAGTAGTCTTTCATGACCAGGATCCCACCGAGCCAACAGTAGAACTTCATGCCAAGAAAGGAGAATATGCGATAAAATGTGTGATGAGCGAATACGGACAGGATGAGCCGCATTCACAATGTCCCACCATGAAGCCTGCACACGTGTCCGCCCATGTGACAATCCCTCCAACTCAATCAAGTCACGAGCCATGAAAACCCAAGGCTGCTCTTGCAAACACATATCCTGAAAAAGCGCCCACCTACGCGCCACCATATGCAAGCGGACATCCAGTAAAGCAGCCCCACCCATTCTTTTGGGCGTCGTAATGTGATTCCAAGCTATCCATGTTTGACCCATAATATTTCCTTGCCTCTTCCACAGCATAAACCGAATGGGAGCAACCAAACGGATGAGAGATTTGTGCGTCCAAGGTAGCAAAGGTAAAAAATAGGAAATCATGCTGAGCATAATAACCTGAGCTACCTTAACCCTCACATGCATAGGCCACCCTTGAGCTTTCCAATACACAAATTTATCTGAGATCCGAGCAGAAATCCAAGCAAGAAGCGCTTGGGGGTCCACATCCACACCCACCGGATATCCAAGATGACGAACAATGTCTCCTGTATGCACCACACGGCCTTGCCACCCTAATGCCTCAAGATCAAATTCCGTGCATACAATGAGGGCTGATTTTGATGAATTTATTTTCAGCCCAGAAGCCAATGCAAAATTATTCCAAGCTTCCATTGCTCGATCTATATTGGCTTTTTCGGCCCTGAGAAACATAAAAGTATCATCCGCAAGGGCTTGAGCAACCAATTGCTTGCCATGAGGGAGATGCAAACCAACCACTTCACCATGCGATGCCATAGCATCTAGGCGAGATAACATAGGATGAGTGGCAATGGCAAAGAAAAGAGGGCTAAGAGGACAGCCCTGCCGGAGAGAATGGGTGAGAGAAATACCATCCCAAAGTCCTCCATTGAGCATAATCCGCGTGATAGAGCCAGAACCAAGTAAATGCACCAAATTAGCCATTTTGGGACCAAAGCCCATGGCTGTCATTAACTGAGAAAGGAAAGACCAGCTGACATGATCAAAAGCTTTTTCAAGATCCAGCTGCACCATCACAATCTCTTGCTTCTTTGCCTTGGCATAATCCACTCCAATTTGAACATTAAGAATATTATGCAAAATATTCTTGCCATGCACAAATCCATATTGATATGGATGAACAAGAGTAGGAAGCACCTTCTGCAAGCGATTGGCAAAAATCTTTGTAAAGATTTTATACATAATACCCATAAGTGAGATCGGGCGCCATTGAGCCAAAGAAGTAGGCGAAGGGACTTTGGGCAACAAACGAAGTATGCCCAACTTCCAATCGGTAGGCATATATCCCTCATCCCAAACCCTTTGACAAATAAGCGTCAAAGGCTCTGCAAGCTGATCAGCATATTTTCGGAAAAACTCATTTGTCAAACCATCCCAACCAGGGCTCTTTCCCATGGGAAGTTTGGAGAGAACAGCTTCCACTTCCCCTTGAGTAACAGGAGCATCAAGCTGAACCGCCACATCAGGGTCAACTTGATATCGTACTTCAGCAAACAATGACTCCCTTGTAGCCAAGACAGCCGGTGAGACATCCTCTCGAGGGGCAAGCAAATCTTCATAAAACCTGATGCAATGCTGAATAACCTCAGAAGGTTGAGTAACAAGGTTGCCTTTGGCATCCCATCAGCCTAACAATATTCTCACGCATATGTTTTTGATGCAACTTATCATAGAAGCGTTGAGATTGACAGTTAGCATCCCGCAAAGCATCAAGACGTGCAAGTAGTTTAAAGTTTTAAAGCGAACATATTGTGCTTCCTGCACCCTAGATAGCTCTTTTTCAGCCATTCTATGGCATCCGCAACTTCAGCATCCATAGAGTCAGTAAACATGAACGCCTGCAAGCCCTTTAAAAGCGACTCAAGGAGGGCCACATGCTGTTTTTGTATAGAGGCATTAGCAAGACCATAATGCCGTGCTAATTTCCGAGTGTTGGTAAGGAACACTGGCCAAGCATGATAATCAGCCATGGACACTCTTGTGGAGAAATGTCGTATCAACTGACGCATATAAACATCAAAAACTTCATGCTCCAAAAAAGTGTGATTTAAGCGCAAAGGCAAGCGTCCCAACAAGCCTTTATATGCATCCACAGGATGATAGACCATTTCAAACACAAGCGGCCAATGATCTGACAAAACCTGTTGCTGATCAACCATCATAGTAAGAACCTCTGGCAAAAAGAGATCTTGATGTAAAATATACATCCTATCCAATCTAGCATAAGTGCCCCGAAACTGTTGTGAGGCATAAGTGTAACCCCTTTCATCTGAATGCAACCAAGACCACATGTCTTGTTTTAGCGACCTTGCTGCAAAAGCTTCCCACGCCTTTCTCTCCGGGCCATCCATTACAGAATGAGGGTACGTGGCTTGCTCCCTGGAGACACACATATTAAAGTCCCAAATCACAAAGCCAGGATGAGAGATTGAAAGAGCACACAAGTCATTCCACAGCAAACGGCGTGCACGAGCATTATTTGGAGCATACACCCCTAACAACCATAAAGGCGTATCATCCCAAACAATCTGTATCACTAGAAATCTTCCATGAACATCTTGAATCACAAGAGAAGGCTGAAACTGCGAACGAACAGCAAACATAACACCTGACTGCGAAGCAGGATGTCCGCTGTAGAAAACATGAAATCCCTTATATACATAGGCTTTGCCAGCCAACTTATGCTGCTTATGTTCAACTGCACACAAAACATCCCAACCATGACAAAAAGTTGTACGCCAAAGCCTGAACTGCTTTTGGCGCGAAGAAATACCCTTTACATTCCATTGTACAATTTTCATAAGCCTTCCCAGAAAAGGAATCAACAAGGCCGTGTACTAGGCCCAGGACAATCTGCCAAATCACGAACCTTTTGAAGCATTGCATTTTTAGACATGGTATTTGTGATCTCAGATTGCCCTTGGAGTTCCCGAGCACGTGTCAAAGGGTAATGACCATCCCATGGCGAGATGACCTCACCCTTCGAACCAAACACAAGAGGCAATTGTTGTTGTGCTTCTTTTGTTAGGCGATTTCTAATAGGATAGCGTTCTACTCTATCCACCCCAAGAGGCCCTGTACCCTGAGAAAGTTGGCCTCCCGGCCTCTCAATCCTGGTTTGTTGCTGGGCACCTGAACCCAAAGGGCGACGAGCATATGTATGTAAGGGCCCCTGATGAGTACGCAAAGGCCCCCGCCAAACAGCATCTGAGAAATCCCCCCGCGGGGCAACAAAATCGTGTCTTTTTACCACGTACTTCCACCCATATCTGCTCAACCTCATTCTGAACATCCACATGTACATCCATGTGTTGGGCATCATGTGAAGGAGCATCATGCTCATCTTCCACGGGCAACTGCCCATCAAGGATATCCTTTGTAGCAGCAACTTGTTCTTTCTTAGGACATTCTGAGACAAAGTGGCCCATCTCACCACATTTGAAACAGTGGCCAGCAAATGTATCCCACCTCAATTCATACATTAAAGGTTGCAGCCCAGCCATATTGACACGCAAATGTGTCGGCCTAGGTCTCCCAGTATTCCACAACATGCATAGACGATTTCGGTTTCTAGATGTCATTCGAGGCACCACCAAGACATCACCGATACCTCGCATGAGACTTGGTAAAACACGCCAAAACATTGGTGGGAATTGTTTCACTTCAACCCAAACTGGGCAAGCCTGGCGCAACATATCTTGGTACTCTGCCATAGGCTTCCACGGAACCACATGAACCAACTGGCCATCCAAAAAAAGTGGCACCTGCTCCAAGACTGCCCTACGGGCTTCCGAAGTGCGAAAAAGTATTTCATAAAAGCCTCTCGGACCATCGTAAATCTCCTCAAGTGCCTCAGGCGACACCAAGCGACCCAGCCATGCTCTAAGACGAGGCAGCAATGGAATACGCCCAGTAAAGAAAAAGATAGCAGCACGATCATGAAAATCTGCTAGCTGTTGTAGCAACAAAGGAGTCTCCATGCATACATCAGCCACACCACTATTATCCACTGCAGCCATTTGCACGCTATTTGCCTTCACATATTCTTGCAGAAGCTCACCAGTGATCTGCAGCAAACGTGCAAACTCCGGAGAAGGTGCCTGAGAACTTTCCTCTGCATTCTCTCCAACATTCACCGGAGTATAGCTTGCATCAACATCAAGCCTTTGACGTTTTTGTTGCTCTGAGGCATCTGAAGCATAACCCACATCCTTCTCGATCATCTCCTCAATAAGATCCATGTTAAGGCTATTGGCAGCCATGTCGCCAACAGCAGCAGCCGGGTCATCCAAATCCATGTACAAAAGCAAAGAAAACTCGTTCTCTCAAACCCAAATTCAGCACCTGCTGCAGTGCTGGCTGGAAACTCTTCTGTACCTGCAGTACCTGCTGAAACCCTACTGTACTTGCAGTACTGACTGGAAACTCTTCTGTACCACCTGCTGAAACCCTACTGTACCTGCAAGTCACCTGCTAGAAACCCTACTGTACCTACAGTACCGGCAGCTGGAAACTCTTCTGTACCTGCAGTACTTACGGAAACTATTGCACCTCGAAGAACCCCTACTGTACTGCAGCACCTGCTGGAAACCCTACTGAACCTGCAGTACTTGCTAGAAACCCTAGTGTACCTGCTGTATTTACAGTAATACCTCTTGTTGCAAGCAGCTCCACTGAAAACGAAAGGCGGTGTGTTGTCTTCTCTGCAAGGATGTCGATCACACAAAGGGCAAGCGTATCTCTGCTGAACGGCCTGTTGATGGCGACTATCTGCTGGGGGTGACGACTGCCTGCTGAAGGCGACTATCCGCACACACACACACTCTCTCTCTCTCTCTCTCTCACTCACACACACACACACACACACACACACACAGAGGGATGTACAGAGAAGAGGATCTCTCTCTCTCTTTCTCTCTCTCTCTCTCTCTCTCTCTCATGTGCAAATTGTCAATTTGTGAAATGCTAAATTTTGCTTGAACTAATTAAAATTTTTGCTCCAAGCTTCCACATGACACATAGAAGTTCTACTGCTTGCCCAAGTACATCAAATTGGTGCCATGTACACATTTCAGGGAATTGCTACATTCAAGCTGTCTTAAAGGTCCTTTAGCAGACATATTGTGCTTATTCTTTCTATCTTTAGCGGTGCAATTGCCCTATCAACTACTTATTTGCTGTACTAATTCTTTCCATTTGCTACTTCCCTTAGTGCTAGGCTTCATTATGGCTGAGTTTGCCTTGCACCTCCGGAGGTTTGACAAAAACTCAGTATGAAGGGCTCTGTGTGAATATATGCTCGTGTGTGTGTGTGTGTGTGTGTGTGGATGTGGGTGTGAGAGCATATCTTGATTCAAAGTTCTACACCCACTATTGGGCACTGATGACGTTAGTGTGTAGTGGGGATGTCGTAGTATCTAGTCCATACTATGCATAATGGAGTTGATAGTTATATAGTCTTGTGGGTTGACTACCATGAGTATATAACATGCACGTTCCTGAAAGGTGAATTTCGGCATGTTCTTGGATTCATCTAGGTATATAATTCAGCCGTATTAGCGGACATGCAAATTTCACATTGTGAAGTTTTCGTCTGAGTTGCGGCCAATTGATATTGTGCTTATTCTTTCTATCTTTAGCGGTGCATTTGCCCTATCAACTACTTATTTGCTATAATAATTCTTTCTATTTGCTACTTCCCTTAGTGCTAGGCTTCATTATGGCTGAGTCTGCCCTATATCTCCGGAGGTTTGACAAAAACTCAGGACGAAGGGCTTTGTGTGAATATATGCTCTTATGTGTGTGTGTGTGTGTGTGTGTGTGTGTTCGTGGAGTGCGTGTGTTAGAGCATATCTTGATTCAGAGTTCTACACCCACTATTGGGCAGTGATGACGTTAGTGGGGATGTTGTAGTATCTAGTCCATACTATGCATAATGGAGTTGATAGTTATATAGTCTTGTGGGTTGACTACCGTGAGTATATAACATGCACGTTCCTAAAAGGTGAATTTGGGCATGTTCCTAGATTCATCTAGGTATATATATTAAAGGTCCTTTGGACACTAAAAAGCTTTGAACGGGCAGAAAAGTTTTCAAACTTTATTTCTTCCCTGATTTTTTTTTGGGGGCGGTGTACTTATTGTCACTGCTGAACAAGATCCAGTACTCATCTCTTTTATTCTATGCTGCTTAGAATGATGATATTTTTCTTTTTTGGGTTTTTGTATAAGCCGTGCTCAAGGTGTCTTGCTTTGGTGGTTCTGGTTACACTTGTCTATATGACAAATTCTTTTCTCGTTGCTTTTATGGTTGATTGCAGTATACTCCAGCCATTGATGTCTGGAGCATTGGATGCATCTTTGCAGAGATTTTAACAGGGAAGCCTCTTTTCCCAGGCAAGAATGTAGTTCATCAGCTGGAACTGATCACCGACTTACTTGGCACTCCACAGCCAGAAGTGATTGGAAGGGTTTGTACTACTTGCTATCTTCTTTTTAAATGGGACAGCTGTAAGGTGTTTTTTTTTGTGACTTGTTTGCATCTTCCTGTTTTGTTAATCTCTTATTTAGCAAGAGTTTAATCCAGCAATCAATTTAAGAACCAAATGATACAAGTACTGATCATGAAGTGTTTTACCAGGTGCGAAATGAGAAAGCAAGGAGGTACCTCATCACCATGCCAAAAAAGCCACCTGTGCAGTTTTCTCAAAAATTTCCTAATGCAGATCCTTTGGCTCTTCGCCTTCTTGAAAGGCTTCTTGCTTTTGATCCCAAATACCGCCCCTCTGCAGAGGAGGTATGTATTGAGCTACACAAGATCTGCAAGAGCAAAGTGAATGAGAAAATGATTATTCATTATTGGCTGTTCTTTATTGTGCCGCTGCATCATATCTGAGTCTCCCGTTCACCTGCAGATGATAGAAACTTAGAATGATGGTCCATTCTCAAATGACAAATTTATACATAAACTGTGAACTGTATGCTTTTTGAGGTTGAGCCTTGTTATGCAAATAGTATTGCATTGTGTTTTGTAGGCTTTAGCAGATCCTTACTTCAAGGGTTTAGCTAAGGTTGAGCGCGAGCCGTCTGCCCAACCTATCAGTAAGTTGGAGTTTGAATTTGAGAGGCGAAGGGTTTCGAAAGAGGATGTCAGGGAGCTTATCTATAGAGAGGTAATGTGAACTTGTCCTTTTTCTAAACCAGTTTTTTTGTTGTGTATATTCTTTTTGTGTTTCAACTTGATTCTTGATGTATATAACAAAGTTTGTGTCTTTCTTGACAGATACTTGAGTATTATCCACATATGCTGAAAGAGTATTTAAATGGAAGGGACAGGTCCAATTTTTTGTATCCCAGGTTTGTGTACCTGATTTATGTCGTCCATTTTCCATATGGCTACATTATCTGATGCTTGCAAATGACAAACAAATTCACGTCTCTTCTTCCTTGGAAATGGCAGTGCTGTAGATCAATTCAAAAAGCAGTTCTCTCATCTGGAGGGTGGTGGAATAATGCCTTTGGAAAGACAACACGCATCTCTGCCAAGGTTTAAGCACACTACTGATTTTGTGTTTAATGTGTGACTGATGGTGTCCTTAGGGCCTTAGGTCCATTCACACATGCATGTCGGCCGGCCCAGCCCAGCCACCCACACGCACAAACCACTGAGAGAGAGAGAGAGAGAGAGAGAGAGAGAGAGAGAGAGAGAGAGGGGGGGGGGGGGAGAGGGGGGGAGGGAGGCGGTCTATAAGACCCCCACGTACTGTGTGAGTTCTCGATGTACAGTGGAATCAACCCTGCACACTTGGGATGTTCTCAGCTCTCGTAGTCTCATTTCTGAGGTGGTGGGAGGACATCCTCAACTGATTGATGGCAATCCTCATTGCATGTGACATGTGTCCGTGGAGATACCGGTGTGTCAATGAAGCCATTCTTGGATACCCTTAAGAAGTGTTGTTTGTAGAATTGAAGCTTCGTGGGAAGCTGTGGTGGTGATACCCATTTCCGACTCGAGTGAATCCCAGGAGGGTGATGCTGTTGATCTCCTGTCAGGAGAACGTGAGTACCAAGACCTACTATGGCCCTGCTTTTGTGCAAATGCGAAATTTAGGTGTCTTCTGGAAGAGGGCACCAATGATGAGTGGTGCTGCCCAAATTCTGCTACTAAGACTATCTCATGTGGTAAAGAGGGCTTACTCCTGATCATGTGTGAAAACATCATGACCTGCACTCTCTCTGTCCTGCTCTCCCAGATCACCTCCCCAAAATGGAGCCCTATACATCATAGTTGGCCTCACAATTGTGTCAAACAGCCCTCTCTTCATTCCAGGTTCTTGAAAGTGGGCCTGAAAACATTGTCTCTCCAGACAAGCCAATATAGCATATTCTCTTGCTAAGCTAGCGTGGGCAGCCGTGCATATGGCTAATATAGGACGGGTGAAGGTAATCCTCAGAAAGACATGTGAAGGAACTATCTCCGTTGTTGTCCCACTTGCGCACAAAGGGAAGAAGCTGACTGATAGTGAGAGGATATGATGGCTTTGAACACTACAAGAATTAGGACAACTAAAAGAGGTTAATGAGGGGATTCGGGGAAATACACGAGTTGTGAAAAGCATGATTGTATTCTGAGTATTGGTGGTCTCTTTTATAGGAGAGACCCCTTTACAAGTTGTGTGCATATGCTGCCACGATATGGCACATGTCAAAGCATGATGCCAAGTGTGTTGGGTATTTGGAGTCTGTGTGTGTATCTGTCCTATACATGCACCCCTGTTTGTGTACCGGCTTGTGTCTGTGTGAAAAGCCTTTATATGTGTGTAAACAATCACTTACGTTTGTGTGTAAGTGCACGTGAACAACCTCATGTAGCTGTTTTATGTGTGTGATAAGCAGTGATGTCATGGGTACTTGCCATGTGTCATTGCCCCAATGTGTGTTGTCACTCTTTGGAGCTTTTAACCATCATTAAACAAAGTATCTTTGAGTCGTGCAATCACTGTTCCTTTCTCTCTCTCTCTCTCTTTACTACACTCATCACCATGCATCTGTTTAAGCCTCCATAATTCTGCTCTGCCGACCCTAACTACCCACAAAATGGTATCAGAGCCAGGTTCTCAATTTGCTGTCCGTCATGGTCGCCCCAGAGCTGCCCGCTGCCAAAATCGGGTGGCACTAGTGCTGGGTGCACTGCCCAGCCCGTCGGCGGCGGCGCACGTTTTCTTGGCAGCACTAGTGCGAGCATCCTGACACTGATTGGTTTGCTCTGCCGCCTCTTCCTGCACGCCCAGCTGTCCCGTCCAACACGTTACCGGCTGCGCCAGTACATGGCTGCCAACAGCTCTGCCAGCTCGTGTACGCCTGCCCTAGCCCGCTTGTGCGCCCAGCCACTGTTGCACTAGTTCATGGCTGCCCAGCCTCTGAGATGGTCTCCAGTCAGGCCTACTCCGCCTAGCCCATGTGGTGATGTTAGTGCACATTGCTCTGCCGCCGTTACCTCAGCTGAGTACGCTATTGTAGCAGCAGTGCCTCCCAGCCTCTCAAGCATAGTTGGCTCTGTGAACTCCGCCACCGGCAGCCAGTGCTGTTTTCCAGTGTTTCTTGGGGGAGCTTGTTCAACGCCCTGCCGGGGGACTCTGTAGCTCTTATGCTGCCCAACAACGGTTTTTCCCATCTGCCTGTCTGTCAAGGTTCTGCCTACAGCTTCCAACCTTGTCCATGGCACCTTTTACACTATGTTGGCGGTCACCCCTTTGCCCTGTGTAGCAGAGCTCAACACACTCCCACATGTGTAGGGTCCGATTACTTCTTCTTGACTCCTGTACCTACACATGACTTTGATGGATTATGCAAAGGAGATCCCAGACATTGCTTACACTTCTGAAGTTTCAGCTGCTCCCTTCTTCTTCCTTACCAAGCTTGGGGCTCAAGGAGCAGTAGCATGGAAACGCTGCGGGAAGTGACAAGTCTCAGCTGCTTCCTTCTTCCTTATCAAGCTTGGGGCTCAAGGAGCAGCAGCATGGAAACGCTGCCGGAAGTGACCAGTCTCTTCGATAAATGCTCAGGAAGTCACTAAAAGTTTCCAAAAAAAAATTCCTTTTGTGTTTATGTTTGAGTCATGGGTTCTTTGCTCGGGGAGTCCCCCCAAATCTGAGTAAAATAATCCATATGTGTGTTCTTTCCTTTATATGTTTGTATCACCTTTACTTATAAAAGGCTCCTTGTTTTCTCTTATCCCTGTTAGGAGTTTTTTTTTTTTTTTTTTGGGGGGGGGGGGGGGGGGAGAAGCTGTTTCGGTCACTTGTTGATTGGAGGATTAGCATGGCACAGGACGTGCACATGGCTAGATCGCTTGCTTGCAGCATATGATGAGTTAGAAGGTATCTAGGTGCCTCTATAAGTGCCGACCTCCCTACCTCGGGTGAAAACCCTTGACTAGGGAGACTCTGTAACCATGGCAAGGGAGGTGATGCATGGTGAGTCTTGCTCTGAGGCAGCATGGATGTAGGTGGTAGAATCTTTAGGTCTCACCACCTTCACTTTGAAGGTGGGATTGTCGGGTATTCAGAGTCTTTGTGTGTGTATCCGTCGCATATACCGTGTTTGTGTATCGGCTTGTGTCCGCGCGGAAAAGCCGTTCATGTGTGTATGCGATGAGTAGTGATGGCATGGGCGCTTGCCATGTGTCATTGCCCCAATTTGTGTTGTGTCAAAAGATAAGGCTCTAAAAGCCTATAAAAGCATTGTACTATTTGGAGCTTTTAACGATCATTGATCAAAGTAGTGTTTCTCTCTCATTTCAGTTTTTCACATCTCCTTCTCTCTCTTTACTACACTCATCATCCTGTACCCGTTTAAGCCTCCAAAGTTGCTGCTCTACTAACCCTAACTACCCACTAAGTGTTCCTAAGAGGTGTCTTCTTTACTCATCATTGCTTACATAAGAGCCTTCTAAGAGGTTGTTCCTACACACAAAGGAACCTACACACTAGCAGCTCTTTACACACACTAAAGCTGCATTCTTTAAACCTAAGCTTACACACACTAAAGTGCTAGTTTACACAACCATCTAGCACTCGTTTATTCCCACATTAATCACTATTAATATTTAACATTCCCTCCCTAGGATAATGTGGCGAGAAAGTCCAGTCATCATTGACTAAGTTGGCTTTTTCTTCTGGCTATTGCTGTTGGTCGTCGAGGAGAAAGTGACAGAGTTTCCAAAGTCTTCATCGTTTTTTTGCTTTGCCTAGGACATCACCTAGGCATCACGAGAATCCCACCTATGTTGTTCTTTAGTAGGAGGAGGACCTTGTTCGACAGCCACCTACGCAACTTTTTTGGTTGCACTTTTTGTTATGGACACTGTTATTGAGGAAGGACATGTTTCATTCCCAGTGATAATTCTGATAACCCCCTGGCTATCAACATGTCATGTGCATCATGTACTTGGATGCCACGTGGACATATTTGTACAACAGGTGTAGGACCTTGAGTGGTAATTAGTCCCTTGTGAGTCCTAGTCTGGGACGAGTGAGCCAGGGTTCCAATCTCAGCAATGTTTCTTTTGTCATTGAAAAGGACATATTTCTAAGGTATGCCCTAAGCAAAAGCCTGCACAAACCACCACCTCGGTCTCACAGCTTCTGTGGTGAGCTAGTCTCCCACACGGACCCTGTAGGTTATTGCTAGTCCTCCAATTCCCATTTTTACGGTGGTGCCATCATGAGTCGGGAGCTCGAATATAAGCAGAAGGGCAACTCATCTTGAGCAAGATGAGTTGCTCAAGACATTTGGCTACATTGGTGCCAAGAGAGGAGTCGTACTATTTAATAGCGGTAGTGTAGAGAGTCGTCGTACTATTTGACAGCGGCAACACAGTGGATGTGGTCACGGAATAGGTCCCCTGGTGAGTTCGGTTCTCGTTGACCTCGATAGATAAGAAAGTGGAGGGATTTAGCATGGGGCTGACAACGAGCATCAAGTTTGAAAGTCGTGCGAAATTAGTCATCCTGGGCACATAATTTGTGTGTGATTTTATGACTGCCTCTCTTGTAGGTGTACACATCATCTTAGGGATTCAGTGGTTTCACAAGTTTACCCCAGAGGTTGACTCAGAGTAGCACACGTTCTGGATTACCCGAAATGTGTCAAAGCCTCTTGTGCTCATTAAATGTGATCAAGGGAGACATATTACCTGAGCAAGGCCATGGAGATTGTTGTAATCTGGTTTCATACGCTCTAGTGTGTCTCCATTCGCAGTTTCGATCCTCTTTGTGCAAAAGAAGGATGGATCCTTTCGACTTTGTGTAGATTAAAATTGGATAGTCTTTCCAATGAGCCGTGATTCTTTTCAAGAAAGCCACAAAACTGGCTCATTTTTTTTCCAACTTTTGCACAACTAGGTGTTCCTTCTGAGCTCGCTATGTAGCTTAGTGCTAAGGCTTATTAAGCCTTATAAGGCTTACTTAAGCCTTACTAAAAGGCTTTCGACAGCTGTGCTGAAATTTGAATGTCGCTTGAGCAGCAACCTGATGCCATCAAATCGACTTCAATAAAAATCTCAACAGATTAGTACGTACAATAGAAAAAAATTCAATTGGTAAATATTTGGACCTTTTTGCATTATCACTTCTACCTTAAAAATAAAGTTTGCTGCAAGCCGAACATTTGGGGATTTCTCAAAAATCACAGAAATTAGCTCAAATTGAAGCCCTTGCATTAACCAAAAGTTAGACACTTTCAATTTTAGGCTAATTAATGCTTCTATAACAACATAAATTTGGGGATTTTTTCCAAATCAACCAAAATTGGGCAAATCAAATTATATTTCAGCACATTGAAGTTCCCATAAGATCATGGATGGGGTAGTCGCATGAAAGAGATGCTGGAAAAGGTGACATCATTGGCATCGAGGAGAGATTAATCTCCTAAAATCATTTTCCTGTTTTTATGTATGTTAAGAGTCATGGGTCCTCTGTCCAAGATGTCCCCCGAAATTGATTTCTAATAAATGTTCATCATGTGTGTCAGTGTTTGTCTGAGTTTTGTACCGCCTTGTTTTATAATAGTTTCATATTTGTAGTTTATTGTAATTAAGAGCCAGGGGGTGACTAAGTGCCGACCTCGCTACCTCAGTTTTGTTCCGATAGGAGAGACTACCATTGCACGGGAGGTGTAGATGGTGAGTCTGCTCTCAGCCAATACGGATGGGGTAGGTGGTAGCAGTTTCTTTGTGTCGGGTCTCACCACCTTCCGCTCCGAAGCGGGGTTTGTTAGGATATTCAGAGCTTCACATGCTTGTCCACCTTGTTCATTTATGAGTGTGTACTTGCTTAGGTGTGAACGTCCTCTTATTTGGATAAGATAAGTATGTGCTATGTGTCGTGCCCATTAATACTCATGATTTGTGTGTGTCATAAGATAAGGTTTGCTACCTACAAAAGGCATGTGTTCACCTCGCTACCTCGGTCTTTTTCTGATAGGAGAGACTACCATTGCACGGGAGGTGTAGATGGTGAGTCTGCTCTGAGGGGTACTAGGGATGGGATAGGTGGTAGCAACTTCTTTGTGTTGGGGTCTCACCTTCTTTGCCTCCGAAGTTGGAATATTCGGAGCTTCACATGCTTGTCGACCTTGTTCATTTGTGTGTGTGTACTTGCTTAGGTGTGAACTTCGTCTTATTTGGATAAGATAAGTATGTGCTATGTGTCATCGTGTCCATTAGTACTCATGATTTGTGTGTCATAAGATAAGGATTGCCACCTACAAAAGGCTTGTACTTGGTATACTTTCATAACACTGATAAGAGTGTTCATTGAGTCGTGCTATCTCTTATAGCATTGTACTTTTTCTTTCTCTCTTTCTTTATTACGATTTTGTACCCAGGATGATGTACCTCATCTCCAATTGTGCTTTGGAGAGTCTATTTCTCTTTTTCGTGTGAAAAAGAGTCCATGTACTCTAGTTCCTCTCACAAGGCCCTGAACTGCAATCCTGGGAGAGAACTCTCAATGCAATCCGTCTCTACATTGTACAAAAAAGAATGTTAAGTTAGTGTTAAAAAGAGAGTAGCATTTGAATGTAGATTTTGAAAGAATAGGAGACAAAGATACAAGATTCAAGAATCAAGAACCTTACCAAGTTGGGTGTCCCAATACCGTATTTCTCCCACCAAGACACTGGCTCCAATTGTATCTCCCTGAGCAATGCAGTAGCTCGCCCAAACATATGGCTACCGCTGCGGTAAATGAGAAGCTCATTCTCGAGCTTTCTCATAAGCTGTATATCACCTCCCACTCCCACCAACTTGGTAATGTACTTGATCCATCTTGACTCTAGCTCCTCATTGAGGTATTGCTCCTCATTCCTCCAAAGGAGGTGCAAAATGTGAGCAACAGCATGGATTGGCCTATTGTCATGTGCACAGTGTGTATCTACCGTGTGCTATACGCATGCAAGACTAGTTTCGAGGCTTGGGGAAGCTTGGAACTAAGCAGGCTGATTGACGAGCCGAGTTAGGGATATACTAACGGGCGGGCACCCAAGTATGGACGGGCGGGCGGCCAAGTGTGGACGCCCGATGACCGGCCAAGAGCCTATAAAAGGGTGGCCAAGGTTAGTTATTGTATTATAGAGAGTCTCGCGAGTTTGTGAGAGCTCTATGGTCTTGGAGAGTGGATCTAGTGCAGACGTGCACCTGCTTTGCGCAGCTGAGGCCGGCTGCAGTCTCGAGGCCTGCGAGGGGAGCTTCGTGGCGGTATGGGACGTCGCGAGGAGGAGATTGGTCGGTACGTCAAGCTAGTTAGCTCAGCTCGTGGCTCGGTGGGGACAGCCAAGATTGTGGGCTCGCCCACGGCTGTCATGGTTGGGAGGTGAGTCAGGCCTGCACCCCCTTTGTTGTTTGTTGTTCGTTTGTTTGCAGGATTCGAGTTTCGAACCAAGATCGATCACGAGGAGATCCATGGGGATTTGACAGTGGTATCAGAGCATACCTCCTGAACGAGCAAGTCGGTAGGTAGAGAAGAAGAGGTCGAAGAACGGTATGTGTTAAAAAAGCTTGCTGTTTTTTCTGTGCATACTGCAGATTTCAGGTCGAGTATGTGTTTTTTCTTCATCAAAGACACCCATGTTGATGGGGGATGCTCGTATTAGAAGGGTCGTTTGCTTTGCAAAGAAGAGAGAGACTTGTGCAAACGCATGAACCGCAGGGAGAGAAACAGAAAAAAAGCATACTTGCTTTTCGTTGCTTTTTGGCGCAAGAGAGAGAGAGAGAGAGAGCAAGAGAAGTGCTGGATCACGTATTCAGGTTGGCGAGTGGCCGAGTACCGTTGACGTGTGTGTCGTATGTGTCATAGGCGTTGGGCTACTAGCAACTACAGGCGGCGAGGCGTGCCAGGCATGCGGACAGCCCTGCGCAGCCAGCCTAGGCAGCGCCTACGCCAGGCGGGCAGTGCCCAGGCCAGCCCAGGCGCCCAGCCAGGCCCTGTAGGCGGCCCAGCGCAGGTAACGTAACAGGCTGGCGAGGCGCAGAAGCGCAGGCAATAGCCACATGGGTGACGCACGCGTGAAGGCGTCGGCAGCTCACCAATGGGCGATTCCAGGGGAAGAGAAAAAAAAACTAAGGAAAGCTTACGTTTTTTTTTAGCTTTCGGTTTTTTTTTGGAGTTTAAAATTTTTAACTTTTAAAAGAACCCCCCTCTCCAAGGTTTCCAAGGTGTTTTATTTTTTTAAGACAATAGAATATATATATATATATATATATATATATATATATATATTCCAAAAAAAAACACAAAAGCTAAAGCAAAAGCTAAGCTTAGCTTTTGGAGATTTTTTGGCTTTTGGGAAACCTTTATAAACCCCTCAAGCGGGCTTCTTGCCACACATCTCTCAAGTTCTCAAGTTTTCAAGCTCTCAAGTTTTCTTGCCACACATCTCTCAAGTTCCCATGCACTTTTGTTGTGCAAAGATTGAGTTTTCTCTCCACGTACCCTCTTCACGATGTCGACCCAAGAATCAGAGTTGGAGCCCCTCGTGGAACGCGAAGGCTTGCCGGCTACGGAAGGTACCGATGCCGATCTTTTTGACGATTTTGTGTCAAAATCAGATTTCCAAGAGTTCAAAGTAGCTCTCGAAGCTTCTTCGACGGAACGTCAGGCACAAATCGCAGCCTAGATGCAAGCTTTGTAGAACTCCATCGCTCTATTGACCATTACCCTCTCTACTTTCTCGGGTATGGATACCTTGGCTTCAGCTTTAGGCCCCAACATTACTTCGGAACCGTTCGGGGGCGAGCAAAAGCAGCGAACCAAGGAGATCGTGGACACGTGGCTACATAAGTGGCAAGTTCACTTTCAGTTTCATCCATATGATGATGGAAAAAAGATACAGTTAGCAGCAGGTTTCCTGTCCGGCAAAGCTTTGCTTTGGTGGAAGGAACTCAACCCTAAGCCAACAACTTGGGCACAATTTGAAGATATCTTCAAGAAAGAATTCCTCAAGAAAGAGGATGATTACGATGTTGTTGCCCGGTTTTCAGCTTTGACCATGACCTCGCAGCACCTCACTTATGAGGTCTACCTCCAGAAGTTTCGTGACTTGCAGATGAAAGCTACAAAGATGGAACCCACTACTCTTTTGGGGTTTTTCGTGGCTGGTTTACCAGACTCGTACCGATTACAGGTTAAAAATAACAATTGTAAAACTTTGGATGAGGCCATTCATTCAGCTCGTATCTATGATGAAACGATGGTCTCTTCCAAATCGAAACCCGTTACCGAGCAGGGGAACAAGCATAAAAGAAGGTTCTCTGCACCTATGGCTAACATGACTGAAGGCAAGTCTTCGGAGCAACCTTCGAAGAATACAAGTTCGACACCAGCCAAGAAGAAACGACTCCTTGGGGCTTTGAAGCTCAAGAAGGAAGGACGTTGTTTTTTCTGCGAAGAAAAGGGACACATGCGTAACGAGTGCCCGAAGCAAAAGGGTACCAAGTCAAACGCAGGACCCAAACCAAAGACAGCTAACCAGTTGTCTTTGACAGGTAAGTCAATTACTGTACTTTCTCGCCCTAGTACGTGTTCTGATTGTCTGTTCAATTCTAAAGTATTTGGCTTGCATGATCTTCTCCGAGTTTATGGAGAAGTGAAGGGCCATAAGATTCACATTCTTTTAGACCCTGGCAGTTCGCATAACTTTGTTAAGTAGAAACTTGTGCAGAAATTGAGTCTTGATACGACACTCACCGACCATACCTATGAGGTACGTCTACCTGCGGGCAGACAAGTTTGGGATCGTAAGGTGGAGATGCTTCCAATCCAGATTCAGGACTACAAAGATATTCTAGAATGCTATGTCATGCATCTGGAAAATGTAGACTTGTTTCTAGGGATTGTGTGGTTTAAGACTCTTGACGTCCAGATAGATTGGTCTAGTCATATTTTTTCTTTTCAGCATAGGAACACCCAGTATAGTATTTTAGGTGATTGTATTCATTCCTCTCAGGGACCTCTTGTAAATACAATTGATTTTGGAAATATAATGGATTCTTCTTTATATACCGCTTTCCATTGTGTATTGATTCCACTTTCTTCTTTTCTCATCCCTTCCATGGATGTAAATGAATTAAGTGTGTTTGAAAGCAAAGAATTACAGAAGATACTTGATTCGTTTGAAGATGTATTTCCTAAGGAACTGCCATCGGGTTTACCACCTGAACGGGCAGTAGATCATCGTATTGACTTGATCCCTGGTGCTCATCTTGTCAGCATTCCACCTTATAGGATGAGCCAAGCTGAGGAAGATGAGTTGGCTAAACAACTTGAGTTAAGACGGGGCATCTAGAATGGGACGAGTGTTCCTACACTTGTCATTTTACCTTGCACTTGTTAATTTTGCTAATACTTGTCAATTAAGGTAGCCACATGTCGTTTGGAGCTTACTCTTTCCATTCTATAGCATTGAAGCCTCAAACCTTTAAGTTGGAGCTCTCCCTCTTCACTTCAAAGAACACTTGCAAAGGTTCAGGCAATTTCTACCCGACGTTTGATTCAATAAGTTCCTGCGAAAGGGGAGGGGCATGTTCCCCTCTCAGTGAGGTCTTGTTACTCTTTTCTTGTAATCCTACTTTCTTTCATTATTTATGATTATTGATTAAATGGGTTTGTTACAAGTATATCAATTTTGTCACTTTTACGTGTCCGTGCGTTACATGGTATCAGAGCTAGGTCTTCTCTTGTGAGAACTTCCTTATGGTGGCATAATTTTTGGCGAGCCCACAGATTACATTCACCATGTCAGGAGAAGGAGAAAGAGTATTCATCAACAATCTTGAGGTTCTTGACATTCTTTGACGGTGTCTTTTTCAAATCATGAGAAGATTCAAAGGTACAAAGAGCTCCAAGCAGATTCAGAGATTCAAGCTTTGATGGAGAGAAGAGCTAAAACTAGAGCTAAAGCTAAAGTCTTTGAAGGCTTGCTTACTGAGAAGGTTGTTGCGATCGATTGTGTTGCAGTAGGAAAAGCCTACCTCAGCATGAAAGGTGTCTCTACTTCAGAAAAGTCAAAGACCATGAAATTTACTTCACCCACTATCATTAGAGAAGGTAGTCAAGGTGCAACCTCAAAGTTGCACCATACCCAAGCCGCCTCATCTTGTCTTGAAAATCCTCATAAGGACAAGAAGACAATCAAAGAACCACAAATGTCCATGGTGGCTGATTCGCCTAAGGCTGTTATGGCGAAAGAATAGCGAATCATGAAGTAACTTGACAAGTAGTTGCAAGTGGGAGTTCAAGCCCGTAGAAAAGAGCGTCAAGTTTGATGCTTTTTATGGTAAGAGAGATTCTCAAAAAGCTGTTTCTTTCATTAGGCAATTCGATGTTGTTTCTGGTGGTAAAGATTATTTAAAAAAGTCTAAGATTAGGATGGCGAGAATGCACTTGAAGGATGCTATCCATAATTGGTGGCTCAAGATTGTCAATGAAGAGAGAGAACCGAAGACATGGAATGACTTCATGGAGATGTTCAATAAGAAGTTTTTATCTTCATGCTTTGAAGCTGATGGGCAATAGGAATGGAATGAGTTGAAGAAGAACCAAGGGGAGAATATTGAAACTTACATCTATAAGTTTGCTGCAACCTCTCTCAAATTCACATCTCTCAATGAAATTGTCTCAAATATGGAGATGAGGATGTTTATCCATGGCTTACATCCAACGGTTCGACGGGCGGTCGAGATGACAAAGCGGGACACCCTGAAAGCAACTCAAGATACAACCATAGAAGGAGAAGGATTGCTTATGCCTTTGACAATTGGGAAGTCTTATAGAGAAGAGTCCCAAAAGAGGAAGGCCAAGGTGTTTCACCAAAAGGAGTTAGAACAACAAGAGTAGAAGTGAGAGAATTGTGGTAAACCACCATTGTCACCTAGAAGGAAGTTGATGTATCAAAAGCTGGTAGAGTATAGGAAAATGCTTCAGCTATGGAGAAAAAGACATATGGGGGGACAGTGCCCCAGCAAGTCAAAGAAGGAGAATCAGTTGCAAAAATTACCTTAGGTGAATGCTCTTCCTAAAGAACTCTTGCAATTGGATGATATACTTCTTCAAAGCTGTTTATGGCCAACTTATCCACTCTAATATTAGTGCTACTCACCATTATATTCATCCTCTGATTATGAAATCTCTCAAACTGTCTAAGGAGAGGTTTAGCACTCCGGAAACATCAAGTGTTGCCTATGAAGGGATGCAATCTCAAATCACCCCAATTCTCGGGAAACTTAGGATTGAGATAGGGGAGTATGTAGATCATGAGAATTTTGTTGTGGAAAATATAAGCGATTGTGATATTGTACTTGGTCTGCCTTGGAATAGAAAAGTTGATCTAGCCATTGATTGGAACTGAAGTAAGTTTAGGTTCCCTTTTAAAGGCAAGAATGTATCTTTTGATGTGGGAGTTGAGGGAAACTCTATTCTCATGATATCCCATGTACAAGTTTCCAAAGTAATGAAAGCGTCTGTTTCCTTGTACTAGCTTTTTGTAAAAGACTCTAAAAATAAAGAGTATGAGCCTAAAGAGTCCCTCTCTAGTTTCAATATGGAGAGGATTGATTTCTTAAAGAGGTATGAGGATTGTTTTGTAGATTCTTCACTAGATAAACTACAACTAGATCATCAAATCAACCTCATTGCTGGGATTTCACCTCCAAACCAGCCAACTTACCGCCTAAGCCTAGCCCAACATGAGTAGATTATGAAGCAAGTAAATGAATTATTGAAAAAGGGTTTGATTACGCCTAGTTCTTCACCCTTTTGTTTTCTAGTGTTGTTAGTCCAGAAGAAGGATGGGTCTTGGCGCATGTGCATGGATTATAGAGCCCTCAATAATATTAATATAAAGAACATGTTTCCCATACCTAGTATACGACAGGTTGGATGGATCCAAAGTGTTCAGCAAGATAGACTTGAAGAATGGCTATCATCAAATAAGGATTGCTTGAGAGGATGCGCAAAAAACAACGTTCAGGACTACCTTTGGGCTATACAATTTTCTTGTGTTACCCTTTGGTCACACTAATGTCCTTGCCACATTTAACAAGATGATGGATAGAATCTTCAGAGCCCATTGAAAATTAATAGATACTTTCTTTGATGATATCTTAGTACTTTCGAATGATGAGGAAGAGCATAAAAAGCATTTCGATATTGTTTCCCAAGAATTGAGAAAGCACAACCTTTATGCGAGTGGCAAGAAGAGTGACTTATTTCTATCGGAAATCCACTATTTGGGCCATATATTGTTCGAATATGGGATTTGGATGGATCCAGACAAGGTCAAGGCTTATATGGAAGGGCCAATATAGTGTCCGAAGATGGGATTTGGATGGATCCAGACAAGGTCAAGGCTATTATGGGAGTATGCTCTTACTACAGAAGGTTCATCAAGTGGTTTGCAGTGGACCATTGCATGATCTGACAAAGAAAGCAGTTGGTTTGCAATGAATCATTGCATGGTCTGACAAAGAAAGGAGTGGGGTGTGCAGTGAAGTTAGAAGCTTTTTGGGACTATGCTCTTACTACAGATGTAACGGGAGGCGGACGCGTGTATTGGAATCGTATAAATGTGAACAAGATTCTGAGCACTTAACACTTGAGTATTACAACCACAAAGCTGAAAATGACAGTACACCACATAAAGGGGCCGATGATAGGCTGACCCCCCCCCCCTTTAGGTTATATTACCAAAAGAGTCTGCAAAGTACAAGATTACGGGTGCCTGGGGATTCACCACCAGCCTGCACCTGATTCTTCCAAATACATCATGAATGAATACATTTCAAACAAGAGAATCTGTAGGTACATCCGCCCTACACACAGGTACATCCGCCCTGCACAAACCTCTTCACAGGTACATCCGCCCTGCACAAGAGTATCACAATCCTCACAGGTACTCCGCCCTGCACAAGATGTAAATGGATATTTAGGTCCTGTTTCCACGCGAGAAACTGATCCAGAAACCTGTGTTCTCCGCGAGCAAGTGTCCCCAATGCTTGCCCTAAGCACCTGTTATACCAGGAAACCTTGAGACACATCCATGCTCACATATTCCATTGCTGTCCGGCCTGTTTTGTGCAATAACCAGTCCAAAACAGCAACTTTCTATCGCGAGAATTCCACCTGTAAAGGGTCCTACAGCCCTGTGGAGGTCCCTAGAGCTGTCCTGTACTGTCCAAGTTGACTTTGGACACCTGTAACCAGCCCAAAACTCGCAATAACCAGAAATTACAGGTCTGAAATTTACCAACCAGCCCTTTAGAAGAGTGTGGGAATCATTATCCAAGCTTGTGTGAGTCCGGGAAGCAAGCAACCAGCCCTGTAGCAACTCCCAAAGCTTCAACCAGCTCTCCAATGTGTTGAGTTATGAATAAAACAGCCCAAATGGCCTCTTGAAGGAGGCGCCTTTCTCCAGTGCCACCTAAGGGGCTTGGTGGGTTCACATACAGGCTGACAAGTGTCCCCATAAGGTGTCCAGGTAGGTGTCCAGCCCATAGTGCTCCATTTGTCCTGTTTGTATAAGTTTAGGTCCAACCAAATGGGAAATGGCCATAAGCTGTCCGGACTGCATTAATTTTGGTCCAACCAAATGCGAACGCATTATAAGTTGTCCAGCCACTTATTAATGAGTGTGGACCTGCAAACCAATAAACTTTAGTAGTAAATGAAATAAGCTGTAAATTGAGTGTGGACGCACTTACCACCTGCAAAACCCATAAGCCCACAGTTTTAGGCCCAAACAGGAGTGCACACACGTGTCCACAAGGTGCCCGGGCGTCCCCGGTCCCTCGGACTTCAGAAGCCAAAATAACAAGCATTGTCCAGGCAGCAAGACAATGTCACACAAAGTAAAATAAAGTTATGGCATGTATCATTTATGCATTGTGCACATGTAAACTTGGAGTACCACCTATCATCATTCTTGTACTTGAAAATATTTCGCCTGCCATCATAACACACCATGTGTGCATGGCCGGAATCCACACGGGCACCGCCCGAAAGTCCACAAATGTCCTGCCATGTCCTTGGACTCATATGCATCCACTCATATGATCCATACACATGCCCAGGTATAATACATACATGCATCCGCATGTTTCTAGGCCTGACACGCATCCGCATGTCCTTAGAATATAGGGGTTTGTGACATCCCCCCGGCTTCTAATCAGTTGACCGCAACTGAAAAGCCTCCAGATAGGCCTTCAAAAGATCTGGGTAATCCTCGAAGTAGGCCTCATCCATCCATTTCGCATCCAAAGCTGAATAATTCTTGAACTTCACAAGGTACCTACGAACAAGTTTGCCTCCCGCAAGCTTTCGTTCCTTGTGAAAAACAATCTGTTCAGGTTGAAGAATCTCTTCCAGCTCATCCACCTCGGGTGGGTCTTCCAAAACCGGCTCAAACGGTGTCGGTCCCACATAAGGCCTCAATAGGCTCACATGAAAAGCATTATGCATGTTCCAATGATCTGGGAGTAAAAGCCGAAATGCAACATCATTGATCTTCTCCAAGATCTGAAAAGGTCCATAGTACCTGTTGGAAAGTTTAGGGTACTTTCCCTCTTTCCCTGGCCTCTTCCGAAGGCGTGCCTTTTCAAATTTCAGCAAGACCCAATCACCTTGTTTGAATTGTACATCCCTTCTATGCTTATCAGCTGCCTTTTTAATCTTGGTTTGAGACCTCTCTATGGCTGTCCGTACTTGTGCAAATGTAGTATCCAAGTCTCTGACATACTCATCTACTGCAAAAATCTCATCCTTTGTACGAAGGATGGGTGGTAGTACCACCTTGCCATAGATAATCTCAAAGGGCGCCTTGCCCGTAGAAGTATGTACCGTATTGTTGTAGGCAAACTCCACAAGTGGTAAATACTTCTCCCAATCCGATTTGCGGTCGGATACATAAGATTTCAGCAAGTCGAGGACGGCTGAATTTGCTATTTCACTTTGCCCATCTGTCTGTGGATGGTAAGCTCATGAGAAGTTCAGCTTTGTATCCATATTGTCAAACAATGCGCGCCAAAATAAGCTTGTGGTTCTAGGATCTCTATCCCCCACAATAGATTTAGGCATGCCATGGTGTTTGAATATCTGTGCCAAAAACATCCTAGCCATATGATCTGGCTTTATTGTCTTGCGCACGGGAATGAAATGTGCCTGCTTGCTAAACCTGTCAATGATGGTCCAAATAGCATCATTTCCCTGTGGCGTCCTTGGCAAATCCATAATGAAATCCATAGCAATGCTTTCCCATGGTTCATTTGGTATAGGCAAAGGTTGAAGCAATCCAGGTGTTTTATGTCGATCAAACTTGACCTTTTGACATACCATACATTCACGTACATATGCTTAAATATCCTTGCGAATACCTGGCCAAAAGAAATACCTCTCCAAAGCTTGTGCTGTGGCCAAAATGCCTCTATGACCTGCATATGGAGGAGCATGGCACTCATCCATAACCTTATGGCGAAGGTTCTTTACCACACACATACGATTTTGCATCATGAGATATCCATCTCTTATGACATAAGATGGGACAGCAATACCCTCTTGCAAATCAGCCCATACATGTGCAAAATCCTCATCCAGCTGATAAGTATTACGCATATCCGATAAGTCCTCATGGTATGCAACTGTAATAGCATGAACCTGTGGTCGTCTAGATAAGGCATCCGCCACCACATTCTTTTTTCCTGGAGTGTGTAAAATCTGAAAATGAAACATTGAGAGGAAATTTGCCCATCTCATATGCTTCTCTGAGAGCTTGCTTTGAGTCAAAAAGTATCTCAAACTTTGATGATCAGTTTTGACCATAAAATCAGCCCCTAAAAGATAGTGTTTCCAAATAGTAAGGGCATGAATTACAGCCAACAACTCCTTCTCATAAACCTGTAAGTGAAGCTCTGCATGTTGCAAACGTCTGCTCTCATAGGCAATGGCATGTCCTTCTTGGTTCAAAACAGCCCCTATGCAGTCCCCACATACATCACATTCCACCACAAAAGGTTTGTGCAAATCCGGAATAATGAGTATTGGTCCCGAAATGATTGCACTCTTCAACTTTTGAAAGGCATCTCTCTCTTCTTGTGTCCATTTAAAGATTGCTTTCTTCTTCGTTAAATCATGTAACGGAGCGGCAATGAAAGCAAAATGCTTGACGAACCTCCTGTAGTAAGCACATAAACCAAGGAAGCTCCTCACTTCATGGATTGATTTCAGCTCTGGCCATTCTTGCATGGCTTGTATCTTTGCGGGATCCATGCGCACACCATCCTTTGATACAATGTGACCAAGATAGTGAATCCCTGGGAGGAAGAATTCACTCTTTTTTGCATTTATGTAGAGCTGATTTTCCTTAAGCTCTTTAAACACAATAGCCAGGTGCTCACGATGTTGGGCTTCATTCTTTGAGAATACAATAATGTCATCACGAATATACCCGTGAACTTTCTATGCTTTCTGAATACCCTGTCCATCATCCTGTTGAAGGTAGCGGGTGCATTTGTAAGGCCAAAAGGCACCACGAAAAACTCATAAAGACCAAAGGCTGTCCTGAATGCAGTCTTGTGTACATCTTGAGGTGCCACTCTCACTTGATGATACCCACTCTTGAGGTCTATTCGGCTGAAACATGCCGAACCTTCAAGCTTGTCTAGGATGTCATCAATGCGCGGAATGGGAAACCGATTCTTGATGGTTATCTTATTGAGGGCACGGTAATCAACACACATCCTGTAAGTACCATCCTTCTTTTGAACAAGAAGTACCGGCGAGCAATATGGCGAGGAACTAGGTCGAATCAAACCCTTTTCCAAAAGTTCATTCACCTGTGCCATAATCTCTTCTTGTTGACTAGCACTCACCCTGTCTGGTGGCCTATTAGGTGGAGAGCTACCGGGAATTAGATCTATGCAATGATCTTCCGGCCTCTCTGGTGGCAACCTTGCTGGCAAAGCATTTGCAAAACAATCTTTGAACTCATTCAAAAAGTTAAGCTTGTCTTGATCTAATGCACTAACATCAACACTAGAATGTTCAATGGTATCACGTACAAAAACCAAGTAAGAACAAGCTGATTTCTTTATTGCCTTATTAATTTGTACATGGCTTACAAGAGGTATGGTACTTCCAGTAGTACCAGCATCTATAGAGTGCTCACGGCCTCTATGTACAAAGCTGATTTTCTTCTCTTTGTAAGCCTTAATAGGCTCTAAACGGTGATGCCAGGGCATCCCCAACAAAACATCACAACCTGTAAGAGGAGCCACTAAAAAGCTCTCATGGTCGAGGTAGTCCTGTATATGTACACGGAGCTTACCAATGACTGGAGTTACATCAACCTGTTTGCCCTCAAAGGCGGCATCTGCATTCATTTGCATTCCCATGTCTTCCACATTGAGACCTATGGCGGCAGCCATCTGTACGGATATAAAGTTATCTGTGGAAGCATCATCAAAAAGAAACAAAGCGGGCTGATCCTTCAATTTGCCCCAAGCCTTGCATATGACTCTACTCTTGGGCTCATGCCCTGTATTACCCTGCACATCGGGTACAACATTCACAAGAGGCTTTTCCACATTAGGCTCAGCATTCTTAGGATTCTGTGGGCATTTAGGATATATATGATCTTTACTGCCACACTTGTACTCTTCTTGTACTCTTCCAATTGCTGTTTTGAGAGTCCAAAATTGTGGCGTTTACCCCCCGGCTTCTTTTCGGAGTCATCCTTTGCATCTCGGCCATCTTTGGGAGCATTCTTAGGTGGCTGTCCACCCTTTTTCTGGTCATAACCAGCCCTGAATTTGCTCTTGTTTTGACCTGCAAATGGCTTATTTGTGGGTGCTTTTATGTGCAAGTTCTCCGCAATCATGGCTGAGTGTATAAGCTCTTGTATGGTCTTATTTGGGTACACTCCCAAGCTTTGTTGGATGATGTGATGGAGCCCCGATTCAAACTTTCTCTTCTTCTCGTCCTCTCCAATCTTCATGAAGGGAGTAACCTTGAGAAGGACTTTCCAAAACTTTGCTATGTATGAAGCAACGGACTCTCCCTCATCTTGGGACAGCCAGTCCCACTCCTTGCGTACATCCTTTGCAAAGTTTGGTGGTAAGAATTGATCATAAAACTGAATTTTGAAAGTAGACCAAGTTGGGGCAGCACTTCCATCAAGTATTTTTGCAAGCCACCAATCACTTGCCGTATCCTTGAGATGCATTCCCACATGCCTGAGCATAGACTTTTCCGAAAAGTCTTCATTGCAAAAAGCTATCTCAAACTGTTTGATGAAAGCAAGTGCTTTGGTAGAGTCCATCCGTCCCTGAAAGTTTTCAAACTTTACATCCTTGTCACCGGACTTGAACTCTCGAGGCTTCTTCCTTCTATATGCATCCCTATGTACATCCTGTTCATCTGCATGATGATGATGCCGCGATGAAGATTCACGATCCCTCTTCGTTCTCTCTTGAGTCACACTCTCCAAATGAGTGGAAAGCTCAACACGAGAACGGATATGTCTTCTTGGAGCAAAGCGGGAATGAGTAGAGGATCCCTCATCCTTACTCTTCTCTTGACCTGCATCAAGCCTAGCACCAGGGACTCTTGTCCTTTCAGCATTTGGCACTTGCTGTGCTCTTTCTGCTTGCGCATCATGTGCATCACCACGGGCAGCCATGAGGGGTGGCTTCTTGAAAGCCAAACTACCATCTGCTTCAGTGTATACATCACCCTTGACCATTAGGTATGCAAGTGCAAGCTCTCGGGGTTTCTCAACATCCATTTCCTTTGCAATTGCTTCAAAAGTGACTTCATGGACCGAAGCCTTTACCTTCGCAGCCAACACCTTTTGTACATCCGCCGGGTCATTTTTCAATGACCTAAGCTCTTCGGTTTCAGCCCTATAGCGTCGCACTTGACGCCTCAAAGATTCCAAATCAGAATGCATAGAGTCATGAGTACCTGCATCTCCATAGACATCATTGCCTGCAACATCTCTTGCATCCTTTGTACCATGAAATTCATGGTCCTGTGTGTTCTCCACACTGTTAGAAATGTGGCTGTCCATGACACTCAAATCAGGTCACCACTTATGATTCCAAGCCTCAGACCGTTTTCCAATGAGGGAAAAACTGAGCTCTGATACCAATGTAACGGGAGGCGGACGCGTGTATTGGAATCGTATAAATGTGAACAAGATTCTGAGCACTTAACACTTGAGTATTACAACCACAAAGCTGAAAATGGTAGTACACCACATAAAGGGGCCGATGATAGGCTGACCCCCCCCCTTTAGGTTATATTACCAAAAGAGTCTGCAAAGTACAAGATTACGGGTGCCTGGGGATTCACCACCAGCCTGCACCTGATTCTTCCAAATACATCATGAATGAATACATTTCAAACAAGAGAATCTGTAGGTACATCCGCCCTACACATAGGTACATCCGCCCTGCACAAACCTCTTCACAGGTACATCCGCCCTGCACAAGAGTATCACAATCCTCACAGGTACTCCGCCCTGCACAAGATGTAAATGGATCTTTAGGCCCTGTTTCCACGCGAGAAACTGATTCAGAAACCTGTGTTCTCCGCGAGCAAGTGTTCCCAATGCTTGCCCTAAGCACCTGTTATACCAGGAAACCTTGAGACACATCCATGCTCACATATTCCATTGCTGTCCGGCCTGTTTTGTTCAATAACCAGTCCAAAACAGCAACTTTCTATCGTGAGAATTCCACCTGTAAAGGGTCCTACAGCCCTGTGGAGGTCCCTAGAGCTGTCCTGTACTGTCCAAGTTGACTTTGGACACCTGTAACCAGCCCAAAACTCGCAATAACCAGAAATTACAGGTTTGAAATTTACCAACCAGCCCTTTAGAAGAGTGTGGGAATCATTATCCAAGCTTGTGTGAGTCCGGGAAGCAAGCAACCAGCCTTGTAGCAACTCCCAAAGCTTCAACCAGCTCTCCAATGTGTTGAGTTATGAATAAAACAGCCCAAATGGCCTCTTGAAGGAGGCGCCTTTCTCCAGTGCCACCTAAGGGGCTTGGTGGGTTCACATACAGGCTGACAAGTGTCCCCATAAGGTGTCCAGGTAGGTGTCCAGCCCATAGTGTCCTGTTTGTATAAGTTTAGGTCCAACCAAATGGGAAATGGCCGTAAGCTGTCCGGACTTCATTAATTTTGGTCCAACCAAATGCGAACGCATTATAAGTTGTCCAGTCACTTATTAATGAGTGTGGACCTGCAAACCAATAAACTTTAGTAGTAAATGAAATAAGCTGTAATTGAGTGTGGACGCACTTACTACCTCCAAAACCCATAAGCCCACAGTTTTAGGCCCAAACAGGAGTGCACACACGTGTCCACAAGGTGCCCGGGCGTCCTAGGTCCCTCGGACTTCACAAGCCAAAATAACAAGCATTGTCTAGGCAGCAAGACAATGTCACAGAAAGTAAAATAAAGTTATGGCATGTATCATTTATGCATTGTGCACATGTAAACTTGGCGAACCACCTATCATCATTCTTGTACTTGAAAATATTCTGCCTGCCATCATAACACACCATGTGTGCATGGCCGGAATCCACACGGGCACCGCCCGAAAGTCCACAAATGTCCTGCCATGTCCTTGGACTCATATGCATCCACTCATATGATCCATACACATGCCCAGGTATAATACATACATGCATCCGCATGTTTCTAGGCCTGACACGCATCCGCATGTCCCTAGAATATAGGGGTTTGTGACAACAGAAGGTTCATTAAGTGGTTTCCAGTGGACCATTGCAAGATTTGACAAAGAAAGCAGTGGGGTTTAGGTGGGCTAAGATGGAGGAAGAAGCTTTTGAGGCTTTGAAGTTTTATGTCAATAAAGCACTGGTATTGATAGTTCCAGATTTGTTAAAGTTGTTTATTGCAGAATGCGATGCTTTAGGAGATTGTATTGGTGCAGTCTTAAACCAAGAAGGGCATGCAGTCTTATGAAAGCAAGAGATTACAAATTTCGAAAAAGAATGCTTCCACTTATGAAAAGAAGTTAATGGCTGTCATCCATGCTTTGAAGATTTGGAAGCATAACCTCTTGGGTGGTGAGTTTATCATCAAAACAAGCCATCAAAGCCTCGGGTATTTTCTATCTCAGCCTAAGATCTTTGAAAAGCATCTGTAGATGGGCCAACTTTTTGGTACAATTTCACTTTCAAATTATGCACACACTTGGGAAAGAAAATAAGGCAGTTGATGCCTTGCTAAGAAGACCCTAGCTACATGTTGACTCCATAATCTACCATACAGATTTCACTGTTATGAGGGATATGTTTGCTTTTGATGTAGATTTTTAGCTCATGTGAGACATATTGCAGCATGGTGAAATAGTGACGTCTCGTGCCATCAAGGATGGATTTCTGTTAGTGAGGATATGTTATGTGTGACAAAGGATTTCATGTCTAAAGTGATGGAGGAATGCCATACTCTTCCTTCCATGGCTCATCATGGTATTTTAGCCACAACTTAGGTCTTGGAGATGTATTTCTCTTGGCCAAGTATGAGAAGAGATCTTAAGCAGCATATTAGGGAATGCCTAATCTACCAAAGGATCATGTTTGATGGATGGAAATCAGTTGGACTTTTGTAGCCACTGCGAATTCCTAACTTGCATTGGGAAAGTATTGGTATGAATTTCATTCTTGATTTGCTAAAGTCAGCCAATAGAAATGATGAGATATGGATCCATTTTATTCTAGTGAAGAAAACTATTAAGGCAAAGCATATGGCTAAGTTGTGCAAATCTTTAAGCATCATGGATTGCCACAATCCATTGTGGGAGATAGAGATCTAAGAACTACGAGTATTTTTTGGAGGGCTCTGTTTGATAACATGGGTACGAAGCTAACTTTTTCTTGTTTGTATCAAATGGATAGAGTGAGATGTAAAATCTCACATCTTGGATATGTTGACGTGTTATTGCTATGAAGCCAAAGTACAATGGGAGAAGTACCTCCCATTGGTAGAATATGCTTACAATAACACATTACACACTTCTACAGGTAAAGCTCCTCTTGAGAGTATTAATGGCAAGCCACTCTTGTTACCTGTACTTAGAATCAAAGAAGAAATTATCCTCTTGATGAATTTGTGCGAGATATGGAAACAGCTTTTAGCAGAACAATGCAAAGGTCTAAAGTCAAAAAGAAGAAAGTAGTAGATAAGCATAGAAGAACTTTTACTTTTGAGGAAGAAGATTAGGTTTGGTTAAAGTTTGACAAAACCGGACTCAGGAAATCCAAAGAAAAGGAGCTCAAAATTCCTAAATTAGCGGCTAGAAACTATGGACCTTTTCAAGTCAACAAAAAGATTAGTGATGTTTGTTATAGGTTGCAACTTCTAGATCATTGGAGGATTCATAATGTCTTCCATGTTAACCTTTTAAAACCCTTTGCAAGACCACCTCCAGATGAGCCTGTTATGGAGGAACCACTGGAAGTGGATGAAGAGGGAGAGATATCGTAACCGGAACATATTATCTTCCACATGGTTAGGCAGAGAGGAAGGAACATCGCCATAAATTTCCTTTTGAAGTTTAAAACTATTCTCATATGGACGAACGCTAAATGGATGCTAGAGGAGTATTTTTAAGAATTATCTTGAAATACTCATAGCTTATGAAGAAGCTGACGTTGGGTCAGAAGCACTTCATTCATTGTCTCGAGGCCAAGACAGATCCTAAGAGGGAGGGAGGTAATGTAACCAGCCTCCTACTTTGTTCTTCAAATTAATCATTGTCTTTCTCAAAACTGTTTTGTATGTGGGTTGGTAATTACTGGATAGCTCATGGAGCATGAATTGTGATTTGTATATCTTTTGAGTAGTTAATTAAGCTAGAGTGCTCATTTCTATTTACAGGTGGCCATTGGCTAGAGCTCAAAGTTTTTAGTTGGGTGGTCCTAGAACAGATGCCTAGATGATTGGATTTAGCACATGGGTTGACCAGAATGCGTAGATGAGTGATGAATGGTTTCGAAGGCGAAGCCAGATACTAAAATCATTGGAACAAACGTTGAACAGGTGAATCTTTGCAACGAAGCCTTCTTGGACCCAAAGCATTCAACTCCTAGAATGAGACATGTGGCATCTAGAATGGGACAAGTGTCTCAACACTTGTCATTTCACCTTACACTTGTCAATTAAAGTAGCCGCTTGTCATTTGGAGCTTACTCTTTCCATTCTAGAGCATTGAAGCCTCTTAACATATAAATTGGAGCACTCGCTCTTCATTTCAAAAAGCACTTCTCATTTATTGTAAAGGTTCAAGCACCTTGTGCTTGTGGTTTTATTCAATCAATTCTTACAAAGGGGGGAGGGGCTGTTCCCGCTCTTAGTGAGGTCTCGTTTCTCTCCTACTTTCTTTCATTATTTGTGATTGTTGATTAAATGGATTTGTTACAAGCAGCTCATCAATGTTGTCACTTTCACGTGTCCCTACGTTATAGACCAATAGTTGGGACACCTTTTGGGTATAGTTTGGAGGCTAAATATGACATTTTGGACATTATTATGTAGGTGAAAAAGAAAAAACCAACATGAATACAACTTGCTATGAAGATCCCTATAAAAAGGTAAGTCACGGGTCATTTGCAGTATTCAGAGACAAAGGTTGCAGAGCCAAGACAAAGGGGATGTGGCCACACCATTTGGATTAACCAAATACACCTCCACATTAGCGTTGGACATTTAACGCCTAGAGGAGGACAATAGGCATTTAGTTATGCATAGCATTCAAGAGTGAGATTTGTTTTTTGCAGTCATTGTGATTACTCATTCATTCACTAATGTATATTAGGACTAGGTTAGGTAAAGAGTTCTCTCTTCTCCTTGTCTCTACTCATCATTGAGTATGCGATTAGCACTAATCTTTGTTGCTTAGCGTTAATCATCATTAATCACACTTCCACATAGTTAGCATGTTATATTTTTGGCTTTGCAACCTCTCTACAAGACTAGATATCGACCATGGATATCGCCTAGCTCTCACAATTGACTGCATGTACAAGACCGGATATCCACATAGGCATCTTGTCATGCCCTTGGACTCCATATGGGCACCACCAAGCGAGACATTCCCTACATGTCTAGGAGTCGGGGGTTTGTGACACAGAGTGACACCCCCACATAATCTCTCGTGGGAAACGAGGTTCTTGCAAGCGGTTTAGGGGTCATGTCGTGTGGACTGAATCAAAAGCCTTCTAGAATTTAACGAGGTAGCTATATACTGGTTTTTTGTGTACCCTCGCTTCCTCAATAGTGGCCTTGATAATGGAATTATGGTGCAGTGTCAACAAATAGTTCCTCTATCTTTGTCTGTGTGCCAAAGTGCCAACCTCGACCTCAAGTATTAGACCGTAAATCTTGGGCAATGGTGTGGCCATCATGGTGGTGACCAGGGTTGTTAGAGGCATTAGAGGCGTTTGGTACGAGGCAGGTATGGTACGCACCTCGAAAGACTCGTATTTTTGAGAGACGTTAGAGGCGTCTGTTATATCATTTATATATATAATGACAAATATATATGTAGATAGTGATAGATAGATAGATTATTAGAGAGAGAGAGAGAGAGAGAGAGAGAGAGAGAGAGAGTCAACTTTCAAGACCTTAGATGGTAGAGTCTAGACTCTAGACCATTGAATTTTACAGAAATTAAGAATGATTGAATACTCAAAATAGTGAGTACTGAGTAGATAATAGATTCATGATTCATACATCAGAAAGAGTCACACATGCCACACGCTTCCCTCCTGAATTGGCGGTGGAGGGTCCAAGCGCTATGGTGAAACGATCCCATGCGAGGTTGGTAGGCTTAGGCATGATGGATTATGGAAGGGGGAGAGTGTGCGTGTGTGTGCATGAGAGAGCCTTGAGGGAGAGAGCGGGGGTCACCTGGGTGTGTATGAGAGAGGGGGAGAGAGTGTGTGAGGGGCTGCCTTAAAGGAGAGAGAGAGAGTGTGTAATATGTATGAGAGGGTGGGAATCGAGAGAGTGTGTGTGAGTCTTGAGTGCTTATAGGGGCCCTTATATCCCCCGTCTAGAGACTCAAATAGAAGAAAACAGTAAAAAAAAGAGGAAAATCAACTATTCCTAGACGCCTCGAACGAAGCCTTGAACGCCTCGGAAGCCTCGTATGCCTCGAATGCCTCTAACGATTAGAGGCGTTCGAGGCGTGCCTTGTAACAACTATGGTGGTGACACAAAACACTAAAGAAGATGTGCACCGACAGAGGGTGATAAAAGACTGTATATCTCATGTTCGTGTTTAACCAGAAAAACTCCTTTAGCCAACCGGTCAGATGATGAAAAAAATATCTGCATTTTGTGCGAGAGTTCCTACTAGTCCCCCCTTCATGCCTCTTCGCAGGAAGATCATTGCATTTTTTTTTCCCCGACTGGCTGTAGGCCCACGATCGTCCCCTAGTTACCATCTTCACTACCCGTAGGTGCTTTTTCAACCGCGCGTATGTTATGCCGCCGAGGAAGCACCATATGGGGTTTTGACCTTCTGGTCCTAGACAAACATCTCTACCACTTGAGCTATCACCTCATTGGTAAGATCTCTGCATTTTGCGTGCGAGACTAACTCCCCCTTCCCGGAGCATGTGAAGCAGCGTGGTCACGACAGGGCACCCATGGGGAGTTTGGTGGTTGAACAAACGGTGTGAGGTAAACTGACTTGGGCGGAGGTGTGAATTATAAAAGTAAGGTGCAAAGTGATGGCTGTGAGAGATGACGAAAGTTCTAAGCCGGCTGTGTGTGCTGAGGCTCCGATTCTGTTGGATCCAGGGTCTGCATGAAAGTCATACAAATGTACCTTCATCCCGGCTGTCCGTGCATTGAAGAAGTATGTCTCCATGCTGGGCGAACTCCACACTATCTGCAAAGATAGGCATATGGTGACTGTCCATTCTGCAGTAAGCTCATTGCAAAAGCTGGTCTTAGTGGGATTTTGCACACAACAGTGTCTAAAACCTGAAAGCCTGGGCAGGCTAGGTGTATCCTTGTGGACCGGGGTCCTCATCCCATCTGACCACTGTGAGCATCTTGTGCGAATGAAACCTCAACAAGATTGCTAGGCTAACATAAGCTTTTGTACTTCTGCAGGCCTTGTTTATACTATTCAAATGGAGTCGCTAAATCACAAGAACAAGCGGTTACTTTTTCTGCAAAGGATCATGTTCTAGACATTCGCGATGAAAGTGTGAAGCATGTAAGAGATGCAGAGAAGGTGCAGGTTGACAGGACTGTACCTAACCTTCATTATAGATCTACATCACAAGTTAATCAAAGGGCTCATACAGGTATTTGTGTCCATATTTACAACCGTTACTGGTCCGAAGTATGCACTGGATATGTCTTTGTGCTTAGTGTTTTTTTACCTGGTATGGTTTGTGTATGATAACCAAACACTTTTTTATCCTTTTTACAGGTATCCCTGCAAAGCCAGGCAAAGTTATTGGTCCTGGCTTGCCTTTGGACAATGGCACATCCAAGGATGGGTATGATCCACGGCGGTTTACCAGAA
Organism: Cibotium barometz; assembly: GCF_041138505.1. Lineage (NCBI taxonomy): Eukaryota > Viridiplantae > Streptophyta > Polypodiopsida > Cyatheales > Cibotiaceae > Cibotium > Cibotium barometz. The sequence goes on along the minus strand of NC_141052.1, from coordinate 8,399,688 downwards.
ATGGTGTTCCAAACACTTCTCATAATGGGCTTCCTGTGTATTCTTACCCTAGAAGAAATGCAGCAGGAACATCTGAAAAAGATGAGAAAAGAGAACATATGATTGCGGATGGTGTATTACAAGCCAAATCTCAGTTTGCAGCTATTGGAGTAGGCAGGAAAGTTGCAGCAGCTTCAAATGGGCCTAGCCATGCTTACTGAACTCTGGCAGCACAATTAAGCTTGATAGCAATGAATCTATGCTTGGATTTGCCAGGTTTTATCAAGTCTGTTTGTTGACAGACACAAGCTACTCTTGTATGCGAAACAGTTTGCCTTCAAAACCTGAAGGAAGGTGCAAGCAAAACAAAATCAAGATTCTTTTGGCCCCCTTTGTATTTCTAGCCAGTTATGCCAGGGGGCCTCATATACGCAGAATCAGGTGGGCTACTGCAGCAATTGTAAAGCGTTGATAGCAGTCCGTGCTAACGTGGCATGATGAAAAGGTGAATATGTAAATATGCAGCCTGATTAGTAGCAGAAATTGGTAGGCAGTCTGGGTAAAGAAATGTCAATACTTGATTTGCACTCGCAAAATGGCTGGTATCCGTCATGGTTCAATAATTTGGGCTGTTAAAGCACTCATACTCCTTAGCCATTTATTTATGGAGCCATTTATTAGCACTTGGAAGTGCCATTTTCTAGAACCTCATTAATGTGTGTGGATGTCCTTAGTTTTCTAGTGTCTCCAAGAACTCGTGTTTTCTGGAAAATGACTCTTGTTGGAAAATGACAGATAGCAGCCATTTTCTTTGAGGGAGCTGTTTGAAGTATGCAATCAGTTTCGTGTGTGTTTGAAGTGACAGACAGATCTTTAAAATCTTGGAAGCTACTGTAAGTTGTGATACCTCCCCTTTCTTGGTCTCCTCTGTGACCTGATGTTTTTTTTAATGGTCACATATATTCAAACTTTGAAACGGGTGCATCTTGACAGCCATGGGGCCGCGCCGTATGTAACACTTTTTTTTTTTTTGGGGGGGGGGGGGGGGGGTGCTGGTTTGTCTCTGGAGTCTGTTGTTTAAGCCTCTTGTTGTTGCAGGAGGAAAGGAGGAGTAACTGAGTGATTGTTTTGAGGGTCGTTTGTGAATGGTTTTCAAGCCTAGCCATAGTGTGTAAACTTCTCAGGTACAGAGTTTGTGTACTTCTTTCAAGCCTAGCCATAGTGTGTAAACTTCTCAGGTACAGAGTATGTGTACTTCTTTGGAGTGTGCTAGGTAGGACAGTCTCAAGCTGCGTCTGCTTTTCTGAGCGAGAGGTGTAGATGAGGTTCTAGTAGATCAGCCTGCTACATTCAGATGACCATCTATGCTGGAAGCAGTCTTTTATTTAAATGTGCCTGCTGCATTCATTGAGAGAGGCAGGTCGTTACGGGAACGCGGACGACTGTAAGTGTTTGAATATAAGTAGCTTTTGAATGTAAGTGTTTCCTTGTGCAATTCAATTCTTTGCAGGGATGAAAGGCAATCTATTTTTCTCGAAGGCAATCAGTGGGTGACCAGAATTCACTCTGCTGAAGCACCTTCTGAATTTTTTCCGAAGAAGAGAGATTTTTTGTTTGTTTTTTTGAGTTGTGAAGATTTTTAAGGGAATGGCCACCATGTAAGAATTACTTTGTAAAGCTACACTCTAGATAAAGTTATAGCTTGATCTTCTGATGTGTACATGCAGGAGAACAGACGTAGGTTCTTTAAGCGGTGATGCTAGACAATATTTATGTACAGCATGAGAGTAAATATGGCACTGTATAAATGCATGCATCCGGGGTTGAAACTTGAAAGCCTACCCTAACCTTATATTTGAAGGCCCGTAAACTAGTTTGACCTTCAAAATATACATGTTTGTCTAAAATTTAGAAAATGTGGCCTTCTTTTGTTGCCCTATTTTGGAAGAGGCCTTCTCTAGAAGGTTTGAACGGCTTTGATGACCTTTGAAGGCTTCAAATTTAGCAATGCATGCATTTGTGACTCAGTTTTTACAAACAGAGGCCCATTAGTTGCACGTACGGTAGCATTGGACTCTGACTGTGGTAGTTAGTGGTGGTAAAAAATGGTTTAATGTAGTGGTGGTAAAAAATGGTTTAATGACATGGTACTTTTGCTTAATCCTGTGTTTTGAAGTTGGCTCTTTACGCAATCTGCCCTCCCCCCTCCACACACACACACACACACCGGGATGTAAGTCATGGCTAAGCTACTTTAAAAAGGTACTATTTGATACCCTAATATGTAGTGCATATAGCGCTTTTACAAGAAAAAAGTGAGATGATTAATGATATGCAACTTAAGTGACAATATACATTGTAATGAATGCGGCTAAAAGAGGAGCATATTTAGATGTGCAAGGGTTGCAAGACTAAAGATATTACCTTGAATTGAAATAGGCTTCAGCTCCTCACATGTCACCTCCGTCTCTATCTCGGATCGTTAGCATTACCTAATGTTTTTATGGATATGCCTCATCAATACAAAGAGGACTGGGTGGGCTCAGCAAGCACTTGCCACACTCAATTAAAGGCTTCAAAAAAAACAAATACAACGGCAAGCGATCGATGAGCTAGAGACCATATAACCTTGGCTAGGCCTCAAGACTATCATTGATACAACTAGCCATCTTAATAAGAGATGAATTATCCTCAAACCAAGCCCCCACAGTTTCCAAAAGCCTTAGAAAGTCCAAGACCCAAGGCCCACAGTTTCCAAAAGCCTTAGAAAGTCCAAGACCCAAGGCCCTCAACTCAAGGCATTGCAAACCATAACTTTCAAGAATCTACATGAAGGTTAGCCTAATGCAAACATATGCCGCTTCCTAAAGGCCCAAGTGCAAGGCTTTTTGTGGATGTTGATGGATTGGCTAAACAAGAGGGTGAAGAACAATATCAATGACATTCTTTTGAAGCCAATAGAACGTAAGGAAACTTATGTAGTTTGAGAGTTGTAATTTTGTAGAATGATAGGGTTTTGTAAGTAGGGTCTTATCCTTGATGTGGGGCTTAATTGCTTCAATAAAGCTTATGTAGATAAGTATGTTCAATCACACATTCAAATCAATGTGACGGAATTGAGTTGTGTTAGTACAATGAAATTAAGCAAATAGATGAATTGACATATTGGATTATGAAATAGATGAATGGACATATTAGATTATGATGAAAGGTACTTGATAGGGTTTTGTAAGTAGGGTCTTATCCTTGATGTGGGGCTTAATTGCTTCAATAAAGCTTATGTAGATAAGTATGTTCAATCACACATTCAAATCAATGTGACGGGATTGAGTTGTGTTAGTACAATGAAATTAAGCAAATAGATGAATTGACATATTGGATTATGAAATAGATGAATGGACATATTAGATTATGATTAAAGGTACTTGATATGACCACCTCATGTTATCTACTCTCAATCAGGACTAAAATTTGACGGGCTTAGGATCATGCAATTTTTGAGATCGACATAAAGTCTCATAATTAAACCATTCAAATGACATGTACTACATTAAAATGAATGGGGATTAGCCACAGGACATGACCACGCTCTAGCTAAAGGAGCCAAAAGAGCAAGCTATACACAACCTCCAATTAGTAAGCTCTTAATGCCACATCCTATAATACCATAACTGGTCTTCAATATCACCACCCCACTTTAGGTGGTTTTTTTCCACGTTGCAAGAACAAGATCTTACGTATAACATATGAGTCACATATAGGACGTCATATATATACATAAAAATTCCAATCATCAAGCTCTACTACTCGTGCTATCAAAGTAAAAGGCTTCTAGCCCTAGAGAATAGACCACTCTTATGGCATTGCCCTCCTATCTTTGCCTTGTAGGCCAAAAATCAAAAGCATCTTTCTAACACACTTAGGATGCATTACTTACTTTAAGTGGCAACAACATCAATGCATCAAAGGTCTCTAAACACAAGTTACTTCTCTAGCTTTTCTTCATGGCATTTGGGCACAAAAGAAACTTTCACAGTTGGTAGTTTTGAAATGTAGTGCTTTAAACTGCTCGACATGATGTTTCTATAAGAAATTGATTTCATTTTTCAGCTAAAAATATATTTATACATGCTACTAAGATATGTATGCATAATGCTAGTTTGTACATAAACTTAAACTATGTGTACACAATACATACTTTTAGTTTATATATGTATACTAACTTTTTTAAATCTTCCACTAGCCTACTACCATAGTCCTTAACTCCTCCTTTTATGAACTTGTAAAGTTTCTTGTAAATCATAGGCTAAAGTGAAGAGCAAGCTAAAGGCAAAAGTAGTGGTTCAAGTCAAACTCGAGGGTATGAGTAGTGGTTCAACATTAGGCTCTAGTTTTAGTAGTCATCCAAGAAAGATGAGAGGGTATGATTGGCTTTTTGCAGCTCTACATGTCATCAAACTCCATGAAATTGTTTGCGACATGACCATGAGTTTTCTATACTCTTTTATTTCCATACTTTACTACCATGTAAGTGTGGTTTGATTAAGTTTACTACTATTATAGAATCAATCAGTTATTGCTTGGAATAGTATGAAAATAAAATGAACTATAACATAAGAAGCAAAGTTTAAGCAATTAAACTATGACTTGATCAGAAGCTCATGTGCCTTTTTAGTTGACATTTTCTATGATACATACTTGTTGGGTGACTTAATGAGCTTTGGGAAATGGATGCGAGCTCTAGAAATCCCAACTTCTCTTGTCCCCAACACAGTTACCAACCAAATTGGGAAAATAAGCTATTTCCTTTCCTTTTTTTTATTTTCATGTATTAATTATATTATAAGGAAAATCTAGAATCACCCACCTTTCCATAAGAATTAGTCACACTTCTTTACCATTAAAATTAATCATATAGGTGACACTCTTACCAAGTAAGAGGAAAAAAACTAACAATGGTAGTTAGAAATCTATACTACACACTTCCTTTGACAGCACATGGAAGATCTCAATAAGCACAAACTTAGAATGGTCATAGCAGATAATGTCTACAAAATATCCTCTGTTAAGATAAAGATATATGTTAAAGTATTATTAGCTCTCAAGGTGTTGAAGAACTTGGCTTAGAAAATTGAGAAAACACAAATTTAAAGAGATTATGTTAGTTGATGTGTCTAGTGTATAGCTTTTAGATGTGGAAGAAGCTACGTGTTGGAACATTATTTACCATCAAGACCAAGGAACCACAACTTGAATTGTGATTAGACAATTATGTATATGTAACATATTATTTTTATGTAATGAAAGAGAAACTTTCATAGAAAGGAATTTACTTTTTTGTTTGTTATCTTTCTCAATAATGTACTGGTATATGGTATGATATAGCTATGAATTTAAAAATAATGATGCCCATAATTAAGTACCAATTAGACACTTTACATTACTTCAAAAATTATTGTCTTTGTAAATTTTTAATAATTTGATGAGAATAGTAGTACTTCTTGTAACTTTACTTTTGGAAGATAAATTAGATATATAGAGTTAGCATTTGCTAGAAAGCCCTTGTATTTCAAGTTAAGACACTTATTATGGATAAGGCTTATACCTAATACCTCTTATTATCTTCAATGATAATCTATCTGTGTTAACAAATATACAAGTGGGGGTGGTTGTAGTCTCAACAAGGTGGTCCTTATGAGATATCTATCTAGAGGGCATCGATGAGATTGATTGGATGAGGATAGTGCATGTGTAATTGATGGGCGGTGTTGCACTAACGGTGATAGCACGGGGTACCAATTGAGGTATCACATATGGAGCTATGGGCTTTGTGCCAATTTATATTAATTTGTTTAATATAAATTGCAATGTGGTGATAACACACGATACCAATTGAAGTATCATATTTGTGCCAATTGAGGTGTTATATGAAGCTATGGGCTTTGTCCAATTTATATTAAATTGGTTAAATGCCTTATTTTGGCTTTGTTTGAGTGTTGGATATTTGCAATAGCGATGTGAATTGCACGGTTATCACATTTCATGTGTGTAGAGATTAATGTATTTAGTGTAAAAAAAAATGTGCAAAGGTACTATGGTTATTTTCGCAAGGTTAAATCCTAAATTTGGATGTAATATATGTTGGTTCGCAAGGGGTCTATTTTTAGAAAACATGTGATTTAAATACCTTACTTGTTGGGAAGCGTGAAGCCATAAACTTGGGGGGGTGGAGAGAGAGAGAGAGAGAGAGAGAGAGAGAGAGAGAGAGAGAGAGAGAGAGACTACACCCAATCTTATGTCGTGCTCTTAATCTTGTGATTTTTCATGTGTTATTATGCCTTAGTATATGGTGTTTTAATTTCAAAGAGAATATTTATATCCTCATCAAATCTCCATTGCCCAAGGACATTCCATCGCCCTAGGTCTTAATGACAATGAGGGATAATTGATGGTGAATTTTTGACTCTTACAAGTTGACAAATAGGCTTATCTCTTCTTTATGACAAAGTAGTGCCATCATTGTTTTGGTGTCTAACTTTAGTATAGTGTTGTCTTCTTGCTAGTTGATGTTGCAAATGGGTGGCATTATTCCACTTGTTTCCAAGCATCACATCACCTTTGAGTGCATAAAGCACACAAAAAAATCACCCTCCACAAAGTTATCAAAGTAACTCGCTCATAGAACCCCGGTGTCAAAAGAGAATGTAATAGAAGAATGAACCAATGCATTATTACCCAAAGGTTGTGTTTTCATTGTGTGGAGATTGACTTTAATGTTTTGTTGTAGCTTCTTAGATAGATGTGATTGTTACCATATTTATACTAAAGACGCTCTCATCATGTAAGGATGATGTAAGATGATGACATATACACCATTCTATTTGTGAAAATTTATTACTACAAAGGTGTGTTTGAAGGTCCTACAAGATTTCCATAGGTCTTGTTTTTGTTTTAACCATCACTAGTTTGATCATCAAGGTGGTACTTTCCAAGGGTGGTTGATCCCACTTATCCCAATAATGCTTTGTGATTTTGAGGATTCTTAGCCTAGTTCTAGCATCCTTTATTGCTTTGCTTTCTTTGCCTCTATAAACTACAAGAAAGAATACATTTGTGTTTTCACTTTAAAAGTAGTGCCCTAGTTTATTACTTGGTATTTTGAATAATTCTATTTTCATCCTGTTGTCTTGTTAACGAAGGTCTTCTTGCTTATAGGTTGGGATTAGATCTACTAGCTCCTCCATAGTTTCATGTAAGCATCCATTCAATCCTTGAGATCATACCAATGGCTTGGGCTGCCTACGATAATGTGCCAATTAATGGGTATTTTTTCTTTAGAGAATAGGAAGGACAAGAGTCGTGATGTCAAGTGGCTTATATTGTTTCTTGTGTAGGATACCAGACGTGACCTGCAATGGTGTAGGGAATTTGAATCTCATTTTATTAAGGAAGAGGTGCTAGGTCATCACAATAGAGCAATGTGTGTGTGTGAAGGTGTAATTTCCATCATCGTCATATACCCTAGCAAGCATGCATATTGATTTTCATGTGTAAGTGCATGCACAGAGTACTTGTAAGGAAGGGACTTAACCAAGCTAGGATTTGAGAATGGATTTGAGCCATATGCATGAAAAGCCATGTGATAATCCACACATGAGGAATCATGAGCCAACTCTTCCATGAAAGCCAAGGGTGGAAGTACCACCATAGATCATCATGGGGAGTAGATCCTACACATGGGAAGACTACCATGAATCAGCCACCATAGAAGTATAAGCTCCAAGAAAGGTAAGTGTTTAGATGTCAAAATGATTGAAGGGTTGTAAAAAGGTTTCAAAAGGTACAAAGTACATAGGCCGTGTGCCTTCTATAGTCCCAAGCCTACATGTGCCCTAGTCCCATATGCTTAAATGTACCTTAAGCCCCCATGAGCCTAGGCCATACCCCATGAGCATGTGCATTCTAAAATCACTTTGTTACAAACCATCCCCTCCTATAAAGATTTTGTCCTCAAAATCAAATCCAATAAAGAAAGAGATAGATTAAATCCAAAAGCTATCAAGATCAAAGCAGCAAAGCTCCGATGATACCAATGTAAGGAACAGACATAACCAAGCCAAGATTCGGGAATGGATCCAAGCCATATCTATGAAAAGCCATGTGATAATTCACACATGATGGATCATGAGCTAGCTCCCATGAAATACAAGGGTGGAAGTAACACCATAGATCCACTCCTCATATATAGGGAGTAGCACCTAGATATGGAAAGAGTGCTACAACTCTAAGAAAGGTAAGTGTATATATATCAAAATGATCAAAAGGTTGTAAAAAGATTTAAAAATATATAAAGTACATAGGACATGTACCTTTTATAGTCCCAAGGCCACATATGCCCTAGTCCCACATATGCCTAAACGTACCTTAAAACGTACCTTATGCCCTCATGTGCCCAGGCCATGCCCTAAAGCCACATATGCCCTAGTCCCATATGCCTAAATGTACCATAAGTCCCATGTGCCTAGGCCATGCCCCATGAGCATGTGCATCCAAAAATAACTTTGTTACAAACCATCCCCGCCTATAATGACTTCATCCTCGAAATCGGAGAGTGGTCATGCACAAACAACATATACAAGAGGCTATATACAAAATCCAAAAATCAACCATAACTAGGTGTTGATGGCGAGGCAAATATATGCTAAAACATGAATTGCCAAAGTCATATGACCCTCACGATCAAATGGAAAGGATGATGAGATGTCATCGAAGATAAAGCTAACCATGTCCCTGCCTAGATCAAAGGGAGATTATGTGAGGAACCACCATTGATGATGAAGGTTGCTACATGTTTGTAGTTCAACCTGTTATGCTCCACTTCAAGAAATGCTCTATGCAGCACTGAATTAAAACACTTGCTACTACTAGTATTGCAATCTTGTTTCTTTGTATTTCCTGAATGGTATATATTGTAAGTAGATTATTTTAATTTCTTGCTTGATTTAATTTTATTCTTTAAATTGATAATGACACTTGTAGAAAATCACGGACCTTGAGCATGGGTGGATGCAAATGTTGTTGTTAGGGTGTTAGATCTGAAATGAATTCTCTATCTATTTGTAGCTTGTGATCCTAATATGCAGCACTGAATTAAAACACTTGCTACTACTAGTATTGCAATATTGTTTCTTTGTATTTCCTGAATGGTATATATTGTAAGTAGATTATTTTAATTTCTTGCTTGATTTAATTTTATTCTTTAAATTGATAATGACACTTGTAGCAAATCAGGGACATTGAGCATCAGATTGTGCATTGGTGTTTGCACAAGAGGGGTTGGGTTAAACTCCCAATAGGGTGGATGCAAATGTTGTTGTTAGGGTGTTAGATCTGAAATGAATTCTCTATCTATTTGTAGCTTGTGATCCTAATATGCAGCACTGAATTAAAACACTTGCTACTACTAGTATTGCAATCTTGTTTCTTTGTATTTCCTAAATGGTATATATTGTAAGTAGATTATTTTAATTTCTTGCTTGATTTAATTTTATTCTTTAAATTGATAATGACACTTGTAGCAAATCACGGACCTTGAGCATTAGATTGTGCATTGGTGTTTGCACAAAGGGGGTTGTGTTAAACTCCCAATAGGGTTGATGAAAATGTTGTTGTTAGGGTGTTAGATCTGAAATGAATTCTCTATTTGTAGCTTGTGATCCTAATATGCATCAAATTGTTTCAATAATCTTGCACTCCTTCCACCAAGATTCAATAATCTTGTTTCTTGCATCAAATTAAGCAAGAATATAACAATTGTGCTTATCTTACATCAAATTTTTTAATATTTAATGATTTTCTTGAAGTTTTATAATTTCTATTAAAGAAACACAATTCTTGCAAAGTATGATCAAGATATGAAAGATTTGATCAAGAATCACTCACTATTATAAGATTTTAAACTATGCACAATTCTATAATAAAACTATAAATTGCACATAAATCTTCTTAAAATTTATAACAAAACTATTGCAATCTTCACATTAATTTGCATAAATCTACAATAGAGCAATAGAACTATAATCTTTACATCAATGTGCTCAAATTTGTAATAGAATTGTAATCTTCACATAAATCTACTTAAATCTATAATAGAATTGCAATCTGTGTACTTTCTTGATAAACTTTGTACTAAGATTTGGACACAACAACAGACAATATCTCCCAACCTACCAAGAACCTAAAGAAACTAGGTAAATGTTTGAAAGAAACTAGGGTTTATGAAAAGATTTGATGAGAGAAATCACTAATCAAGAAAATTATGCACTTAACTGAGAGAATAGGATTCTAAAATAGTGATTAGCATATAATAGTGATTAGCATATACTTAAAAATAATTAAAACTATCTCATTTCTAATACACACAATGAAGGTAAAAGCAATCTTGGAAAACTCTATAAAACTTAATAAAAAAATGATTAGGTCTTAATCACCAAATATCAAAGCCAAAAGCTATCAAGATCAAAGTAAAGCTTTGATATACCAATGTAAGGAAGAGGCATAACCAAGCTGAGATTTGGAAATGTATCTAAGCCATATTCATGAAAATAACCCACGCATAAGGGATCATGAGCCAGCTACCATGAAAGCGAAGCGTGGAAGTACCACCATAGATCCACTTATCATAGGGAGTAACACCTAGATATGGAAAGACTGTCATGAATCAGCCATAGAAGTATAAGCTCCAAGAAAGATGTGTATAGATGTCAAAATGATCAAAAGGTTGTAAAAAGGTTTCAAAAGATACAAAGTACATAGGCCATGTACCTTTTATAGTCCCAAGCCCACATATGCCCTAGTCCCATAAGCCTAAATGTACCCTAATCCCCCATGTGCCCCCACATGGATGTGCATCCTAAAATCACTTTGTTACATCTAATCCCTTGTAGTTATGTCCTTGCACCTAATGGCTTTGCATCTGCGAGAGAATTTGGTAGAATAGAAATGTTGCAAACCATTCCATTGTCATATCCTCCTGTAGAAGAGAAATGGTTGGTTTCTATGCCTTCCCTGAACATCTATGAGTTGTACCTCTTTCTTCTTTTGCATACTAGTATGTATTTGTCCATTTTTATATTTTTCCCAAATTATGAAGATAAGGTTGACTTTGTCACCTTGTCTCTTTTTTCTCTCCCTTGGGTCATGTTCCTCCCCACCAAATGTGTGTCATCCTCATTACTCTATGCTCAAGGCATTGAAGGATCCAAAAGTGAAAGAAAATATAAAATGTAGACTAATGACTTTTGTAGTAACCAACATTTAGCCACACCCCTCTAGCCTACTCTTTACCTTACAAATCCTTTAAGAGTCTTCATGAACCTCTCTAAATCCTTTAAGAGTGTTCATGAACCTCTCCAAATAGAACATCCACCTTGAATGAACCTTTTGGCTAACTCATCAACCAAGTGCACAATAAGGTGTAGTGAGGGAACATGCGTCTCAAAAAGTCACACTGCTACTACAATAATGGACTTCTTTCCTTCTTGATAGATTCTTTCTTAATCTAATTTGATGAAATCCATCTACTTGCCATAAATCCAAAACATTACACACACACACGCACACACGCACGCATGCACGCACGCACACGCACACATAGATTATATGTGACTTCTTTTTATCTCCTCATCATGTGTGAAAAGATAGTATTTTTATCTTACTAAAGTACTCAACTTACATATATTTTCTCTTATCTCCTTAGTCATGGTAGCCCTTCATTAATGTTAATTGGATCCACATGCCACATGGATCTGGATTAAGGAAAAACAAATCAAGTGTGTAATAAGAAGAACTTTATCAAGAACTAAGAGGAGTTTTGAATACGTAATTTATATGTAATCGTGCAACTTCAAGTTAGATAGTTGAGTCCTATGTCAGTACATTTACCTTATATAGCTGGTTAGAGTGCAAAAAGATGCTCCTTCTTCACTGAAAGTTCCCTCTACTTGCTTGATGCATTAGGATGCATTTTGAAGAACCATCTTGTTGCCTGTTTGGAGACATAAATGGGGCATCTTCCCTACCTCTTGTAGTTCTTCTCTCATGCTTATTAATCAAATATTGCTGAATGGAACTCTTTTCTTGAATATATGCATGGGGTCTAGTAGATGATTGATTAATAAATCTCCCCAATAAAGAAGGCGATGAAGACAGAGAGCCATTTCATCCTTGGAGGAGGTCTCTCATTTAGTATCATGTGTCAAATGAGACAATCCTAATATCCACTTGTAGTAAGATCTATAACAATAGATGATTTATCAATTATAAATTGAAATAATTATAATTATCATGAATTGAAACATTTACAACAACCCAAAGCATGCAATATAGTATCTTGGATAATCATGTATCATCCACATCAAGATTCCTTTCATAATTATAGATCTTTGTGTGGCATGCTTACTAATATCATGAACTCATACCATGCCATAATGTTTTAAGGTCTTCAACCAAAGGATCCATGAACACATCCATTTTCTTTGCCTTGTTCTTGCCTGGGATAAGAAGGGGAGGGAGAAGGTAACCCTTCTTTTGGAAGAGAGAGGGCTACTAATGACATGGAGTAGACATGGGTGTAGGTCACCATCCTAAGGATAAGGGAAACCAAGAACACCATCAAAGTTTGAAATCTTGTAAATATGATTAGTCATTAATTATGATTAATAGAATTACAAATATCTTATATACCAAGGCTTATGTTCACATTCATTTAAGCCCTTGGGCCCTACACTTAGCCTTGGCCCATACCATTATTCATGGCCTTTGACCCTCGGTTTTCGGGTGATGAAGGTTGTACTTAGAGTCAATTTAGTGCCCATACTCTCAAACAATGTATGCCAAAATGTGACAGCTCAATCACTCACTATTTGTTGTGGCGTACCATGCATCTTAAACATATATTCCATGAATTAGTGTGCAACCATGGATGCCAATTATCTCACTTTTGTTGGCACAAAAATAGGTATCTTTTGTCAACTAATCAGCTACAACATAGATGCTATCCCATCCTCTCCAAGCTAGTAATGAAATCTATTGTAATGTGCATCCACCACTTACTATCTCTAGAATAGGTAAGGGTGAAGTAAACCATTAAGATTTTGTGTGGGATCCTTGTTGAGTTGACATGGCATACATTTGGAGACATATTTGTTCACATGCCTTCATTGGCCATTCTAATGAGAGCTCTTCCTTATGATGGCATCATAGTTTTTGAAGAACAAACCCAAATGTCAGCCCATGAGAGATTGGGTTACAATAAGAACTATTTGAGTACCCTATGATCATTTCTCATGAAGAACTTGTTTCTAGAGAGATAGTGTTGCTATTTATTGATTGCATGAAAAATTACAATCATCTCTTGGCTGTAAACATGAAACTCCATCTCTTTATCATCAAGCTTGCAACTTTCAAGTGCAATCACCCCATGATCTGAATACAACATGGCACCAATTCCTCTTCCACATGCAGCTCTTATAGTGAAAGGCTTGGAGGAATCTAAGCATACAAAAATAGGAGCCTAAGTAAGCATCTTTTTCACCTCTTCAAAGCTCTTATGGTTTGTGGGTGAAAGCATGATAAGGTGGACTAAAAACCTGTGTCCTGGTGGATAATGGTTTACAACTGGTTGTGAAACACTTTTATGCAGAGTTAGATAATTAAAACATTGTTGTTTAATCTTGTTTCACATTTGTTATATCTAAAAACCACTAGATAAATTGCTAAATTACATCCACTAATATTGGTTATCTTCAAGTATGGTAGTAACAAATGCAAATGGTAGAAAGTGTACCCCCTTATCATGCTTTCACCCTTGTAGTATCCCAAAAGAACGCCTACTTCTTTAACTTGTCCGTCAATGGAGCCATTATGTTAGCATATTTCTAAAAAAACCTTTGATAGAAGAATGACATATCCAAGAATTTTCTTAATTGAGTGATGTTGGTGGGAATAGGTCACTTCTCAACACATTCCACCTTCTTGGGATATCCACCCTTATGTTATCTTTGCCTACAATGTGACCAACGTACTCAACTTCATATACCATGAATGTATATTTTCACTCTTTGGCATAAAAATGGTTGGCTCTCAATGATTTTGTCTCTTTGGCATACAAATGGTTGGCTCTCAATGCATCCAGAACCTTATGCACATGAACTAAGTGCTTCTCTTCACTCTTTCATACACCAATATATCATCGAAGAAGACGAGTATAAACTTGAAGAATAATGGTTGAGGAATTTTTTTCATCAAGGCTTGAAAAGTGGGGGGGACATTGCATAATCCAAATAACATCCCATGAAATAATAGAGACCCCTGTTGGTCTAAATGTCATCTTGTAGTCATCACCACTCTTCATCCTAATTTGTTGGTAGTCTGATCTCAAGTCAATCTTGGTGAAGAATTTAGCACTCTCTTCAACTCATTCAAAATATCATCTATCTTTGGGATTAGATACCTATTCTTAATATAGTGATCTTGTTCAAAGCACGGTAATCAATGCACATGTAAAAGGTACCATCCTTGTTTTTTTTACCAAAAAGCATGGGTGATGTAAATGGTGATTGACTTACCTATACCCAACCCATTTCCATTAATTCTTTGACTTTCTTTGCCACCTCATCTTTCTCAACCTTTAACAATATATGGGAAGGCTTATTAATAGGCATAGCATTAGGCTCAAGCTGTATCCCATGATCCACGTCATGCTCGGGTGGCAAGCATTTGGGCATTTGAATACATCTTTATACTTCTTTAGTAGCTTTGTCATCCCTTCATGTGTGTTCTTGCTCTCTTCCACATGGACTTTATCTTTGCAAAGCTATAACGCATACATTTGTACCATGTTTTTGAGCCGGCCCCTCTCTTGAGTTTAGTGATATTAATCATTAATCAGCCTTTAGCTATAAACTCCATGTAAAGTAACACTCCTTTCTCCATGCATAAATTTAATGAAAGCTTGCCACAAATTCATGGAGAAAGTCCTAAGAGTGGATAACCAATCATAACCCAAATCAATGTCAATTAGGCCCATGTCCAATACTAGCAAGTTTTCTTTACAAGTGTAATCACTTGAGAGTGACACATCCACAGCATTTTAAACCATTGTACAATCCATAGCATCCACATTTTCCACTTGAACTTTATGCATTTTTCACAAAGCATCCTGGTACAATTTAAGATTGCACAATGATTGCCGGTTCACAAAACTGTGTACTACCAATATCCACCAACAAGGATGCCACTCTTCAATTGACCATAGCCTTGAGCCTCAAGGTATTTTTCCCCTTGCATCCAGCATAGGCTTCATAGGATATTGAGCATCGAGTAGCATCATGTGTACATGCATCCATAGCACACAAAGTATTGGGTAAACCCCATCATCATAATCACAAGGCCTACATAGAACACCACTGGGGATCAAATGGAAACTCACCATTTAGCTCTATGTCATTTAGCACATTGTAATCTCATAATCTTGTGATTGACGATGCCTCCACCATACATGAGCATATCCTTCCAACTGTTGTGTAGCATAATATACCTTGGCCCTTTCACTACTGCGAGCATTCTCAAAGTAAAGCTCCATCTTGTTAATCCGTTCCTCAAAGTCTTCATTAGTGGTGGCTTTGCCGCCATTGAATTTGGTAAGCACGATTTTGTCCTTGACTCCTTTGAATTCTCTTCAATTCACAATCTGCATAAGCATTGTCATTCTCAAATCTATCATAATGGTCTTCATACCCATGGAATCTTAAAGCAAAACCTTGATGATTATGAGCTTTTTTGGGTACATAAGCATCATTTCAAGAAGACTGATATACATGACCTTTGCTCTTTGCATCACTTGGTGTGGAAGCTTACATTGAGTTATGCATGGCTCCAAGAGAAGACTGTAAGTTTGGGTTGTTCTCCTTATTACCAAATGTAGCTTGACCCATGTCTCATTGAACACAATGCCTTTAGCTTTCCTTAAACCATAAATATTGTGTGATCTACTAGGATGTCCACCCAAGTCATGTGAAACTTTTGCCACAAAGAATTCAAGTGTTGGAGTAGTTCCATGACTAGGTTGCCACACATGTTTATGACTATTATGTTGATACAACTCACTCTTCATATGATTATAAAGACCTTTTATCTCATCCACCATTGGCCTCATGATGGTCTCCATCATTCCTCTCATCAATATCATCATTTGAGACATATCACTTGTCATAGTGGGCATTGCATTTGCATTTGACTCTCCACCATGACTTTGAAGTTTGTACATTTGTAACATTGGCATACATTGTACCTCCTTGTACATGACATGCTCGTTGATCCGTATTTGAAGTACAGCTCCAAACCTCTGGGATTAGTATTTTCTTCCTCAATCATGTACAAATGATCCACATTCTCCATGTCCAACTCTTGAAGCAACAAGGCTTGTTTGGGTGGTCAAGCTAAAAATGGAAATTGAGTGTAGAAGGCCCAAAGCTTATTCTTGATTATATGCAAATATCAAAGTGCATACTATCCAATGAAGAAAATATTAAGCAAATTAGATGTGCCCTAAAATTCTCTATTTTAGGGTTTAGTGATGGTTTATGTGACATTGCTGAAAATAGAGTTTTGGACCCAAAACCTAAAATGTTGGTCTGACTTTTGATTTATTTGGCTTGTTGGAAGGCTAATGCTTATTTCTAACCACCCTTTGAACCCTTTTTCCTTAGTCAAAGGTTAAGTATATTTATTTTGACTTCTTGGTCAATGCTAACTACTAGGATTTACCTAGCAAATGATGTCAAAATCAAATGATTTTTAGATCAAAAGCAAGATCTCAATGAGTATTTGCAAGCCTTGTATTCACATTGATGAGATCTTGAACAAGTATGGATGGAATTAGGGTTTTGTAATTTTTATAAAACCCTAATTTGATTGCTCTTTTGGTGTTGGATCAATGAACTCTTTGGCTCTATTGAAAGTTTGTAGTGACCACTTCCCAATGATATATTGCCCTTTGTTGACCACTAAATCTTTTATGACTGAACTTAGGGTTTAGATTACAACCATGCGTGAATTTAGGGTTTAGATTACAACCATGTATGGATCTTGACAAAAATTTGATAGTATCTCCTCTTTGCATTTGGTGCCAAATCTTAACTATTAATGCATAACACAATACATTCTATCAATAGTCAAAATTTACATCATCTATTGCATACCAAACCACATCAATGGAATGCATCCTCATGGCTTGTACCAATATTATGAACAACAATGTTCTTGACCTTGCCAACAATGAGTGAATTCATAGGGCCCATTGCTTGAATGTAATGAATGGAAGTCAATTCTGAGTCTTTAATGCTTGCGATCTCCCAAAGCCTTCTCACCCCCTTACTAAGTATATGTCCAAGCAAGGGTTGAGGCCAAGTCTTCACAACAGAGTACCTAATTAATCCCTCTCCGTACCGCTTTCCCAAGGGTTGAGGCCAAGTCTTCACATCCGAGTACCTAATTAATCCCTCTCCACACCACTTTCCCAAAGCAATCATAGCACAAAAAGTTCAAAACATGCTTTCCCTTGGCCTCTCATCTCCAATGCTAAGGGCTAACCTCACATACATTTGTAGATTCTATGAATAGAAATGTGAGAGGTACAAGGTGAGGTGATATTTGTGAAAAGCTTCAAATAGATGGAATGAAGCCACTTACAAGTCAAGCATGACTCATACTTTTACAACATACTGCATATACTCATGCCTCATCATCATATCCCTAGCATGATCCCATGTAATTTGTAACTTCTCCAATCTAATCACATCAACAACACATAACCAAACTATGCCCAAAAACCATGGCATACATGAGCATGACCACATCAAAAGTCTTCAAATAAGTTTTAAGTATGATCATACGAACTCATGTGCATGCCATAAGCATCCCAAAATGGTTCGATAGCATCAAACATCAATATCTACCATCATGTAAGTGGATGGCAAGATTTCACATCACATTGACCATATATGCATCCAAATGATGAGCAATACTCCCAAATGGCTATGAATGATTCCAATGGCTATCAATGTGATATAGGAATGATGTAATCTATCACCAATGACATGGAAATAGCATCAATGCTTCATGGAAATGAGGCTTTCATGAGAAAAAAACCCTAAATCACCATGTGAATGTTATGTGGCTAGCATCAATGCATTCCAATGGCATGGAATCAACACATGAGCATTTAGGAAGAAGTAACTAATGGTAAGGATTTAGGGTTCATAAGCAAAACCCTCAAATCTTTTCATAAGCTAGAAATCAACCAAGCTTTGCATTAATTTGATGTAGCAACTCACCATTGATGCTTGCACTAATGATGAAGTAGAGCTCCATTAATCACCAAGAAGGGGCACCAATTTCCAACCACGTTTTTGCTCATAGCTTGAAGTAGAGATCCCATTGAAACTTATTGGTGGGGAGAAAAGAGAGAAAGAGGTATGGAAAGCTCAACCTCTACTTCTGCCCACGACAAGTGAAAGCATAATAGAGTAGATAAGAGAAGGGAAAAGGAAGAAGAGAGCATACATCAACACCATCACTCACCCACATAATCTGTAAGCATGCATGTAACAAAAAGAAGAGAAAAGCATACAAGCAACTTCAATCACAAGAGGAAGAACAATTGTGAGAATGGGATTATGTGTTTTCTCATTAGTCAAAATGTCTTATATACAATACTCAATTGTTTAATGCCCACCTGCCCAACTAATGTCCAAGGGCCCAATAAGCTAGTCTAGGCTAATTTCCTAACCTAAATGTACATCAGTGGCATTGCACAAATCATAATATCGGTGTTTGACTATCTCTAGTGTTACACAAGTTGTAAGCTCGGTGTTTTATTATCTTTCAATATTACTCAAGTCATAAGCTTAGAGATTTTCCATAATCATTTTACATGAAGCACATTGTGCAGTACAAAAGTATGCTTGAAGAAGTTACTACATGTGGAGTAATGTTAGCCAATGTTGTTAAACACTTATGCTCTCTTTAATATACAACAAGTTCCTTGCAGGTGAATAAGTTGGATAATGGAGGAAACTTGCTAAATAGAAGAACATGGGAGCTATTGCTATTGATTGCAACATTGGCTGTACTAAGATGTAAATGAAGATGAAGCACATCCCTTGCCCAATTTGATGACTTGTTACATGCCAGCTCCACAAAATCCACATCCATCTATGTGTCCATTTCCAATTCATGATGGGGGAGTAGGCACTTTGGCACTTCATACGATTCCTCTTCATTTATCCACTCTATAGATGCTTTCATGTTAGGCCGCTCTTGTGTCATATCCGGGGGGAAGGGGGAGGGGAGCGGTCTTGTCAATGCCTCTTATTTGGCAAAGCATCATGGATCTGCTTTGGGGGAAGCCCCCACCTATAGGACCGCACTTGCACATGGAGGGGGCCTTATCCTTCCTGCATTTCTCTCCTCGAGAGTCTCATGTATTATCGATACTCTATGAGAGAAAGAAATAAAGTTATATTAACGTCTTTAAAAGATCCAAAGGGTCTACGAGACCAACATGATGTGAACATAGTGTCCATGAGGAATAGGTTGCAAAAGATAGCATGTGAAAATTCATCATAGATACTTGCGAGAACTTTTTGAAAATAGCTACTTAACATCAGGTAAAAGTGTCACAAGATACTTCTATATCTTATTACTAAACTAGTATATAACAAGCATATTTGAAGCTATGTAGTAAATTAAAGCATTAAGGGGCATCCCTAATTATGATGAGAATTTGAATTGTAGTAGGTCAAACACCCACTTGCCTTGATAGCTTGAAAAAATTAAGGGAGAGGAAGAGAGATGATTAAGGCTACTATAGGGGGGTCCTCAACAATGGAAATGTTAAGCAAAATAAAATTCTTGAAAAAGTAGGGTTGTGCAAATTTCCCTCGCATTGAATGCATACCCAATTGATAGTTTTTCTTCATTTTGATGGCTTGCACTAACTGTACTTTTTCTTTTTATGTGCATGTACCCAATAACATGGGTAACTTTATTGCAAGAGAAAAATCAATAAGAATGTGATCTTCATCTTTTGAATATGTTGCGATAAGATACAAGTTACAACACTTTTTCATTAATTCATTAAATTTTTTATTAGTCATCTAGTTATGGTAAAGTATACGAATCCCTATGATTTTTAGGAGCAATGAGCATGACCCATTGATGCATGTATCGAGTGGTGGGTATTGTCTTCTATCTTCTTTTACATCAAAGTTGCAACTTGATATTAAATAATGTTCTACCATCATTGTTTTGAGTCGTTTCTAGGTTTTTGGAGTGAAGTAGGCATTGGTCCTAAAAGAAACAAGTAAATCGCTGAAATTTGCAAGTGTGCCTTGGACTTCAAAGTTTGCAAAATTGAAGGCCTATAAGGTTACTTTTGACCTTCACATTACGCTCATAAAAGAGTTTACCTGGGGTAGCCTTCTTTTGAGGCCGAATTTTTGCCCGGGGGGAGGGCTTTATTTGAAGATTAAAATGGGTCTTGAAGCTGACTTCCGCCTTCAGCAAGCAAGCACTATTTCTATTATGTAAATCCCGAGGCACCTTGGATTGTAGAAGTGCGCATGTGTTGAAGGAATTCACATGATCTTTAAAGATACCTAAACAGCGTCGAGGGGATCGCCCCAAAGCCTTCACGACGACGCAAGGAGAGGACATGCACAGCGAGAAAGCGTATATTATATTATATTATGCCTTGATGGAGCCTTCGCCACGCAAGGAAGTGATATATATATATATATATGCCTTGGAGCCGGCCAAATGAGCTGCAAGTTGCATGTTCCCGAAATTGCCGCCGTTAGTTTGTCTCTCTCCCCCCCCCCCCCCCCTCTCTCTCTCTCTCTCTCTCTCTCTCTCTCTCTCCGTCCATTCCATGAGCTTAATTAAGAATGAGTACTCCTCCTCCGCCTCAACGGCCATGACGATCTGCCCTGATCAATCTCTTCGGCCTGTGGTGAAACTCTATCCTTGAAAAGGTAATTGTTTGAGAGGGATGTATCGTAGAGGATAGCAGCGTTAATATATTCTAGCCTTGAAGCTTAATATACGATCAACATTGCGACCATGCCTTGTCTTTGATCTCTGCGTGGATGCAGCATCGGCGCTCTGCTAGCAGTAGTGTTGCCGGCGATCATGGCACAGCGGCAGGTAATGACGTGGCGGAGCTGCCTGGCGCATGGCGCACCAAAGCAGCTGCATGGGCATGGTACATGCACGGCAAGCCCAGCAGCAGCAGCAGCAGCAGCAGCAATTATATCCCGGAGATCAGCATGAGTGCTCCAGGTGGTGATAGCCTTCTGCAAGTAGGATCTCATAATAAGCCTTCGAAGAAAAGATCATCGTCGGCTGCTGCTGACATGGCTGCCGGAGCCTCTCGGTTCAGGGCGGAAGCAAAGGCCGAGGGTACCGGCTTCTCCGATCAACTCGTCTGCCAGAGCAAGCTTTACGACGCCTTCGAGCTCCAGGAGCTTGAGCAGCGTCTAAATCGCAACCTTAATGTAAATACTCCAAGCTTCTATATTGAGCCATCGCCGGCGCAGTCTACTGCCCCCAGAACTCACGTTGCGGCCGATCATCCAGTTGAAGCCATGGATACCTACTCTGCGCGGCTGCTCGTTAATGCACGATCAATTTCCATGCCCCACTATGCACACACGCCTGTGCAGGCGCAGCTGCAGCTGCCGCGCTCCCGTCACCACATCTCAACAACAACAGGAGACCAAATCAAGAAGAAATCCAGCTCACGATGGTCGGTAATTCGAGGTCTGTTCCGAATTATGGCTTCCAAAAAGAAAGATCTGCAATCAGAGTTGGACAACAAGGGAGACCGCAATGATCAGCTTCAGACAGCTACGGCCGCGGCATTGGCGCATCACCACCACCACTACTACCACCACCATCACCATCATCATCATGTCTTCCACGGCCAATGTGCCGGCTTCGAGGAGATCGATTGGCCAATGTCACCTGCCTGTCTAGAGGAAATAAACTGGCCGCCACCGTCACCCGCTGCATTAAATGGCCCCTGGCTGGATCGCTGAGGCCTGATCTATCGTTGGATCCCTCGTTTTACAACCTCTGGAACGATCCCTGGTTTTAACTTTGAATAAAGCACGAACATTTGCCTTGAGACTTACTTGATTGGAACAAGATAGTGCATACATGTAATAATATAAGTATAAATTCTCGTTGCTAAATACCTGATATTATGCTTGTATGTGTATCATGTAGAGTATAAGTGTGGATGGATCTCCCCTTTTTTCAAAGTCCTCAACATGGCCATGAATTACAAATCCATGAAGAGCAAAAGTTTGATCTTTATTCAAACATATTTGAATATTAAGGTACATTCTAGTCAAGTTATATCATTTGAGTGCTCTACCAATAATTATCTGTATATTTTAATGACATATTGCAAATTAGAAGGGAAAAATATATGTGCTTGACGCTAGTTACAAGGAGAGCAAACTTTGGATCGTTGGATGATATTTATGGACATACATATTGACCATGGATTATTCTAATTAGGATAATAATGATATGCACATATGCATGTCCTATTCTAAGCACATGAGTTTTAAACAATATGCATATTAATATAATCAAAGTTTGTCTATGTGAATTTGAAATTAAAGAAGAGTGTGACACAATTACAACACCCATCAAATGAATGAGCGGCTCACACATGAATGGATCAACACGATCCAACGCCCTTATAAGCATTTTCCTCTTTTTCTTACTTAATTGTAAGAAAGAAGAAGAAACTTGTTGTATTCTTCCTCTTTTTCTTATTTATTTGTAAGAAATACAAGAAGTAGAAGAAAAGAGGAAGAGACTCTTCTCCTTAATCTTCTTCTTCTTATTTTAAGTAATACATTTTTAATGTTTATAGGCTTTCAAGCACACCTTTTCTGCAACACAAGTTTGCTTGTCATGTAGGAGGCTATTGCTCTTGTTACTTATTTATATTCCTATAAGCCCTCATGTTTTTTGACAATGCTCACAATACATATAGATAATAAGCACAATACATATAGATAATAAGCTCTTATGCATTATGCATAAGAGATTAATGTATAAGCTCTTAAGCATTTTGCATAAGATCTTAAGCATTATGCATACAAGATATAATGTATAAGCTCTTAAGAATTATGCAAAAAAGCTTATACGTTAGCTTATGCAAAAAATCTAAGAGCAAATCCATAAGAACTCTTATGCATTATACATATGCATAAAGCTCTTAGATCTTACGCATAAGGGCTTATGTATAATGTGTAAGAGCCTAAGCATATCATAACCCTTATGCATTATGCATATCTTCATAGCGTCCTTCTTGATAAGGCCTATGCGGTGTCACTAAGTTTCTAATATGGTTCATTGGCTCTAGGCAGGTGCCAGGCTTCATAGACAATGTCTAATGTCAAGAGTCAGCTCCAGTGGAATCTCTATTTGTGCAAGTACTAAGATGTGTGTCATAAGAAGAAATAAATGTGAAGCATGTGCTAAGGTCCGGTCTCCAAGCCGAAAGAGCGGCCAGCTTGTCGCGTCGAGAGTACGAGTCTATCCATGTGCTCCATGACCTTTGGCCTACTATGGATGATGTGCCCTCTAACTTCTCAAAGCATCTCCATGCCCATGGTGGCTGGCACCTAATACTCTAAGAGTTTGTGGACTTTTGTGGCCTTTGTCTTCTTAGTGGGTGTAAGCAACACTGTATTTGATGAGGTTTTTGAACAAAGTACTATAGAGGGCTGTGAGGGTGTGGAAGATTTCTTAATAAAAAGGACACATAGGTTGGTATATATGTTCGTATACCATTCTTAGGAATGTGCATACACATAGCGTCCATACGTGCATTCTTAACCTTGAACATACGTGTGAAGCATGGAACAGGTGTGCACATATAAACGTGTATATGTGCATGTGCATGTACATATAGGAATGTGTGTGTGCATATGTGAAAGTGCATGTATAGGTAAGAACGTGTGTGCACAAATGTAAGTGTGCATGTGCAGATAGGAACGTGCATGCAGGAATAGGAATGTGCAACTTTTTTTTGAGATTTTTCATACAAATAGACCCTTAGTGAATATGTAGGTGTAGTGTTGGGGGCCATGCTTATGTGAGTGCCTTAAATAATAGTATTTTGATCATTAGAAATCCCGATGATGAGTCGTACCATCCAAGTTTTCATCCACCATGGCCCCCCAATCCTGAGAAAGCTAGTGATTAGAGAACCACTTACATAGTTTGTATTAGCTTCCTTGAAGACTCACCTTCACAAGTCTCTATCACCTTTGCTTCCTTCTATCCTTATTTTCTTCTTTTCTCTATCTCAGCTACTTTCCTTGACTTTAATTACTGCTTTCTTGAGGCTTTCTTTGACATTTTTTATTGGTTTTTTTGATGGATACCCTTTTCATTTAGTAAGGGTGAGGTATGTATTTTTGGCCCATCTATCTAGCTAGGCTTGAGAGGGATGCCGACTATGATAGGGGAATTCGTGGTTTTTATCTAGCTAGGCTTGAGAGGGATGCCGACTATGATAGGGGAATTCGTGGTTTTTATCTTTTAATTGGGGAAGAAATATCCTATTCATGGTGTGTTTGGAGATGGTCATGGGGCTCTGGGAATTCTTCAATCTTTTCCTTACCCTTTGCTAAGGTTATGCATGGGGTTCTAGTAGCATTGGTCACACCTTAGATTGCTATTGCATCTTGCCTTGGTAGTTTTTGTTATGGTGGCTAAAGAGGTTGGTGGTAATGACAGTGTGACTCTAGGTACCCAAATGCTCTTGTTCCCTTCATAATACCCTTGGACCTTTAGAAGGGTGTCAGATACCCACCATATTTTGGTGTGCTCCTTCATTAGGGTTTTCTTTTTTGATGGGTTGGTTTTGACTATGTTACTTAGGTAGTCAGAGTCATGTGTGACCTACATAGCATCCTTGGGTTTCCAACAACTCCTTTTTGACGAACCATGCTTTCATTTTGGGCTAGGTTTTGCTCCCTTGTAATGTGGTCATGTTGGTGGCATGGCTATTATTGGCATGTACTGAGCCTTTCTCTTTGGTATTCAGATTTTCTATTACCCTTCATGGTAAATTTGTGCCCGAAGTGTTGCTTGTGGTACCCACCATTTATCACCCCCATCATGAAAACATTGGTGTTGCTGTTTTGCGGACTAAGTGATTTCTAGGGACTAAGTGGTTTGGGCACCTGTAATTCATATTTTGCAAGGTTAGAAATGTTAGTAGTATTGGTGTTAGTTGGGTTAGTCCTTGAAGAGGCTAGTTGTGTCGGAGGGTTATTCCTACTTGGGCAAGACTTTTCATGGAACTTGGTTACTTACCCCTACGACCAAGTACGGTATAGGCCTCTTTTTGAGTGGCATGGTTGGAGTATGGGTTGCCTTTGATAGCTCCATTAACTCTAGAACTTCTTTGATTGGAGAATTGTTCTTTGGTGTTGAGGTTTTGTAGGACACCTATGCATCCTCATCTAAGAAGCACTTCTTCATGCATGGTACCTATAGACATGATATAGAACTTTTTTTCCAAGGGTTTGTTCCCAATGTGGAACATGGTGGTGAACGAACGTGTGCATGTGGTTTTTAACGTGTTTACTACTTCCACTCGTACAAGGTAGTCGTTTGTGAGTTAGAACAATCAATTTGGCAATGATTGTGCTGAGATTGTGCCCCATGCATCCACATCATCTAAGAAGCACTTCTTCATGCATGGTCCCTGTAGACATGATATAGAACTTTTCTTCCAAGGGGTTATTCCCAATGTGGAACATGATAGTGAATAAACCTATGCATGTGGTTTTAATGTGTTTACTACTTCCACTCGTGCTTTTCTGGTGGGTGTCAATAGTGATTGTTGTAGTGCACACCATGTCTCATGGGACTTCAAGTTATGGCTAGCACCATGTCTCATGGGACTTCAAGTTATGGCTAGCACCATGTCTCATGGGACATTAGGTTATGGCTAGCACCTATGTGTTGACGACGAGTGCTAGCTTTTAGTCTAGCCTAGTTTCTATGGTCATGCCCATTGGTGGGCTTTACCTCTCAATATTCCTCTTCTAGGTTAATGACTCGGGCCATGTTAACGGAGATGTGGTGGTTGCACCACTTGTCTTGCCTAGCCTTAGCTTCACGCTGGGCCTCTCGTTTCATTATAGCCTCTTTTATTTTTTCCTCTTTCTTTTAGTGA
Source organism: Cibotium barometz (assembly GCF_041138505.1). Lineage (NCBI taxonomy): Eukaryota > Viridiplantae > Streptophyta > Polypodiopsida > Cyatheales > Cibotiaceae > Cibotium > Cibotium barometz. Next base: position 8,373,371 of record NC_141052.1, on the reverse strand, counting down.
ATGGCCTTCAAAGAATTCGCAGTTAAAGGGCCATAGTAGTGTCTAAGTTTTCTACCATTGAAGAATCCTTTTATCTCCACCCTATTGATTGTTTCGATGCATGCAAATCCTTGAGGTGTGATTTTGCCCACTAGAAATGGTCCCATTCCTTGTACTTTAGCTTATGCTTTTGGTTCTTTGTGCTATACATAAGAACCATGTCCTTGACTTCGATTTCTCAGTCCTTGAGCTTTTCATCGAACATTTCTTGTACCTCAACTTTTCGACGATAATTCCATAGGCTGCATGTAGTCTGGCTTCTCTAAAGCATTCAAGCTCAAACAATTGATCAGCCATGATATTTTCTATCAACCTCTACTTGATGGTAATTCTTAAGATTAGTACTAAGAATTCCATGGGCATGATGGCATTTGTTCTATATATCAAGTTGAAAGGTGGATGGCCACCTTATAAGCAGTTTTGTAAGCCCAAAGAGCAGCATGGGTAACTTTTGTTACCAATCATTGTACGAGGCTTTAACTACCTTGGTCAGGATAGCATAGATAATCTTCTTTGTGCTTTTAGCTTGGCCACCATTGGCTTGGGGATAATACGGTGAGGATTTGCAATATACTACTACAAATTCGCTCAATAGAAACTTGATTACATCATTAATGAAATGGGTCACTTTATCGCTTATTACTTGTTTGAGTGGACACCCAAATCTAGTAATTATATTCTCATAAAGAAATTTGTTTATTACTCTATAATCACCGTTTGTGGTAGCACGAGCCTAAACTCATTTTAGAGTAGTCTATGGTGTGGGCGACAATGATAAACCGTGCTTAAGTACCTTGACTAATTGGTCTAATAAAGTTAATACCCCATTTATTCCTTAAATGGTTATAGTGGCACTCCAAGGTGTAGGGGCATTTTGTCACAGTTGTGAACCTTAGTGAATCACTGACATTTATGCGTTGTTGTGTAGCCAAACAAGGTAGGCCACCACAAGTCTGCTAATAATAGAACTTTCTTTATGGTGGTATTGCCAAGAAATGTCCACAAGCGAAACTAGAGTGAGCTTACATTGTTATGCTCAAATTCTTGAGGACATTACCTCATGATTCTATCTTGGCCAGCTTGTATAATTTCCCTACAATCAACTGGTAGGGGGTCTACCTTTTTAATAAGTGTTTGTGCTTTGTCTCTTTTAAGGGGGTCTTTCTTGGGGATGATCGTTAGCTAAATAATGGATAACCTCTTCACCCCATTCTAGAACAATGTGCAGTTTGAATAGTGGGGCATCTGGTAGCTCATCCTCCACTCCAACCGGTGGTTCTCCATTAGGGATACATGATAAGTGGACGGCATTGAAATGGATCTAGACCAAAGATCATGAAATCAACACATAAAGTCCAAATCTAGTATCCATTTGATGGGCATCAAACACATATGACAAATACATGAGATTATGATGAAAATAGAAGAAATCCATATGCACATGTAGCAAAGGAGGTATGTGCATAAGGCCTAAGTGATTTAACCTCTTACCCATGAGGATGGCTATTAGGCTTGCCATGAGTCCTAGATCATGAAAGGCCATCTCCAAGAAAGGAGCCAAGAGTAAATGTAGATGTAGAAGATATGAATGAGTAAAGATCCATACAATGACTCCAAGGCCCTATTTATAGTAGCCTTGCCCATGGCCCATTATTTACATATTTTGGACCTTAGGTTATTCTTCATTACAAACCATCCCTTTTTAAATATTTTGTCCTCAAAATCATATGAGATAGCCTCAAAATATTTTTAAACATTTTGTTCTCAAAATATTTTTAAATATTTTTTCCTCAAAATATTTTTAAATATTTTGTCCTCAAAATCAATGGGAAGTGGTGAAGGCCCCAAATATACTCTCCAAATGTAAGGAAGTCCATAAGTCTTCATCTCCAATGCATATGTGTGGGACTATTATGGTCGCCCTTATTATAGATGAAATCCTTTGAAAAAATCTTCTCATGAAAACTCCATGAAATAGGTCACAAATGATGCATACACTTTAGCCAAACATGTCCCGCACCATATTCTTCCATTGTGATGATGACCATTGAAACTTGTTGGAGTAGAGTATCGACCCCAACAATCGACATCACCAAAACTGTCGAGAAATTACATGTATATAATCCCAAGTTTTGCCCATTTTCTCTACAAATCATGCCATTTGGTCAAGCAACTCCTTCCTCAAGTAGACCATGTTGTTGTACATACTCCAAAGATTGCCAAGTAGCCTCATTCATGGACAATTGCTTCCATTGAACAAGGAATTCTTCAATGTTCCTATTCCTCAACTCCTTTGTCCTCTTGTCCATAATCCTTTCTGACTTACATATGATATCCCATTCTTCATCCATGGGTGGTAGCTCTTTAATCTCTTCCCTGGAAGAGTGCCACAAACCTCTTAAGGTTGGACACATGAAACACATTATGAATTCTTGTAGAAGAAGGTAAATCAAGCTTCTAAGCCAAGTCACCCACTTTCTTGACTACCACGTATGGGCTATAGCATCTATGAGCCAATTTTGGATTGGAAGATCCTTTGAAGATGCCATGACGGCTCTTAGGAAGCTTTAGTAGCACATAGTCACCTTCTTCAAACTCCATCTTACACTTATGATCATCCGCATTTACCTTCATGACCTCTTGAAACAGTGAGACGAGTCATGAGTTGTCATTTGCAACAAGTTATCTTGATTTTTCACTAGTCCTAAATATTGATCAATTTTACAAATTTTTGGAGACATTAAAGAGAACTGATTTTATAACTTTTACAAAATAAGCATAGTTTCAAACTTCTTTTAAAATAACTTTTGCAAAATAAGCATAGTTTCAAACTTCTTTTAAAAATAACTTTTGTAAATATATACATATTGCTAATTTAAAGGTGAAAAAAAATTCACTTTTCATGTCAAATAACAAAATGGAAAAAATAAGGTCAATGATAAGATCTAATATTCTTTAAAACTACTAATAATTCATGCATGTCTATGTAATGTATAATACATTCTTTACTTAGAATTATAAAAATGTACTTTTTTTTCTACAAGAATTTAAGTAACTTCATCCCAATCATTGAATTAGAGCATATATTTGATGTTAAGATAAATAGGTATATGGAGTCCATGGCCATAGAAGAGGCTTATTAAAAGAAATTGTTTCTCTAGATTCAGATAGAAAACCATTGATCCAAACGGTCAAATTTTAGAGGGTAGTGAGTACTACAATTTATCAGTTTACTTTATTTTAATCTAACAGTTCGATTTAGAGTTATAGTCTTTGCAAAAAACACAATTTTTAGTTTATAACAATTAGATTTTGAGCCATGATAATGATAATAGTAATCGCATTGAAATTTTAGATTCTATCTCCAATCCGAAATTCCATGTAGACTGACGTTTCTATCATGATAGTGAAATTTTCATCCGAAAAAAGAGAAATTTTGGTCCATAATCAATGAAAAATTCACTTTTATTGGATGACAAAATTTTGTCCGTGTGTCGACGGGAAAAAATATCTGTTGTTGCTGAGAAATTGGATTCTAGAATCCATGGAATCCAAATTTTCGTCGACAGATTGAAATTTTTGTGAACGAAAATTCCAATTGATGGAAATTTCAATCCGTCAACGAAAATTTTTACGTCGATAGAAATTTTTAACGGAAATTTTTTGCCTGACGAACTAAAATTTTCATTCAATAAAAGTGAAATTTTCGTTCATCATAGACTAAAATTTCTCTTTTTTTAGACAAAAATTTCGCTGTTTGCGATAAAAACATCAATTTGCATGGAATTTTGGATTCCAAAATCCATTTTGTCAACAAAGTGGATTCTAGAATCTAAATTTCTATCAATTTTTTAAAACGGCAATTGTTGTCATTTTCATGGCTCAAAATCTAACTATTATAAACTAAATACTTTGTTTTTGCAAAGACTATAACTCTAAATCGAACTATTAGATCAAAATAAAGTAAACTGATAAATTGTAGTACTCACTGCTATCTAAAATTTAACCATTTGGATTGTTGGATTTCTATCTAAATCTAGAGACATCTTTGCTCAGAATAGGCAAAGTATAAAGCAATCTACTTGGAAGTTGATGACTATCCTTATTCTTTTGTCAAGACACACATTCCAACACAAACTTCTTGACATCTCTCCACATGCCTTTCCAATAGAAGCTCTTACTCACTTTGTCAAAAGTTTTAAGCACACCAATATGGCTTGAAAGTGGTGAAGAATGCATCTCATAAATCACCTTGGGAATGTAGGATGAGGTAATCCTAAAAATCATCTCAGATGAGTTGTATTGGGGTTGGCCATTCTTTGGCACATGCTACTTTCTTTGGATCAGTCCTAATGCCCTTCTCTCCCACCAAGTGTCTAAGATACTCGACTTCATTGACCATGAATGCACATTTTCTCTCCTTTGTATAAAGCTTATGCTTTCTCATCATCTCAAACACTTGTTTCACATGAGATAAGTGCTCTTCCTTGCTCTTGCTATAAATCAAGATATCGTCAAAGAACACTAGCACAAACTTGAATAGAAAGGGAGCCAATATCCTATTCATCAAAGCTTGGAAAGTGGTCGAGGCATTTGTAAGGCCAAAGGGCATAACCATAAAGTGAAACAATCCCCTAAATGCCATCTTCTGCTCATCACCCTCCTTCATTCATATTTGATGGTAACCCAATCTTAAATCAATCTTAGTGAAGAACTTTGCATCTTTGTGCTCATCAAGGAGATCTATTCTTGAGTGACTTTGTTCAAGTCACGGCAATCAATGCATATACGAAAGGACCCATCCTTCTTCTTCACCAATAGAACAAGTGATGCAAATGGAGATTTTGAGGGTTGTATAAGACCTATGGTAAGCAATTCTTGTACTTGCTCTGCCACTTTCTCTCTTTCCACCTTAGACAAATGGTAAAAGGAGTCTTGTTCACAACCTTTGCATTTTGTTCAAGTATAATAGCATGGTCAATCTCCCTCTTGGGTGGCAACCTCTTTGGCACTTGAAAAATCCTCATACTCTTTGAGAAGAGTCACCATATCTTTGTTCCTTTGCTCTATGTGTTGTCCAATACTATCTATCCCCTCTTGAACAACATGTAACACATAAATAGTGCCAAGATTCTTGAGTTCCTTCTTGAGCCACTTTGGAGTGATCAAAGAGAGCCCTTTTGATGCATTTCCAGCCAATACCACTTGATGTCCATTATGTGAAAATCTCATAACACTTTGTTGAAGGTTCATGTGGAAATTACCAAGAGAAGCTAACCAATCACACCCCATAATCACATCAATGGGACCCATGTCTAAGACTACCAAATCACCTTTCCAGGTGTATCAAGAAGATAAATTGCATGACTCCCCTACTAGGGTCAAATGGAAACTCACCCTCTTCTTGGATGAAAGAGTGATCTTCCAAGGTATCATCATGTGTCTTTTCAATCAATCTTCATATTCCTTCACCTCATGAGATTTCTTTGAATCATCCTCTTCATCCATAAGAATCATAGTAGCCGTCACCTTCTTCGACTTGCAAACATGCCCGGGTGACCAATTCTCTTTGCATTTGAAGCATAAACCCTTGCTCCTCAACTCTTGAATCTTTGGATTATCCATCCTGTGTGTCTTCTTGAAGGGTTAAAAAGTCTTCTTGACAAACCCATTGCCTTTCTTTGCATCATTTTGACCTCCACTCTTGGGTTGTCCACCTCCAAATGATGATGAAAATCTCGAGGTAAAAGTGGGTGGTGTTGCAGAAGGAAAACTTTTACCAACATTTGAAGAAGTATTGGATGGTTTTTGAGAGGGTATGATGGGCTGAGATTTCCTATACTTAGGCTTATAAAGCTCCGCTATAACCTCATAGCCTCCTTGATCGTGGAGGGTCTTTGTGTGCCGACACATGCACCTTGATGTAGGAATCCAACCCATGAATAAACTTCTTCATCTTCATTTGCTCATTAAGCCCTTCCACATACATGGATAACTTCATAAAGCTTTGGTGTTGATTCATAGATTGCCTCAATTGATCTTCAATGGCTCCCATTTTGGTGTTCATAGACTCAAACTTTGAATTCAAGGTTTGCTTGATGATATCCAATCGATCCATGAGTGGCTTAAAATCAAGTTTATTCATAAGATGTGCTTTCCATTTAGAATTGCTCCAAAGTTCATCAATGAAAACTTTAAGGATCCCTAAGGTATTCCTTGTATGATGTGCACATAAGCCTTTGGAAAGTGTGGGGGCCATTGGATAGGCCAAATGACATAACTTGGTATGTATAAGTACCCAATTCTATGACAAATGCAATCTTATGTTGATCATCTGGGTCTATCGCCACTTGGTTATAACTTGAGAACCCATCAAGAAAGCATAGGCCTCATTGCCCACCGTCGCTACTCATTCTAGCACATGCTCAATGAATGGTAATGGTCATTTATCATGGTGGATGCATTAACCTTTTTGAGGCTAACACAAAATCAGATCTTTTAATTTTTCTTAGGCACTATGACTTGGGGATAGCCATTCCATGTGCTCTATCTTATAGATAAAAACAGTTTCTAGCTTTGATGAGTTTATCAATTTTGTCCTTGACCATTATAGAGTATTTTGAATTCATCTGTGATAGGCCATGAGTTTATCAATTTTGTCCTTGACCATTATAGAGTATTTTGAATTCATCTGTGATAGGCCATGTGTCTTTCATGGTTTTGCTCCTTTAACAATGGGAATAATATGTTTGACTACCTTCGAAGGTACACCCTTCATGTCAATGTATTTCCAAGTGAAGCAGTCTTGGAACTTTGTGAGTAGTTCAATGAGGTCTTTTTCTTCTTCTCAAGATAGGTCTTTCCCAATGTATATCAATTTTAAATCCTCATCAGGTCCCACTAAGTTGACCTCCTTAACTTTCGTCAATTAAGATGTTCTAGGATTGCCATCATGGGTCCTCTTTACCTTCTCAAAATGTACCTACATAGGATCTTCCGCGTTGACGCTCTTATAGAATATTCTCTTACAAAATGCACTTGGCTTCATTTTCAGCTTTTATTAAGGCTTTGTTCCTTGCTCTTCTTGTGAAGCATAAGAGTTTTATAGATTCTTTCGAACTGGGTTCATCTCTCTATGTGGGCATTCACTTGACTAGAACTTTAAAATATTGAGCTCTTAATGGAAAAAGTCTACGTGGGGGTCGACGTATCAAAGCTAATGGTCTTTATTTCCTCACTAGAAGAGGTATAGATCCTCAGGGGATTCACCTAAAAATATGTAAGTGTAGAACATGAGTTCATTAGGAGGGGTATATTAATTCAAAAAAAGTTATAGAATTACATTTACAGGAGAGGTTTTTAAAACCAATTTTGAAAAAAATCGTATGTTTATAAAAAAGGGGGTCATTTTATTTATAAAGTATGTAAGTGTAAGGGGTTTTTAAATACCCCCCCCCCCCCCCCCCCCCCCTTGAATGCACGTGATACATAAAATTTCTTAGAGGTGAACCCCCCAAGTATAGGTCTTCTCTTTTTTATTTTTTTGGGCCCCAAGCTACCTCGTCTCCTAGTCATGGATATCGTCTACAAATTTTGGTGTACATTGCATCGCTATACGGTGCTCAACATATATATCAAAGTAATTTCCTTACCATCTCTTGTGATATATCTCGTTCCAGTTCTTATTGGGGAGGATGTCCATTGTATCTAGTTCTCTGAGTCCTCCTGCTCTAGAAGTGAGGTTGTAATAAAGCTGAGATATGAGACAAATCACCATGGAACCTTGCATCAAAGCTTTGCATAGAGATTCAACATGTTCAATGTCATGAAAAGATAATGAAGGTAATCAAAGGGGTACAATATGCAAAGAAAATATGCCTTTTATAGTCCCAAGGCCCATGTGCTCTAAATCCCACATGTAAATGTGTCCTAAATCCCATGTGCCTAGCTAGGTCTAACTAGTAAAGTTGTTGCTTCATTACAAACCATCTCCTGCTATAATGATTTTGTCCTTGAAATCAAAAGGATGGTCATACAAAAAACCAAAACTGACCCACAACATCTGGAGTCATAGACTATAAAAGGTACCCATTGATTCTCATAATACCATATAATACACTAAGTGACTATCATGATCAAATTGGGAACCACGAGTGTTGATGCACAAATAACACCAACATCATAAGATCCTTGTAACCTCCTAGATCAAATGGAAAACTACATGGACCAACTCCGAAGCTACAAAACATGATGCCTCCTAGGTCAAAAAGATGGTGTAGCCATGCATCCTCAATCATCACACAATTCCTTGGGTCAAATGGAAGTCCTAAGAACCAATGATCCATATACACACATGTACTGAAGGAAGCTCCATTCAATGATCCAAATGGCCGCCTTGATCAAAGGGAACTCCATGAAGGTCACTATCCAATGTCGATGTCTCACAGTCATGAGAATTAGAATAGAATCCATAATGATCAATAAAGTGGCCAAAAGTACTAGGATCAAAAGGAAAAACTTATACACCCATTCTTTATCATCAAGTAACCATAAGTGTGAACATAGCCTACCTTATGATCAAAAACCATGAATCCCAAATGACATGTTATATCTCCAAACCTGAATCATGCCAAGGTATAAGTAAGGCCAAACCATCAACATGATAAACATCTTGCAAATCACCCAAGGCATGGTCCTTATCACATAGAACCACATAGGAATGATCCTTAGCATTTGAAATATGCATCCAATGTGTCACCATCGTCCACATCATTGCAGGAATTCCCGCATCCAATATTATAATCAAAATCCAAGACATCCTCCCTAAAATCAGCACAAGAATGATCCACTAGTGTAGAGGAGTAATCGGAACTCAAGATGAAATCCAAATTTTTGCATGGATGTGTGTATGGTTTCTTCTCATCTTGTTGTCCACAAATTATAGCAAGTGCTTTATCCACTTTGAATCCCTTAATGTGCTCATAAGCCCCCTGTAATCATAATCTATGATGCACTGGTCAAATGTGAGAGGGAATGGATATCTTCTTTTTCTCTTTGTAAAGCCCCCAACATCCAAAATTGGGTGCATAATAACCTTTCCATCCCCGCTCAAATTAAGAGGTAAACCAAGAGATGGCACAAACAATTCATATACATTGATTCTCTGTATCTTGATTCCACTTATGTAGTGTTCTCATAAGAGTGGCTTCTTCCAATAAAAGATTTGGGTTGAAGTGAACTCCTTGTAGATTGCCCAATAAAATATAAAATTGGCTTATGGAAAAGTCCCACCAACACAAAGTTCTCATCTAGAACAATGCATCATCACTCTCCATAATGCATTGGACCACTTGCATTGAACCTTTGTCTAGTTTTCACACAAATTTATCTATATTTTATTTCTCCTTTGATGTCTGACATAAACAAAGAAAGATACCAATACTCCTTGGCGTACTTAAACAAAGACCCCTCATGTAGAAGTGTCATGCATCTTGCTTTAAAGCTTATTTGCTGATGGATAGTGACTAAGCTTTGTCCTTCATAGGCTAAACTCTCCCAACATCATCAAAAATCACATTGGAGTTATGTGGAACTAAGGCAACATCAAAGGGAATCTCATCATCGTCAAAAAGCTCACCATATACATCTTCCAAACCTCCAAATCTCACTGGTGGGTAAAAATTACACAGGAAGGAGTATGCTTGAAGATTTCTCTCATAATTAGTAATAACTGAGAATTCTATTATTTAATTGAGTATATGTAGAGTATGCCTAGTAAGTCTCATACCATTTAGTGAACTAATCAAGCTGCAAATTGAATTCTCTGCTCTCAAAAACATTCTCTATAAATAGGCCTTTAATTCATTCATGTCTTGGTGTTTGTGGGCAAGTGAGAGCTTAAATCACAAGTTGGGAGTTGCTCTACAAGTCAATATAATCACATTCAATTTCCCCCTTAATTTGAAGGACCAATTGATCACTTGAACATTGACAATTTTCTGCATAAAAACATAGAGCTTGGTGTTGGATTTTCATGATAAATTACTTTCATTAGTTCAATCATTCCATTTAAATCACTTTTGTATTGAGATTAGATACTGACCTTAAGTGATACTCAAGTGTTAAGACCTTCTCAAAACCCTAAATGACTACTTCCTTTGTGATTAAGAGGTTTAAAGAGGAGTCCTTTCACACATAGCAAGTTAAGATCAAATTTATGTTAAATGAAGGATGGACTATGGGGCATTGTAAATGGGAGGGAAAAGTGTCCATAGAATGAAGGGGATGAAAAGAATAAGTGGTTAAGCTGGAATAAAAAAGGATTAGCTACCATTACATTAGGATTAAGAGATAGATTTATTGCATCACAAGATACATCTAAGGGAGCTTGGGATGAGCTAGAGAAATTGTTTTGGAAAAAGCAAAAGAATTCAAAAATAAGCTTAAAAACACAATTCTTTGGCTTGGACATTAAAGATATCGACTTGCATTCAGCATATCTTAACCAAATAAAGAGTATAACACAACAATTGGCTAGCATTGGAGCACCAATATAAAAGAAGAGAATACCATAGCGATATTGTTAAAAAGCATGACACTTTAGGAGTATAGCCCCTTGGTGGCTACCTTGAAGAGCCTCCCAGATCCAACCATTGTAGGAGTGGAAGCAACACTCATAGAAAAAAAGAAGCGGATTTGAGGAAAGATAGCCCAAGCTACATCAAGTGAGGAGAATGCACTTTTCTCGAGAAGATCGAGGCCGAGAACTAGAGAAGAACCAAGGACAAAGATGACCTATCATTATTGTGGCAAAATTGGTCACATGGAAAAGGATTGTTGTATAAGAAGAGAGCCAAAGAAGCTAATGTAATGACAAAGAAGGAACACTGCAACGATGAGGCCTCCCAGGATGGAGGCAACACCGTGCATCTTTTCTAGATGATATGAGGAGCATGGCTCCTAACCCTTGGATGTAAAGCCACTCTCCCAGTGTGTAAAATGTCAAGATAAAGCCAACATTGTAGCTCGCAATGTGTGAGGATACATGTGTAGAGCAAGGGGAGGAGCATGCACATTAGAAAAGAAATAGACTAAGGGTCCAATATTAAAGGTTAATTTATATGGTCATTTGTAGAAGGTAAAAAAGGTAGCACATGGGAAGTGCAAGGAGATGCATGCAATGTGAATATTTATTAACACATGGAAAGCGCAAGGAGACACATGTAGCGTGAGCGTTAACACATGGAAGGCACAAGGATGCACAAAGCATGGATTGGGCTCCATGAAGAGCTATATAAAGATGTACTTGGATCACTCTAATTCATGAGATTTATGTGGGTTTTTAGTTCAACATTGTCATTATCCTTTTATTAGTTTAATCTCAACTTGTGCCTTAATCACTATACTTAATCATGTCTCTCATTTTCTTTGATCCACCATGAGCTCAACCATGCTTGATTTTCCAACAACAACCTTACCCTTTTTTGACTGAATTAGGGTTTTGAAATTTTGTAGAGCATAGTCAGAGTGCCCTAAAATTCATATAAAGGAACCCAATTTTCATTTTCAATGTTCCGATGCATCAAAAGTGTTGCTCGACAACCTTAGGCATGTGATTGAGCATCCCTAACCCAATACAAAAGCCTCATTCATGCACTTTATAAAATTTAGGTATAACATCCTTTATATTTGCACTCATCTCAAATCGACAAGTGTCTCCGAAAAGGTATCAACAATGCATACGACATGCATAGGTAACCATTACCACCTTAATTGCACTCATTGCCATCAAATTGCATTATCCATTGCCATCATTGGCCTTTGTATTGCATAATCCCCATCCATTGATACTTGCATAGTCAATACATTGTCCGTTGTTTGCCAAAACCCATCCAAATATTGATTAAATGTGAGTAGAGTGTTGAGATGATGAGGATTTGTTCGCTGATCTCCTAGCCAAGCCTTCTCACCCTTCATCGAGTGGTAGAGTGTCCCGTCAAGAAGGCTATGGTAGCCACATAAATAGTACCACTCTACACTAGTTGTGGTATTGACTACATATATAACGATTTCCCATTAAGAGCATTTGAATAAGTCCAAGCCAAGAGCATAAGCCGAGTACGAGCATTAACTTGTTGATACAAACAGTTCCTCTCAATGTAATGTAACTAGAATGCAAAATAGGAGGAGAGTACCGCTCACAAAGCTAGATAAGCTTTAGCTTGTTCTCATACTTAAAGGGCACATAGACCAGTATGAGTCACCGACACGATGAAGTCTCGAAATATGCTAGTCACCCCTAGAATTAAAAGGCAACGGTCCAAGAAGATAAGAGTAAGGGAAGGACCGCTTGACATTTTAACAAGATTTAGGCAAGGATAAAACATCTCTTCATCCTCTTCTAAGGATGAATTGATTCCTCAACCCGCTAGAGACCAAGAAGAACTAGTCATACACCCCAACAACCTACCTAAAAAGCTAGCAGAGTATCCCAATTCTATTGAGGAAAAAAGCAAGCTAGAAGTAGCCCAATAACTAGTAAGGGCATGCCAAGCACTAATGGATGCTAGACCTCTAGTAGTCTCCACTATTGGAGTGGATTCCAACGTATCACAGTCAAAGGACAGTTTCACTTTACTCAAGAGAAGACCAAGAAAAGAACTAATCTATTCCACAACCAAAGAACTGTGATACGTTGGAATCCACTATTGGAGTGGATTCCAACGTATCACAGTCAAAGGACAGTTTCACTTTACTCAAGAGAAGACCAAGAAAAGAACTAATCTATTCCACAACCAAAGTTGAGCACACTCCAAGATAAAGCAAACCCGTCCTGGCAAAAGTTGAAACCATAGCATGGGTGGGGGAGTGGGGCAGGAGTGTCGCATAATGCCCCATGCCCATTGCAAAAATGTACACAAGAGCATTTAAAACCACTTTTAAAATTCAAATCCCTCTATTGCACTACCATAGAAATCCAGCCAATCATACAAGTACATTTCTATACAAGAAAATAAAAAAAGATAAATCAAAAGATCCTAGCGTTGGACTTTGTGTGGATGTGTGTACTTCAAGGCAACACTTTATTGGTAAGAGAAGCAATGCCAATGGTCTTCCCCTTTTCCAAAAGGAGAGAGGGAGAAAGGGGGGGAGGGGGGGACGATTTATGCGTCCAGTAAAGACCCAAAGGGTCTATAAAACCAAAACGTGTTGCAACAGTTACATGTGCAAACTAAAGATCATATCCATGGAGAGAGAGAGAGAGAGAGAGAGAGAGAATCACAAGGACCTTAGTAAATGTGAAATGAAAAAGAAAGAAAGGAACGAGGAGAGGATGAGGATGAGGATGAGGATGAGGGAGATACTCTGTAATATTTTGTTTCAGTCGATGGCCAAAAATTGAATACATAACTAGTCCTTCCTTTTACAAAAAGGAACACCATCGAAAGTCTCAAGCATAAGTCAGAGACCTCCTTACACCTGTGGGTTCATCAGGGTCTTCAGTTGTTCGCCTATCCCCATCCTTTGTGACCTCGTCCTCGGGTGCTGCCTTGAGTTTCTCATCTTCCACCTCCACTCTTCTTGTCATCACCAGATAGTGAGCCACAGACTTGAAGTTCAGCTTTAAAGCCTAGTCGAAACAAAAAGAAACATTGACAAGAGCACACACTCAGAGGAGTCTTTGCGAAACATTCTCATCCAAAACTTAATTTCTTGAGCAGCACCTGAGTGCACACTAATCATAAAAGGATTGTCCTGCTGACTGATGGAAGAACTTGAAAAAATGTGATTTGTCCCACAATGCATCTACATGAATATTCTTTCTAGGATGCTGTTAAAACACTTTCAATGCTGACAGAATTTTCCAATTGAGGGAAAAAAAGGTTCCTTGGCTAAAATTAAAGTAAAATGATGGTAACATCATTTAAAAAGGCACAGCAGCAATGTGGCAACGATAGCATCTTTAGACTAATAATGTAAGAGTATAGGTCCATAAAATTCAGTCCATGGGCTTCTTCGCAGAGGCTTCTTTCGTGGTGGTGGGCACAAGGCTGAATCAGTGAAATCTGGCATGCAAAGTACAGGAGTAAACCCCTTCAAATTTGATGTTGTTCTCATCTATTTCGGGAATGGAACCTCCCAGGAACATCACAAGTGGATTTTTATTTTTTTTCCCGATTGGCCTTAGGCCCAAGATCCTCCTGTAGTTACTGATTTTTCACCGCCCATAGGTGCTTAATTATCCGCCCGTAGGAAATGCCACTGAGGAAGCACCAAGGGGGGTTTTGAACCCAAGATCTCTTGGTCCTAGGCAAACACCGTCACCACTTGAGCTATCACCTCATTGGCATCACAAGTGGATTTTAACCACAAATAGAAGGTCCAAGGATGGTGAAAATTCCCACATCGGACAAAGGGCAACAAAATTCCCACATCGGACTAAGTAAGGGCAACAGGCACGTATGGCTCCATGGGCTGGTACATAGGTTCTTTAGTCAACCCCTAGTCAAACAAAAGCTCTACCCTCCGTAGCAACATGTTTTTTCCTGCATCTTGAGAGGGCGGAATGGTGTTGGGGGGTTGCTGAGAGGAGGAGAGGGAGGGGAGGTATCATTCTTCTTATTCTATTAATGGTCCTCCCAGTGCATGTTCTTGATTGCAATACGCTGCTGGACTACTGGCGTGGTTTGAAGAAAGAGTGGGAAAATTTCTCTCAGCAACAGAATGAGATCGTGCTTGTTCAGGCCCATGCTTCGCAAAACCACCTGGTCCAAGGAGTAAGTCACAAGCTTCATGGATGGCTTGAGGCCTTGCACGCATCTGTTCATGCACTCTCAAGAGTCTCTTGGCACAGTTCACTTGGCGATGACACTCAAGATCAAGTCTAGGACATAGCAGCTGTCACCACATGGTGCCCTAATCACGCTTAAATCCAAAATCTATGTTTGGGCATGATGTGAAGCTAGTGTGACTAGCCATTGTGCCCTAATCATGCTTAGAAGGATGAGTACATCATTAAATCCAAAATCTATGTTTGGGCATGATGTGAAGCTAGTGTGACTAGCCATTGTGCTCAATTTCTGGCCACACTGGTTACCATTTCCAGTGTGACTAGCACTTCTTCTACCTAGTGTGACCAGGAAAGAGGCCGGTTTGATTGGTAGCCGTGTGCCACCAATGTGACTAGAAACACACACCAACGTACCCTAGTTTGACTAAAGCCTTGTGGATAAGTACACGCTAAGAAAATTTCCGTTGTATGTATTCATATGCATTACTCATATGCTAGTTGCGTGACCTGTTTTCATGTGCTGCCTACGTTGTCATGGTTACTCCTGCAAAACCGGTGACGCTTAGAACTACCGCCTACAACACCGTGTGAGTGCACTTGTCTATTGATGTTGACAGGTCGTGGTGGTGGTGGTGGTACTGCCCATGTGCATGGCATGAGCATGTTTGCTCTCCTAGACCCATAAGCATCTTGGAGGGCATGGGCTCCCAGTCGGCAGCCATAAAAGCTCCCATACAGCAGTTGGCAGCCATAAAAGCTCCCATACAGCAGTTGGCACCCAAGCATGCAGTCGCCAAGCTAGGCAGATCTTGGAATAAGCGCAGCATTAAATATAGCATTCTTAACCAATATTCCCTCAGCAAGCCAACAGCAGGGTAGTGGACTGACCAACACCTTCAGCCTATATATAAGCATAAAGTCATCATTTGCATACATCACAACAGCTTTTGAAGAAGTTATAAGTTAGTAGAAGCATGTAGAAGGCCAAAGGTCACCCCTATGGGGTAGACCAGAAGATGTACACACATTCATGTCACCTTTTTGTACTATAATACAAATAAAACCCTAACACCAACTCTCTCTCTCTCTTCTTTCCTCTATCTTAATCATGTTTATTCAGCATCTTGTTCTTAATCAAGATTAGGGCTGTGGATTAGTAAACCTTCCGCGCATGCAACATTGATATCAAAGCATTCAGGCTTAGCCACTAAGCATAGACCCAAGCAGGTGCACAGATCCATCAGAAGAATGCACCCAGCGTAGCATATGGAGTGGTTTGCAACTACAACAAGCGAAGCTAGAGGACAGCATTCTATGGGAGTGTACTCAGAACTAGTACATCATTTAGCTCTCAGATCAGTTCAAAAGGCCTAGCAACAAGCATAATCACTTCCAACAGGTGACCCACCACTGCGTTAAGGGAAAGGGATAGCAGGCATAGGGACAACGGTGGAACAGATGCTCAGTCTTCAGCAAGACTTGGAAGTGGAGATCACGAGTGGAAGGTGTTCAGACAAAGTCAAAGTAGAAGGTCGAAGTCAAAAGTCTAGGGAGGAAGGACGAATGACCCCATCATCAAGTTTAGCAAGAGGGGATGTCACGTGCACACCCATGCCAGCCTAGCAACACGCATGATCAATTCCGGCAAGTGATCCACCACTCTGTTAAGGGAAAGGGATAGCAAGCATAAGGACAGCGGTGAAACAAATGCTCAGTCTTTAGCAAGACTTGGAAGTGGAGATCAGAAGTGGAAGGTGTTCATACAAAGTGTTAGAGTCAAAGTAGCAGGTCAAAGTCAGAAGCCCAGGGAGGAAGGAAGGATGACCCCGTCATCAAGTTTAGCAAGAGGGGATGTTGCGTGCACACCCGTGCCATGGCATAATCTCGACATATTTCAGCATAATCCCTATTTAGGACAGCATCATAAGCATCTTGGAGGACATATGCTCCCAGTTAGCAGCCATAAGAGCTCCCGTACAGTAGTCGGCAGCCAATAGGGCACCCAAGCATGCAGTCGCCAAGCTACAGCTAGTCAGGGGCAGATCTTGGAATAAGCGCATCATTTAATATAGCATTTTTAGCCAAAATTCCTTGTCCACAACAGGCTGACAACAAGGTAGTGGACCAACCAGCACCTTCAACCCATATATAAGCATAAAGTCATCATTTGCATGCATCACAACACCTTTTGAAGAAGTTAGAAGTTAGTAGAAGCATGTAGAAGACCAGAGGTCACCCCTATGGGGTAGACCAAGGGCCTAGAAGATGCACACACATTCATGTCACCTTTTTGTACTATAATACAAATAAAACCCTGACACCAACTCTCTCTCTCTTCTCTCCTCTGTCTTAATCATGTTTATTCAACATCTTGTTCTTAATCAAGCTTGAGGCTATGGATTAAAGCAATAAAGCTTACACGCATGCAACATTGATGTCACATGCACACCCGCGCCATGCCATAATCTCAGCATATTTCAGCATAATCCCTGTTTAGGACAACATCATAAGCATCTTGGAGGGCATGGGCTCCCAATCGGCAAACCATAAGAGCTCCCATACAACAGTCGACAGCATCTGCCATGGAATAATCGCAACATTTAATACAGCATTTTTAGCCAATATTCCTTGTCCATAGCAGGCTGACAGCAAGGTAGTGGACCGACCAACACCTTCCGCCCATACATAAGCATAAAGTCCATACATAAGCATAAAGTCATCATTTGCATACATCACAACACCTTTTGAAGAAGTTAGAAGTTAGTAGAAGCATGTAGAAGACCCCTATGGGGTAGACCAAGGGCCTACAAACATTCATGTCACCTTTTTGTACTATAATGCAAATAAAACCCTGACACCAACTCTCTCTCTCTCTTCTATCCTATCTTAATCATGTTTATTCAGCATCTTGTCTTAATCAAGCTTTAGGGCTGTGGATTAAAGCAATAAAGCTTCTGCACATGCAACAATGAAAGATTGGATACTTCGGTGTTGCTCGAAAATAGTAAGTTGGATGGTACAAATTACCAAATGTTGTATACAAGAGTAGGATCCTTGGACCAGTTGACTATTGCAAATTTGAGACGAGACGAGGGTAAGGCTTGGTACAAGACTGCTAGTCCAAGAGGAACTTGATTGTGCACAATGCCTACTCAAGCCCAACTTTGCACACTACTTTTTGGATTGAACGTAGCTAGTGGGGTCGTGGAGACTTCTAGATAGAACCATATGTATAGCTTGTTGGGATTTTAGGGTTAGGGTTTGTCGCAATGCACAACAAAGACATACACAGTGAAGCAGTCATGAGCAAGGAGGTACACTACTTTAAAAGGACGATAGGAATACATATGATTGGATGTGGATTAAGCAAAGTAAATTGATGTAAAAGAACCAAACATTACAGTGATTTGATCAGCATCTCTCCAACTAGCAAGGGGCAATCCCACACATTAGCAGTGTGACATATCCCTTGTCATTCAATCTTCTGCTTGCATTGGGATCTAGTAGTGCAAGAGGGGATTTGAACCCTTAATCTCTAAGCATTGTCTGCGACATTTCCTGTCCAGTAGTCAACAAACGTATTCTTTATTGTAAGCTCCCAAAATTAATGCACTAGAGGAAGAGGTCATGAAAACCATCTGTAGTACTCCGCCAAGGACATTTTTGTGCTTCCCATAGTCATCTCCAACCCCTAAGCTCTAAGCATTGGTTGCATCATTCCCTATTCATTGTTAGTGTTAGTCTTTGTCCAACAAACCTACGCAAGGCAAGCAACTTATTTGAAGCACGGGATGTCTCATGTACAGAGAACAATCAGCTGCCATGCCATGATTGCTCTTTGCTTTCATTTCGTTGGAGATGTATATTTGGCAGAAATTGGCAAATCTTCTTTTCAAAGACTTGGGCCTTCTTCTGGAAATATGGTAGTGCTCTGCAGTTTTAGCCAGGATTTAAAGCCTCCTTTGGATACATGGTGGTGCAGATCATGAAGATGATGGCTGTCTATGAGGTGGTCTAAAATTTTCGTTAATTCTATTCTTGAAGCCTAAGTTGGGGTTTCTCACCAACTGCATGAAGAATTTCTTGATTCATTTGTGTGTTTGTTGCCACCATTCCACCTTGCTTGGCAAGATTCACCTACAGCCTGCAGTTAAGCTTTGTAAAAACCTATTTTGTTTATGCATGAGTCGTTTTTAAAATAATGCTATTGTGGTTGTATGTATGCTTCTTTTTCAAGGAAGCCATTAAGAAATACACTCTTCACATCCATTTGAATATCATCTTAATTTTGATATGTTGCAGAATAATTCAAATTGTGTTTATTTTAACAATGGAAGAAAAGGTCTCTTCTTCATAGTGAATAACTTCCTTCTGGACATATTCCTTTGCTACTAATCTTACCTTGTGTTTTTTTTTCCCAGGAAAAAGATCCTTCTATTTGCTAACAAAAAACTAGCTTTGAAAGGCTATATACAACCACAAAGGGCTAGATATAGACTCGCCGCCATGTAGAGGTGGGGATCAAAGAATCAAAAGTGAGGAGAAGGTTATCTCATACAAGGGGAGGGGGAGGGAGAGGGAATAACCACAAAGGTGGTTTGTAAGGCCAAGTGGGATCACCACCTCTATCTGTTAGAAAAGGGCCTTCCCGCCGCCTCCGCATGCGGTCAGAGCTACCCTGCAGCTTCCTCCACTGACCATGGAGGGTATGAATGAGTTATTAACACTACCATCTGATTTATACTTTAGCTTGTCGATCCAATTGGTTTGTGAGTGAGACAAGCTTCCGCGGATCATTCTTCAAGATTGAGTTATACTCCTTGTCTATGGCTTCTTTCCACTTCTTACTTTGACAAGCTTCTACATAAGATTTATGCTTGGAATTTTGCAACACATTTTCTGTCCATGCAAAATTCATATACCTCTTAGTCTTTCTCTCTCTCAAGACACCCTTTAAAGCTTATTCATTGGTTTCGGATCTTCCTATCTTCAATGTACCATCTCGGGGGCTTCTACACCACCTTTGAAGGTGACTCCACATCGAGGCCATTTGCCTCCTCTCTAGTAATGCTTTGTGCTGAATTTTGAATCGATAACACATCCTTATCATGGTCTGAACCATTCATCTCATCTATAATCTTCGTTATTTACTTCATCAATATCATTAAACCAAGATAACAAGTTGTTGACCTGATTTTGCTGTGTAAAATTATTACTCTTTTGCTCATAAAAAATGGGCACTTTAATTGATAATAGTCTTTCTTTCATTAGGATCAAACAACTGAATGCTTTCTTGTTTGACATGTAACCAATAAATATGCACCTCTTAGATTCTGCATCAAAATTGTTCTTTTTCTTTCATTCAATATATTATACACATTCAAAGACTCTTAGTGAGAAATGCGTTGTTTCAGGAGTCATACCTTCTAATGTCCATGTTAATTTTGCAAGTTCACTGTTGTTTGGACTCCTTTGGCCCAGCAATCTCTACTAAGCTTACTTGCTTTCAACATGCTCCTTGCACATTCAAGTAAAGTACGATTCTTTTGCTCTATAATATCATTTTATTGAGTGTAGGCTATTTTAAATTGATGTTGGATTCTATAACCACTTAGAATCTTCACATATGCCTATTAATGCGATTAAAGACTTAAAATAAAGTCACTCAATTTATCCACTTAAAACCACAAACACACTTGAGAACTTGACACCACAGGATTGGATGGGTTGCCCCCCCCCAAAAAAGAACGTACGACATATTACCGAGGATGCAAAGTAAACTTTTCCCCCTCTTTTAGCTACACAAGTTGCTACTTTGCTAATAGCCATCCTTTGTGACCATAAGACTTGCACAAATCTCTTCTTCTACATTTTTTTTTGGAGGCAATATCATCCATCCCTTCTCTTCTTGTAGGCGCCTCCTTCTAGGCTCTATAAATTCAGATTTCTAGCCTCATTCAAGACACTTATTGGCCCTTGTTTATTGCTCTATCTAATGCACTTATTGTAGGGTATTTTTCCAGCCATACCAGTGTTTTTACCTCTCCAAAACACTTAGAAGCTGGCTGAATTCTGATTTTTAGAATTGAAAGTCAAGCTAGAAGAAGAAGAACAAAACTATTTCTAAAGATTGAAGCTGTGGAAGAATCATCTTGGCTCCGGTTGCTACAAGTTCTATGCGGGAGAACCCTTGGGAAGTGTTGGGCATTCTCCTAAGGCTGATTTTCAGCCACTAGATGGTTGATCTCATTGAAGTTAAGCTACATTTGCAGAAATCGGGATTGCTGGGCAATCTTGGTGAAGGGTGTTGGGCACCATATTGCTAGCTTGTAGTTGGGCTCTACTTGTGGCCTTTTCAGGTTCAATCATTTTGGAAGAAACGGTGGTGTACGGCTGGGCCAAGCCACCCGTTTTATGTACTTGTAAAATTCTTACTCCCTTAAGGCAAGGAGGGGGGGGGGGGGGGGGGGGGGGGGGGGGGGGACCAGCCCATCTTCTGGTCCGTAGTGCAGTATCATTTCTTTTCAGTACTTCCACATTGTATAATCAATCGTTATAACTATGTATGTGGGATATGGCAGTGACCAAGGATGATAATCTTGTGATTTTTAGTATTAAATTATGTATAACCACGCACCCGTTTGTGACACCAAGCCCCCTAGCCCCTAGATTAGGTGGGCTAACCTTATGGTAAGCATCAAGTGTTGGAGTATGCACAAGCAGAAGCATAAACAAAAGAGAGAGAGAAAGAGAGAGAGAAAGAGAGAGAGAGATTGTAGACAAGATCACTTTATTGATTAGCAAGAGGCTTACAATGGTGATAGCCAGCAAATGAGTACTACGATGTGTGCTTGGGATTGGATGAATAACAAGTGATGAGAAGAGGCCTTTATAAAGGAGGCCAAGAGTTGATTGACTGCACCATGAAGCTGGCCGACAACAGCCCACGACTAGTAAACATGGAAAAATACATAATCCCCTAATAAAAGGGCCAATTCCCACACAATAAGATGCACAAAATTCTAACACCCCCTCTACAGCTCATAGTGTGCAAAAGTCTGAAGAAGATAAGCTAATGAAGATGTAACCATGGACACTCCATTATTGCGGAGTACCGGATAGACCTGGAAAAGGGCATCTGCCAACCTAACTCCTTGAAACAAAATGCCACCCTAAACAGCAAAGAAATCTGCTTCGCTCTGAATTCCCACACCAATGTGCAATGAACTCCAAGAATATAGAATGAAGAGCTATTTAACAAACCACGCCCAAAGAACCTAGAACACATCTAGTTGATAGCTCCGGAGCAAAGCTGACCTTGTCCTGTTGAATTTTTCATGCTTGGAACTCCGACTCGTTCCCATGCACCAAAATGGAGCTACTAATAGCCACAAGCCTCCTCTGGCTAGAAGCACACGGAGGGAAACCATCTGTATGAACACCATCTTGGTCCTCCCGAGCTGAAGGTGCTCCAAGAACCCTGGATGAGTCACTAGAAGCATCTAAATCACTATCATGTGTCTTGTCTTTGCCCTTCTTCAAGGATGAAGACTTACCCTTGCCCTTTTTCTTCTTCTTGGACAAGCGATTCTTAAACAGATGTCCTTTCTTCCTACACAAGTAGCAACGACTCCGACCTTTCTTCGGCAGTATAGCAAGTGCCTAATCCTGACCAGTAAGATTTTATCTTGACCTTACCCTGTGAAACGAGGACGGACTCTTCTTCCAAGAGAGGGAAGCTGCGGTAAATCCAACTTGCTTTCTGCGACCTGGCACCGCAAAGCCTGGGAAACCGCATTGTACTCCAGAGGAAGGTTTGTGAGGATAAGTGCAGCCAACTTTGCACACGAGAAGGCAGCACCCATTGCCGATAACCTAACTAGTCATGGATAACCTTGGCCTTCATTAAAAACGACTGCATTGAACTACCAGCAAAAAATACCAGACTAGAGAGTGGCCCTTGCAGAGTAACTACCCTCATTGAGGAATCTTGAGCATAGAGATCCTCCAACCTGGACCAAACTACATGTGCACTGGCAAGAGTTTGCACAGCTAGTGAGACCTCCTTCAGAATGGTCTGCACAAGCACCGAGTGCGCCTTCGAATCACGTTCCTCTTGGTCTTGTAGTTCTGCAAGGAATTCATCATCGTGAACCTTAGTCCAACGCCTTGAGTTTTGAAAAACGCTCATGCTTCTTCTCACTGCCTTGAACAATCTCCCACAAACCCTTATGAATAAACCAAACCCACAGATTCAGCTTCCAATAAGCATAGTTGGTTCCATCCAACTTGTCCTCCTTGTTCGAGCAGGGGGGAGCCATATCCACAGCAACAATGAACACCGCACAAAGATGCAAATCTCAGCACTCCAAGACTTCTCTCAAGCAATTTTCAACAGAGCAAGGCACGAGGATCTGTCTATCCCCCTCTCAGAACTGAAAGAGAAAAGGGCTAGACAGAAGCAAAACAGTCCACCAAAACTCACTGGAAACACCCAACCGGAGGAGAGGGAAGCTAGGGAAGAAGCACGGCTGTCAAGGCCGCTTGTCGGGCTGCACCACACGTGAAGAAAGCACCCTCCACTGCTGGCTGAACAGAAAAACAGCCACCAAACACCAGCAACAAACTGCAAGTTGCTCCAAGAAGCAAAACGCAGCCCCTTCAAGGATGCACCTTGGCACTAGGGGAAACTTGCAAGGGGCAGGGGCACAAGAAGAGGGAGATCACTGATGAAGTAGAGGCAAGAAAAAAAAATGCACCAGCTCCTTGAGGAAAACGCAGCACTTCAATGAAAAAAATGCAGCACCTCCAAAACGCAAGAGGAGAAGGGCATCCGGGACCTAGACATCTGATACCATGTTGGAGTATGCACCGGCAGAAGCATAGACAAAAGAAAGAGAGAGACAGAGATTGTAGACAAGATCACTTCATTGATTAGCAAGAGGCTTACAATGGTGATAGCCAGCATATGAGCATTACAATGTGTGCTTGGGATTGGATGAATAACAAGTGATGAGAGTAGGCCTTTATAAAGGAGGCAAACAGCTGGCTGACTGCACCATGAAGCTGGCTGACAGCAGCCCACGACAACGAACGTGGAAAAATACATAATCCCCCAATAAAAGGGCCAGTTCCCACACACAATAAGATGCACAAAATTCTAACATCAGGTATGTAACATACGTCCCCTCCTCGGAAATTTGCGTCCTTGGAAATGGAGTCCAAGAATCTATGCTGCCAACTTGCAATTGTCTCCCAAGTTAAGTCCTCCTCCATCCTATCTTGCCACTTAGTCTTATATTCATGAATCAACTTATTTCTAAGCTTCATCGCCTTGAAAGCAACAATGAGCTCCAACTCATGTGGAACAAAGGGTAAGTCCTCAACATCACGTCCAGTATCACTGGAACGCTGAACAGAGTCGTGCACTCTCTCTAATCCTCCTTTCCGTCCAGCCTCCGTCCTGCACCCCCCCTTCGCACTGATCCCCCCCCCCCTTGCCTCTTTCCTCTTTTCGCCCCCCTGCATTGCCCGCTCCCCCCCCCCCCTCGCTGGTCTGCGCCCCCCCTCCACCATCTTCTCCTCCCCCCCACCTCCCTTTCACCCCCTTCACTTCTGCGACACCCTCCCCACCTTCCTCTGCGCTGGCCCGCCCACCCCGCCCCCCCGCCCCTCCCCTATCTGCTTGTTTCCCCCCGTCCCTCTCTCTTCTCTATGCTGCCCCGCCTTCACTCTTGCTCTTCTGCCCCACCCCCCCCCCCTCCCTCCTCCACGTTTCTTCCCAGTTGTTGGCCTTCTCCCCCTTTTCTCTCCTCTCCCGCTTTCACCCCTCTTCCCAGTTCCCCACCTTCCCTCCTCCGTGTTTGCTCCCCGTTTCTCTTTCCTCTCCCTCTTCCCGTAGGTAGATTTCTCAGGTTCTTCGAGGCATTTTCATGTCGGCAAGTCATGGCTCTTTCTAGTCTTAACCCTAAGGAGGACTCCATGGCAACCGCTCCATCAACCCCCATCGAGGCCGCCGTTGCTTGCTTATCTTTTTCCGAGACACCTTCAGATCCTCGCCACAACTGTTGTAGCATTAGAGGCCTCCATCCTAGTTTGCAAAATTGTTGGTAGCCGCCCTGCGCGCGGACAACTCAGAGATCTTTTACAAGCGAGCCTGCAAAGATCACAGATATTCACCCTCTGGGGCATGGCTACTACCAGCTGGAGTTCGACTCACCAACTTCGTCAAACCGAGTCATACAGTTGAGCCCCCTTGCATTGCGTACGGCACAGGCCTTCTTTGCACGGGGGAAGCACGGCTTCGACCCTGCATCCGACCCTTTGGCTGGCGTGTCGGCCTTCCCAGTGACAGTTTACTTCCCAAGCCTTAGGAAGGAATGCCTTCTTCTCCCAGTGATTGGTGGTGCCATCAGTAGAGTGATGGAATCCCCCCCCCCCAACTGCCTTGGCCCTGGCACGGGCAACCGGGGTTCCATCCCTCCGCATCTGTGTTGCCTCGCCAGATTCAATGCCTCATGTTGTATCTATTCCTTGCCTCTGGGCCGACCCCATCATGCAGCGCATGGAGTATTCAAGCCTTCCAGGTCAATGCTTCATCTTGCTGGCAGATGGGACATCTAGCCAAAGCTTGCCCTCGGCGTTAGTCCAAGAGACCGCCTCCCGTAGTCCCCCCCCGACCCGCGGTTCCCCGTTTGGATCCTCACCAAGGGGGAGAGAGAGGCAGGTTCTCAAGCAACGAAGCATCGAGTCCCAACCGCGGATCACCTAGCTGCTGGAGAGTGGCGAACGGTTGGCCCGTGCCCAGGCCATCGGCCAACCATTAGAGCTGAGCGTCGTCGCCGCGCACGCCAAGCTGGCAGGATACATGAAGATTCGATTCTGTCACATAACCATTTTGAGCATTTATCCCAGCACCTACCCGTTGGCGACGGGCCGCCTTTACTCACGGAGCCGGCCCCTTCCGCCCCACTAATTAACCCGCTGAGATTCCTCCCCGGCTCTCAGTGCCCAGTGAGCCCCAGCGAGCCTCTCCGAGCAGCCTTCCTCTCCGATAGATCTCTCCCAGCAGCACCCCTCTCCGGCCCCGCCCCCAGCCACCTCCCCCAACACCTATGATATAAAAAGTTTGACCATATGCTCAGCTTTTATGGTCTTCCTGATAGGTATGAAATGTGCTTGCTTGCTAAACCTGTCCATAATGGTCCGAATTGCATCATTACCATATTGTGTACGACGAAGATCCATAATGAAATCCATTGTGATGCTTTCCCATGGCTGGTTAGAAATAGGTAAAGGCTGAAGTAAACCAGGGGCTTTTTGCCTGTCAAACTTTACCTTTTGCAAAGTGATACATGCATGAACAAAAGTTTCTATCTCTTTCCTCATGCACGGCCAAAAGAAATATTTTTCAATCATTTGTGTAATGTCCTGCATACGGAGGTGCATGACATTCATCCAAAACTTTTGGCCTTAAGTCTTTTACCACGCATAGGCAATTATCCTTCGTAAGCTAGCCATCTTTAACCATATATGACGGATGTGCATGACCAGCCATCAAATCAGTCCATATATCACCAAAATCAGGATCCAAATGATACATTTCTCGCATACTAGACAAGTCCTGATGAGAGGCAATTGCCGCATGGCTTTCTTGATAATGCATCGGCCACAAAATTTTCCTTGTCAGGAGTATGCAAAATCTGAAAATGAAACATTGAGAGAAAATTGGCCATCCTCATTTGCTTTTCGGAGAGTTTAGTTTGCGTAAGAAAGTATCACAAACTTTGATGGTCGGTTTTGACCACAAATTCAGCTCCCAATAAGTAGTGTTTTCACACTAAGTGCATGAACAACGGCCAATAATTCCTTCTCATAAACATCAAGTATAAGCTCGGCATCACGCAATCTCTTGCTTTCATATGCAAGTGCATGTCCCTCTTGATTTAGGACAGCACCAATACAATCGCCACATGCGTCACATTCAACAATGAATGGCTTATGCAAATCAAGTATGATCAAGATTGGCCTAGTAATAATGGCATTCTTGAGAGAATTGAAGGCATTAATTTCAGCTTTCGTCCATTTGAACATAGCACGTTTCTTGGTCAATTCATGCAATGGCAAAGCAATCATTGCAAAATGGAAGATAAATCTCCTGCAGTATGAGCATAAACCAAGAAAACTCCGTGCTTCATGTATGGATTTGAGTTCTGGCCAATCTTTGATGGCTTGGATCTTTGCGAGATCCATTCTCACACCATCTTTGGAGACTATATGTCCCAAATAGTGAATCTCTAAAAGGAAGAATTCACTCTTTTTGCCATTTATCGTAAGTTTGTGTTGCCTTAATTCATCAAAGACCACTCTCAAGTGCTTCTTGTGTTCTTCCTCATTCTTGGAAAACACAAGAATATGATTAAAGAGGACACCCGTAAATGCTCCATGATTTCTGAAAATTCCGTCCATCATGCGATTAAATGTAGTTGGAGCATTGGTAAGACCGAAAAGCATAACCGAGTACTCATAGAGACCAAAAGAAGAGAAAAAGCTGTTTTATGTACATCCTCTGACATCACTCGCACTTGATGATAGCCGCTCTTTAGATCAATAAGACTAAAACATGATGATCCATCCAATTTGTCCAAGATATCATCTATCCTCGGAATTGAAAACCGATTTTTGATGGTTACCTTGTTTAATGCCCTGTAATCCACACACATGCAAAATGAACCATCCTTCTTTTGCCCAAGGATAACCGGTGAGCAAAATGGCGATGAGCTTGGCCGCACTAAGCCCTTCTCTAATAGCTCCCCAACCTATTTCATGATCTCCTCTTGCTGGCAAGCACTCACTCGATATGGTGGCCTATTTGGCGGTGAACTTCCTAGAACTAGTTCCATACAGTGGTCTTCCAGTCAAATGGGAGGCATAGCATCCGAGAGAGAGTCACCAAAACAATCCTTAAACTCACTTAAAAAATTCAGTCTATCATGTGTAAGAGTATCCATAAGTACATTAGCATGTTCCACTTCATCACGTACAAAAACCAAGTATAAACAAACACTCTTTTCCATTGCTTTATTGATTTGTACATGAGATACAATGGGTATAGTGTCACCCGACACACCGGCATCTATACAATGCTCTCTACCTTTGCACATAAAAGAGATCTTGTTGGTTTTGTAGTTTTTGGTGGGCTCAAGGCGTGCATGCCATGGTTTTCCAAGTAACACATCACATCCACTAAAAGGCGCAATGAGAAAGTTCTCGCGGTTGAGATAGCCTTGGATGTGAATTCTCAACTTTCCAATGAGAGGTGTGACCTTCACATCCTTCTCAATAAAGGCTGAACATGCATTTATTTCCGGCCCCATTTCACCTATTTCAATCCCCAAGGCGGCAGCCATATGAGTGGAGATGAAGTTGTCAGTAGAGCAATCATCAAACATGAATAAGGTGAAAGAGTGCACAGAGCGGAAGCAGAGTGGCACTAGAATGTGCTGAACAGAGAGTGCAAGAGAGAGAGAGAGATATGGAGCAAACTATGCTGAGTATACTGAACCAAAACAGTCCCAAGCAAGAGACAGTGTTAGTCTCATAAGTGAGGGAGCAAATATGTACAAGACTGAATGAAAAATGAGAGGCCAGCACCCACTATTTATAGTGGGGAAGTGCTGGCCGACTGGAGCTCATAAACAAGCCGACTGGAGCTGTTGGACATGGCCGACTGAAAAAATGCCAGAATGGCTGGGAAAAATCCCAAAAAAAATAGTAAAAAAGGGTGGCCAGCCCACAAGCAAGGGCCATACAAAAGGGGACCAAATGGGCACCATAAAGGGCAGAAACTGGGGATGAAAGTGCTAACACCCCCTCTCAGCACCAGATGCTGAACAAACTCCGAGAATCCGAAGATGAGGAGCCAAGGAAGCCTGAGAAACCGGCTTGGTGAACAAATCTGCAGCATTCTCCGCAGAAGGACAATACTCCAAACGCAAATCTCCAGCAAGAACCCGTTCACGAACATAGTGATACTGAATCTCAATGTGTTTCGTACGAGCATGAAACACAGGGTTCTTGGCGATGGCGATGCAACTCTGATTGTCACACCAAAGAAGAGTAGATCGCGGCTCGGTGTTGCTTCCCCTATAAACAAGAGGAACAAGAAGAAGACGGAGCCTTGATGGTCAGTAATCCATCAACCAACACATCCTTCGAAGCTCGCTACAGAAGCCGATAGCTCAAATGGCCAAACCGAGCATGCCAAAGAGCAGAAGAAGCACCAGAAGAAAGCAAAGCGGTCAATTTGTAGAGACCACTATCTTGGACTCCCTGAGCCAAGATGCTACCAGTCGCCTTATCACGAATGGTAATCTCATAACGAGAAAAGATCACCTCCGCACCCTGAGCTATAAGAGCACTTACTGACAAAAGGTTAAAAGCCAAATCTGGAATATATAGAACGTCAGAGAAGTACCTCTTGTCCTCGTCAGAACGAAAGATGGGGATAGTGCCATGACCATGCACTGGCACAGAAGAAGAATCACCCAGAGTGATCTCGCCTGATCTGGCAGTGAAGTCCTCGAACCAATCTCGATGGGGTGTCATATGAGCAGTAGCACCGCTATCAACAATCCAAGACCGTGACTGAGAAGTCACAAGAGCAAGTATACGCCGAGTACCCTGCTAAGAGAAGAATTCCATCATCCTTCTTGGGTTGAGACACCGCCGTTGAGGAAGAGTTCTTTGCTGCTTCATCACGCTTCTTCTTGTGACATTGGGGTGACTTGTGACCCTTCTTGCCACAATAATGACATTCAATGTCCTTATTCTTTGAAGATTTGTTGTCTTTATCCTTATCGGAATCCTTGGAGTTCTTGTCAGAACCCCCTTTTCCTTTTTTTGGTTGAGTCTTCCCTTTATCTCGTGCTACCAAAGCTCCATCAGGACCACCGGAGGTGCCAGTAAAACTGCATAATGGAGGGGAGAACTTCCTCCCAAGTAACCGGAACAAGACGAGGAGAAGAAACCAGAGACTGAAAGTATGCATCAAACCTCTCTGGAAGTTTGGAGAGCAGCCGAATAGCCATATCCTCTGTGGAGATGTCCTTGCCACAAACAGCAAGCTCGTCCCGGAGATCTTTCATCTTCGAGATGAAAGCAGATAAAGATGAAAACGCAGAAACTGATAAGTTCATAAGTTGCTTTTCCAATGCCAAAATCCGACCCGGAGACTTAATCTCATAGAGATCTCCAAAATCGTCCCGGAGATCTTTCATCTTCGAGATGAAAGCCGATAAAGATGGAAACGCAGAAACTGATAAGTTCATAAGTTGCTTTTCCAATGCCAAAATCTGACCCGGAGACTTAATCTCATAGAGATCTGCAAAAGCCTTCCAAACTTCATGTGCAACATCTGCTGTACGCACATGAGAGAGAACAGCATCCTAACAGTTCAACATCAAGAAGGAGAAAACACGTCGATCATTCGACTGCCAAATATCAATCTGTGCCTGAGTCACACCACCGGAAGCAAGGGTGGGAGGCAAACTAATTGTTCGAGGACTCTTTCCCGGTGGTGAGCCTTGGAAGGACTTCCTCTTGGCCCGGGTTTCATCCTGCACCCCAAGTCTAGGGGACCCTTGGCAATAGAGTACCAGATGGATCTTCAAGAGATGTGGGCCCGTGGTTTTAGTCCAGCTTTTGAGGACAGATTTGCAGCCAATTTACTTTGGGTTTGGGATCACCTCAGGCCGGCCCTTGGGCAGATAGCTCCGGTAGCCTCAGAGGAGCGGCTTCAGTAACTATTGGTTTGGAATCCCGTGATCTGTTTACCCAGTGGCCACATGTTGGGAACCCAACCTTATGTATCACGGGGAGCATTGAGCATAGGACCTACCAAGTCCCTTGGACACTAGATCGCACACAAACAGTCACCCCCAGAGGTGCAGGAGAGAGACTTGACAAGGATCCACGGTAGAGACACGCTCAGCATCAGGGTTGTTTCTCGTACCGGTACGAACCTATTCATACCGTATGGTTCGTGCGGTACCGTACGATATCGTACAGTTTCGTACAATGAGTTTTTTTTTTCCCCCACCTTGAGGAAAAAATTCCAAATGCTAAAAAAAAATAGAAACCTAGCTCAACGAAGATCCCAAAGTCTTAACCTTGCATCCTGACTCTGTTTCAGCAAGTGCTACAAAGGGCAAAAATGCATCATACACCTGTGATTTCTGTGTCAACGGATAGACCTAGCATATACGAGAGAAGTCATCAATAAATGTAGCAAAATAGAAGCAACCTCCTAATGACTTCGTCTGCATGGGACCACAAAGATCACTGTGTATAAGCTGCAACTTTGCAGTTGCTCGTAGAGCCTGATCACGTGGGAAGGAAAACCGATGCATTTTTCCCAAAATACATCCTTCACATATGTGATCTGGAGGCTTCTCCATAAGAGGTAGGTCTGTGAACATGTTATGTCGTTGCATAAGCATAAGACTACCAAAATTTACATGCCCCATACGACCATGCCATAACTCCGCATCAACCATAGCTGGAGTAAGAGTGAATGCATTATAAGCAGATTGATCCACTGGCTGAAATGCATCCAACTGATAGAGTCCATGACATAATGTACCTCCTTTTGAGGCTTGGCATGGCCGCAAGCCTTCGGTATCACACTTTCGTACTTTTGGGTGTCTTGCATATGCACACATACCCAAAGAGTTGAGGAGGAAGTTGGATGATAAAGCCACAAAATGTATTTTTGTTGGGTATAGCCGTGAGAGCAAAGGCTACCGGTTATATGACCCACTGTCCAAGAAGATATTTACTAGTCGGGATGTGATTTTTGATGAAAAATCAGAAATATCCATGGCTGGTTATGATGCAAATCAGGCTGAAAATGATGTGTTTGAAGGTCTACTACCTATGGAGTTTCCAGTTGGTGATCCAACCCATGAGGGTGCAGGACAGCCAGCCAATCATGAAGGTGGTGCAGAAATTAAGCAAGAGATTGAGCCAGAAGTTGAGCCACATATGGGGCAACAGGCTCCACAGGTCAGACACATACCTAGATGGTACTTGAGGACATTACAGGACAGCCATCTAGAGGGTCCTCTTGTTGGTCGTACTCGTAGGGAGACACGGACCAATGAGCATGCACACATCATGGATTTAAATCTGGTTATGGCAGCCAATTTACAAGATGATGATGAGCCTGATTCATTTGTGGATGCACGAGACAATGTGCATTGGAACAAAGCCATGCACGATGAACTTGATTCTACTAAAAAGAATCAAACATGGGATTTGGTTGATCTGCCCAAAGGCAAGAAAGCCATTGGTACTAAGTGGGTCTATAAGTTGAAAAGACATGCAGATGGATCCATTGACAGGTACAAAGCCCGTCTAGTTGCAAAGGGCTATGCACAGAAGAAGGGCATTGATTATGAGGAGACATTTGCTCCTACATCCCGTACGTCGACACTTAGGTGTGTCATTGCATTGGCTGCACATCGTGGTTGGGTTGTTCATCAGTTGGACATCAAGACTGCTTTCCGACATGGGGACCTCGAGGAGAAAGTTTATGTACATCAGCCCATAGGTTTTGCAGAACATGGTCATGAAGGGAAAGCATGCAGGTGAAAAAGGCCTTGTATGGTTTGAAACAAGCTCCACGAGCTTGGTATGCAAAGATAGATGCTTTCCTGATCACTCAAGGTTTTGTGAACAGTCCATCAGAAGCCACTTTGTATGTAAAGAAAGAAGAGAAAGATCTGCTGGTCATCAGCCTTTATGTAGATGATCTTTTGCTCATGGGATCAAATGATGACAAAATTGCAGCTTTTAAAGAGATACTACGACAGACATTTGACATGTCTGATTTGGGGCTTGTACACTACTATTTGGGCATACAGTTTGTGCAAGATAACAGAGGCATTGGGTTGTTGCAATCTTGGTATGTTGCTAAACTTCTGGAGAAGTTTAAATTTCAGGATTGCAAGCCTATTAGCACTCCTATGGAGCTTGGGATGAAACTGTCACTACAGGATGACAGTATTTTATTTGATGCCACTACATATGCTCAGGCTGTTGGGTGCCTTATTTACTTGTGTACTACTCGGCCAGATATTCAGTATGCCGTATCTCAGTTGAGCAGATTCATGCACAGCCCGCGATTGTCACATTGGCAAGCTGTGAAGCGTGTATTTCGGTATTTGCAGGGTACCTTGTCTCTTGGATTGCTTTATCCTGAGGGGGGTGACATGCAGTTATATGCTTATAGCAATTCAGATTGGGCTGGTGATTTTGATACCAGACATTCCACTAGTGGCAATTGTTTCTTTCTTGGCTCTTCATGTATTTCTTGGCTAAGCAAGAAACAGACCACAGTGGCCACTTCGTCTTGTGAGGCAGAGTAGAGAGCAGCTTACACTACTACCGTTGAGTGTGTCTGGCTGTGTCGTCTTATGACTGATATGGATATTTCAGTGGAGGAGCCTACACCTATCTATACTGATAGTCAGAGTGCCATTGCCGTGGCCAGGAATCCTGTGTTTCATGCTCGCACGAAACACATTGAGATTCACTATCATTTTGTTCGGGAGAGACTCGAGGCAGGTGATATCAGTCTGATCTACTGTCCTACAGATCAGAATGTGGCAGACATCTTCACCAAGGCATTACCACGTCCGAAATTCGAAGCATTCCGAACTGCTTTGAATTTGTTTCCTTTTGGTGGATGATGTACAGTGATCACATATCACTCCAGGGGGGTTTGTTGGGTTTTATGCTGTGTATGCACCCAAGGGAGTGCTAGTGATCATCAGTAGGTTACTGGGGCACTTTTTACTTTAGTTAGTGGAGGTTTTTTCCCCCAGTTTTAGCTTAGTTTCACTTATAATGGTTTATAAGTGATTTGGTCCACATGGCACACTTTATGGCCGGACCATGTGAACACAACTTTTAGGGCACATATTTTATGTGGCTATTGTCAGAATATGCAGCGGAAATGATATCCAAACTTGGGTAGACAAGAGCAAGTAGATTGCAGAAAATAATCAGCACAAGAAACACTGAGAGATGTGTGTAAACTCTTCTCTATACACAAGATCCCGGAGATAACTGAATGAGAAAGTGGAGGAGGATGGGAGGGAATATATACAAGCCCATGAGGGCAGTCGGCCAGCTCTGGAA
Organism: Cibotium barometz; assembly: GCF_041138505.1. Classification (NCBI taxonomy): domain Eukaryota; kingdom Viridiplantae; phylum Streptophyta; class Polypodiopsida; order Cyatheales; family Cibotiaceae; genus Cibotium; species Cibotium barometz. Next base: position 8,339,338 of record NC_141052.1, on the reverse strand, counting down.
GAGGCCCACGACTGACTAAATGTCCACGACTGCTGAAAAACAGCAGTCGGCCAGCATCTGGTGCCCCACATCTGCACAGAACAAGTCGGCCAGCACTCACATAGCCCACGACTGCTACAGATGCAGTCGGCCAGCCTCAGAGTGGTACTGGCATCACCTGGCAGCCCTCCAGCCACTAAGAAAAAATGGGAAAAATAGGGAAAAAATACGGGGAGTGTGGAAAAATGATATACGGGCGGGCACACCCACAACAGAGGCCCTGGTGTATACAAATAGACAGGAGATGACTTCTAACACCCCCTCTCAGCTCCTGGCTGTGAAACCAACCCCAGGGAGCTGGAGTGCCGCCTGAGCGTAGCCTGAGGTAGAGACTTCGTGAAGAGGTCCGCCGCATTGTCCTCTGTCGAACAATAAAGTAGCAAGATGTCACCCGCCAAGATCTTCTCACGAACAAAGTGATACTGTATCTCTATATGCTTGGTCCGGGCATGGAAAACCGGATTCCGAGCAATAGCTATACAACTCTGGTTATCACACTGGATGACTGTGGGCTTCCTCTGTGGAAACCCCATCTCGCCAAGCAGCCTCCGCAGCCATACAACCTCACAAGCAGCACCACAAGCAGCCCGATACTCTGCCTCTGTCGAAGAAAGAGCAATAGTCGGCTGCTTCTTGCTGCTCCAAGAAACCGCTCCTGAGCCGAGGGTAAAAGTGTATCCTGAAGTAGATCTCCTCGTGTCTGGATCTCCTCCCCAATCTGAGTCACTCCAACCTTGGAGCTTGACTCCATTCCCTCCTGTGTAAAAGAGTCCCAGATCCTTCGTACCCTGCAGATACCGCAAGATCCGCAATCCTGCGTCCCAATGAGTCTTCAATGGCGTCTGCATAAAAGAGCTCAACAGCCCCACGGAGAAGCTCAAGTCCAATCTGGTGTTCAGCAACCAGATCAATGAACCAACCAACTTCCGGTACTGCGAGGCATCAACTGGCTCACAAGGATCTGTAACGGTTAACTTTGTGTTCGGGTCCATCGGCGAAGTAATAGGCTTGCAGTTCTCCATCCCAAAGGCCTCAAGCAACTCATGAACATACCGCTGCTGAGTGACGAAAACCCCCTCTGGGTCTACCAGATCTCCAATCCCAAGAAGAAGTGGAGTAAGCCTAAGTCGGTCATCTCAAACTCCTTTGACAAGGCAGCCTTCGTCACTCCAATGTGCTCCACATGACCGCCGGTGAGAATGAGATCATCCACATAAAGGATGATGAGTGTGACCATGCCGCGTTCCCGAAAGAGATACAGGTTCGGATCTGCAACCGATCTTTGGAATCCAGTCCGAATAAAGAAGGAATCAATCTTCTGATTCCAAGCCCGCGGAGCCTGCTTAAGACCATACAAGGCCTTACGTAACCTGTAAACCATCCCTTCCGATCCTGGAACAATGAAGCCTGGAGGCTGCTCTATGTACACCTCCTCCTGCAGGTCACCATTAAGGAACGCCGATTTTACATCCATCTGGTACACGGGCCACCTCTGAGAAGAAGCAAGGGCAAGAACGGTCCGAATCGTGGTCATCCGCGCTGTCGGTGCAAAGGTATCCTCGTAGTCGATGCCTGGCCGCTGAGCATAACCCTTAGCCACGAGCCTGGCTTTGTGTTTGTCCACCGACCCATCAGCCGCGTACTTGGTCTTAAAGACCCATTTGACACCAATGACTGACCGCTTCGACGGCCTCGGTACCAACTCCCAAGTGTTGTTCTTCTCGATGGCGTCAAGTTCCACCTGCATGGCTTCCCTCCAAGTATCCTGTGAAAGGGCTTCCTTTACGGAAGTGGGCTCTTTATCCCGCATGATACGAGACATAAGAGCATAGTTTACCTGAAGAAGCTCCGCCGTGTTGCTTTTATCTCGAACTCGATGTGATCTTCGAGGGCCGTCCTCTGTGGTCCACTCGGAGGGTAGCTCCGTGACACCTGACTCCCGAAGGGTGTCCATCAACCACCTAGGTACTCGAACAGATCGTGGAGCCTCCTGTGGTCGCGGGGGCTCAACTCCAGCTGCGGACTCAACCTCCTGTGATGACTGAGGTGGATCAACTGGAGTGATAGACTGGGAATCATCATCAGATTCTGGATCTCCAAGAAGTGGCGGCTCCTCGACAGTGGATGCTGGAACATGCTCGTCAAAGACCACATCCCGGCTGACAACAATCTCGTTCCTCTCTGGATCATACAACCTGTATCCCTTGGAAAGAGAGTTATACCCCACAAATACCAGCTTGCGGGACTTGGAGTCAAGCTTCCCCCTCTGCTTCTTCGGAATATGTACATACGCGTCACTCCCAAAGACACGGAAGTGCGAGACATCGGGTTTCCTGCCAAAATATGCCTCAAATGGAGTCATATGGGGTACAGAAGTCGTCGGAGAGCGGTTAATGGTATGGACAGCTGTCGCCACAGCCTCACCCCAGAGGGGACGAGGAAGATCTCGATGCTCCAGCATGGTCCTCGCCATCTCCACCACAGTCCTGTTCTTACGTTCAACAACTCCATTCTCCGAAGGCGATCCGGTATTGGCCAATTCCCTCTTGATGCCATGATCTGCACAAAACCGAAAGAATACAGTCGAGGAGAATTCCCCTCCTTTGTCAGCCCTGAGAGTCTTGACCTGAAATCCAGACTCTTTCTCCACCATCACGTGCCAATCCTTGAACCGAGCAAAAGCCTGGTCCTTCTGTGAAAGAAAGTAGACCCACGTGAATCTGGTACAATCATCAACAAGCAGCATGAAGTAGAGAGATCCTCCCAAGGATGGTATCTGCTGTGGTCCACACAAGTCAGGGTGAATCAACTCCAAAGGTTTCGAAGCCCGCCTGGAAGCTTGCTTCGGAAAGGATTCCCTGTGCTGCTTACCACGTATGCAAGAACTGCAGCGTCCTTGCCTACTACCAACATCTGGCAAGTCAACCACCATCTGGTCCCGGAAGGCGCGCCGCAAAGCATCCACATTTAAGTGGCCAAAACGAAAGTGCCACAAGTCTCCGACCTGAGAGCCTGTCAGTGAGGAGAGTGCAGAGAGTTTGTAGATACCGTTCTCCACACCGCCTTCCCAAACAACTTTGCCTGTCTCACGATCCCTTAGAGCAACTGAATGCTCCTCAAATTCCACCCGAAAGCCAGTCTTGCATACCTCATGCACTGACAGAAGATGAAAGCCCAGAGCAGGGACGTAAAGAACACGGGAAGCATGCTTGCCCCCCTTGCCGTCGGGAATGATCTCCATCCGGCCCTCACTATGTATCAGAATAGTGGAGTTATCACCAATAAAGATACGACCTGACTGCCGCTTCAGATCCAGGAAGAAGTCACGGGATGGAGTCATGTGCCTGGAAGCACCACTGTCGAGAATCCATTCCCGAGTATCCTTTGCGGTGAAGCCAACTGCCTCCTCGCTCGAAGACGATGAATCATCGGAGTCCACCATCTCCAAGTGCACAAATGCCGGAGTCTTTGCAGCTGAGGCTGAGGATTCAGCACTCTTCCCTGTCCGCTTAGGGCACTTCCTCCAGTAGTGGCCTTTCTCGCCACAATCATTACACGATCTTTCGGCCTTCAGCTTCTCTCGTTCTGGATCAGGCTTCTTCTCGGAAGACTTATCTGATGAAGCCTTCCCTTTTCCTTTGTTGGTATTACGGCCTTTCGACCGTTGGCCAGTTAAGGCCTCCGAACCTCCGCCGTGAGGAGGGTTCGTGAAACGTTCCTCCTGGTCCAAGACCATTGGCACAAGCTCCTCCCAAGTAATGGTGCTGAGCCTGCCACCAGGCAAGTGGGAATAGAAAGCGGAATACTGACCAGGCAAGTGGGAAAGTAACGTGATGGCCATATCTTCGGACGATATCTCTTTCCCAGCTTGAAGGACTTCCTGCTGAAGGGCTTGCAGCTTGTTAATGTGTTCCCGCATCGTCGAAGACTTTGCAGGGTTCATAACCCGCATCTGCACTTCCAAGGATATCCGCTTCATGGGTGATACCCTGTTGTACAAAGAAGCCAAGTGCTCCCATATGCCTCGTGCCAGCGTCATGTGCTTCACATGGTTGATCACCTGTGGTGTGCAATTGAGGAATATAAATGACCGGACCCTGGCGTTGACACGGTCCCACATTTGTGCCTGTGCCTCTCGGTCCTTCCTCGCTGATAAAACCTCCCCTTCCTCAGCTTCCGGCCTTGGCACCCCTTTGATAATAAAATCAGCAAGATCATATGACTCCAGAACTGACTCCATCATGACCTTCCAGATGCCATAATTGGACCCGTCCAACTGACGATCCACTGGGAACGTGGGGAGAGTCGGAATCTTCACGTGCTTCTCTGCCATCTCGAGTAAATCCGCCATCTCGGAGAGTAACCTGAAAGGGTGGGTGGGTGGGAAAAATCAGAAAATCAGAAAATATGCAAGTGGCTGTCCAGCCCCTCTGCCCGCCTTCCTCTTGCACCTTCACTTCCCGTTCAGCCCGAAACAGTCCACCGATCAGCAACCTGTTGCTCCCCCTCTTGCTCAGAAAAACGCCCAAGATCTGCTAGAGCCTAGGGCTCTGATACCATGTCAGAATATGCAGCGGAAATGATATCCAAACTTGGGTAGACAAGAGCAAGTAGACTGCAGAAAATAATCAGCACAAGAAACACTGAGAGATGTGTGTAAACTCTTCTCTATACACAAGATCCCGGAGATAACTGAATGAGAAAGTGGAGGAGGATGGGGGGGAATATACACAAGCCCATGAGGGCAGTCGGCCAGCTCTGGAAGAGGCCCACGACTGACTAAATGTCCACGACTGCTGAAAAACAGCAGTCGGCCAGCATCTGGTGCCCCACATCTGCACAGAACAAGTCGGCCAGCACTCAGATAGCCCACGACTGCTACAGATGCAGTCGGCCAGCCTCAGAGTGGTACTGGCATCACCTGGCAGCCCTCCAGCCACTAAGAAAAAATGGGAAAAATAGGGAAAAAATACGGGGAGTGTGGAAAAATGATATACGGGCGGGCACACCCACAACAGAGGCCCTGGTGTATACAAATAGACAGGAGATGACTTCTAACACAACTTTTAGGGCACATATTTTATGTGGCTATTGTACTTCATTTTATCAACACTCAATACATGAGCAGTCGTGTTCCTCTCTCTGTCTCTCACGCCTCTTGCTGAAGTACCTTCCAAACCCTAACCCTAACAGCTGAATCCCTACATGGCTTACTCCTATCCGAGACCCAACTCCCCCTTTGTGGCTAGGCATGTTTACCATGCATGATATTCTTGTCTGCTCACTTTTTCTATTGGATCCCATGGCAGATTAGAAAGTTCTGAGCTCCCCTTAGAGGATTTTAGTGGCTGCACCTGACAAAGGGTGAGGGTGATTGGATTTCACGCTCAGGAGTGTCACATCAACTGAGAGGAAACATTGTGAGAGGCCTTGTGACTGGCAGTGTGTTGCTGCTGTCGGGGTGCCGTCAATCTCTGGCATTTGAATCTTGCGGCCTAGCCGCGTTGTATATGCAAAGAAGGGGGCATCCAGAGTCTCCTCCCGATTAGCGGGGTCATGCCAAGTCCACTCGCACGGAAGCAGCAGGAAGCTTTCTTGAGGCTCTCGCAACCTGGCCCTTTTCTCACTGATAGAGGTGGTGACCCCACTTGGCATTACAGACCACCTCTGTGGTTGTCCCCCCTCTCCCCCTTCTCCTCAAAGAGTGGCCAGCCCGAAGAAGAAGCGTCTCTTTACCCTCCTTTGATTGCTTGATTCCCGCCCTGTACATAAGGCAAGTTTGTATCTAGCCCTTCGTGGCTGTTCTTTCAGTAACTAATAGAAAGATGTTTTTCCCAGAAAAAAAAGTCCTCAACATCAAGAAGTTCTTGAGGTGACACAATGTTTTTCTCGCCCACAGTTTCTCTTTGAGTTTACTCACATGAAAAAAGAGATGAACTTGCACTCAGGGAGACAATTCAAGTTTATAAGCAACCTCACCAACGGTGTCCATTGAGAAACGGGTGCTCATGTAAGAAATCTCCGTTCACATTGCTTGTATCGCGAACTCGTCTAACACTAGTCTGTCGGGAGTCATACTACTTGACCATGGGGTCCAAGGATCGTACCACTTACCCAAGTCGTACCAATCACCTAGTCATGAGGACCAAGGAATCCTCATAGATCCAAGAATCATACTGCTTGATCTATCTTGCCACCAGGCTCCGGGAATAGTACTACTTGAACCACTAGCTCACCACTAGAGCTAACACTAGCCCACCACTTGAGCTAAACACTCTAGGGAGATCGCACCACTTGAGTCCACTAGTGTAAGCATATCCATGGATAAAAATGGCCAAGAAATAACTTTTATTAACAAAACAAAAATTACAAAGCTAATCACGGACTAATCCACAATAGTGACATACCAACCTTGGGAGAACCCATTCATCAATACATACTGTTCAAATGTGTACATCCATACTCATTCTAATAGAGTGTGCATAGAACGGAAGCAAAGGGAGTACTAGAATGTGCTGAACTGAGAGTGCAAGAGAGAGAGGGAGAGGCTGAAAACAGGGCTGAAGATGAGGAAAAAAAACGCACAAAGCCTAGAGCGACGATACAATGATAGAGTTTGCACAGAACGAAAGCAAAGGGTGTGAGGGTGAAAGGACCAGATGTACGAGAGATCAGAGCAAATCAACATAGCATGAAATGGATGAGAGTGTATGTATGATGGTGAATGTAATCCTGTACAACAGGCCCTCAAATGTGAGGAGACTGAGTAGTAGACCGTTGAAGAAGCAAAGATGAGGTCGGAGCGGAAGCACGGTTGGTGACAAAGGCTCGCGTCAATGTGAGGCGAAGGCACTCCGAGAGGTGGTTTGTGTCGAAGGCTCGCGTCAGTGGATGCGGAGGCACTCCAAGGTGGTAGATGTTTGTAGTGGGCAGCAGAAGGTGTAGTGGTGCAGGCTCTGGTGACAAGGGTGCTGCGGTACCTAAGGGGTGTAGGCTCTGGTGACAAGGGTGCTGCGATACCTGAGGGGTGGTGAAGAGCAGAGAGGGTTGCCGTCTTGAGTGGTGCAGGCTCTGGTGACGAGGGTGCTGCAATACCTGAGGGCTGGAGAATAGCAGAGAGGGCTGCCGTCCCGAGTGGTGCACGTGAATGAACGAAGAGATGACTATAATGTGTGATCCAGTACAAGAGCTCAGTGTGAGACTCTAATAGAGCAACCCAGTGATGATAGACCGTTGGTGAACTGTAAAAAATGTCAGAGCTGATGGTACGGTCGGTGAAAAGGTAGTGGTAAACGCAGATCTGCAGGGCTGAATAGGACTGCAGAAATCGCAAAAATGCAAACCTGAAAATGCCGAGGTAGAGCAGGGTTCAGGGGTGCAGAGGGACTGCCAAAACAGGGCAGATCTGAGGGTGAAAAGGGCTGCCAGAACAGGGCAGATCTTAGAATGTGCTCAACTGAGAGTGCAAGAGAGAAAGAGATATGAATCCAAAAGGCATACTGCAGTGAATACAAACCCGAGCAAGAGACCTAGTAGTCTCATAAGTAAAGGATACAAAAGGGAGCAAGTGTGTCACCACATGAACCACACAACTCAACTAATGAACATATGGAATGGGAGAGACCAGCCCACCTATATATAGGTAAGGGGCTGGCCGACTTGGACATCGGCACCCGACCTCGGAAAAATGCCAAGAAAATAGGGGAAAAATGGGGAAAAAATAGGGTGGCTAGCCCACAGGGTAATGTAAAGATGGCAAGGCACAATGTAAACGGACAGAGTTAATAAAACTATTTCACGCAATCATGGGTTGGAGATGACCATGGGAAGCACACAACATGACAGACACATCCTTTAGAGACTACTAAAAATTGCTCCCTTTTCCTCTCGTGATTTGGAAGCTTATCAATCAGGACATGGTGCACATATAAGCCAGTCGGGGGTATAAGTGCACAACACTACCATCTTAAGTGTAAGAGATGAAGAAAAAACCAACTTCAGAACATCACAAGAGTCAAACCATACAGTAAGCACCTGTACTAGATCAGCACATCATCATCCCAACAAAAATGGCAGAGCACAGCACTTCGCCTTGGTGATGGAACTCCGCAACTGTTTTAGAACGTGCTCCGGACACGACAAGATGGACCATATAACCCATTTCTATTCACATGGTATAGATCACACGAGAGGAATGTTCAGCTTCTTGAAATGGGCTATGATAAATAGACACTGCAACCTAACTGATTATCCCGATATTCTTGAACAAACACATTGAGGGCTGTTAGCAAAAATAAGATGCATTGCCTCACAGATCAATGAAGAACAAATTCAAAGTAACTCCCGCACAGCAAAGGATCCATGTAAAGGTCTTTGTCAAAGTTTTGAGAAAAGTGGCAGTTTTCTCATCATGGCAAGACTACGTCAACCATCTTTGAGGCCCTTTACCCAACCCCCCTGCCGCCCAAACTGAACACTCACATACCCCCAAAAACGTTTGTGACTACCTTCACTAGTTGATGGGATTTCTCCAAGTTACAGTGAACTATTAACTATGGTTCACTTAAACAGTGTGTAATAATTTATCTCCATGCATTCTTCCAAGATGATAAATCCCCATGAGGGGTGAAAAAAGTCAATGGATCGCTAGAGACAACAGGATTTTAAGCAAACATGGGTATCTTTATGTCAGAATCCACAAGCATATGTTGCTAGAGCAAGGGCAAAACAGCATTCCTTACCAATCGATACATTGAGCCTGTAGGTGCCCAGCCTTTCTTGATTCGGCAACAACTGCAGTTGCATATTCCACGGCAACCAGGACAAGCCCAATCCTTGTTTTTGCTAGTCTCGAGAACATTCTCCCCATACCTTTTTGACCAACCAGAAAACCATCTTGGCATAAAATTCTTGATAGTATGGTACATAATTCATTGCAAGTCACCACCTTAGCTGTTTACATTTTTTTTGAAGACAACATCCCACTTTGTATTGTCTAAACCATAAAAGTCTTCTTAATTTGGTTAAAGGTTACAGAGTAAGCAAACTACACGATGTGAAAATCTACAAATACATGTATACATACAGAGTAACCCAAAAGTTTTTTTGCTTTTTTCTTGCATAGGAATAAAGGACTTGTTCATAATTCCCTACAGTGGTACAATGAGAGTAGGAGGGAGGGAGAAAGAGGGGGGACAGGGATGGGGTTGGGGTTGGGGGTGCAGGCAGTACTTTTTTGGATGACTATAGAAGTCTTTGTTCTAAGTTCTGCAAAGCTTAGTTGCAATGAAACTTTCAAACGTAAAAAGATTGAAAGAATGAAAAGCATGAGAGCTTTGCAATTTTAGGGCCTGACAATCATAATTGGGATATTTGTACCATTCTAGTTCACATAGACCTCATCTTCTTCCACAACTAAGATCCTCAAAAACATATTGTAGACATGTTTACCAAATTGAAAAAATAAATTTTGAAGTTTGAAGATTGACATGCTGATTCACGGCTAATTGTAACAGGCCGCAGAAAAGGCTGAAAGTGAACAGTGAACATGATGATTTCATGCAAGGGTGCCACAGTATGGCATGAACATAGCAGCTGAGTCCTTAGGGTAAAGTCTCAAGAATGAAACACATCCCAGGATTTCCATTGTAATCACAACGCGGCTGTAGATAATTTACCATAACCTACTAAATGCAATTCAGAAAAATGCTTGATAAGAGTTTTTTTATGAATCTTTGATTGACATTTGAAAGTATTACAGAATGCTAGTAGCAAATAATTGAACCAATTCCCTCTGGAACGCTCGTAAAGTGCAACAGCAAGAATGGTCTACAAGAGTCTACCTCATAAATAGGCAGTCACCACAGAATTGTCCTCGAAGAGACTTGCATTGATTACACCAAGTACGCAATCCTAATGTCTTTTGTCTGTTCACACCACCACAAACATGCCATACATCTAGACAAAGTCAAAGCCAAAGCACCCCCAAGCTCACCCTAAGAAAAGAAGTAACACTTGCAGCTTAGATCAACAAACTGAAAAAACAACAAGCTCTTGCAACGTTCTAAAGCATACATGGTCGTGCAAAAAACGTGCATGCACATTGCAGCATGTGCTCAGTGCTCACATAAATGCACCTATGCACAGGCAACAATCACATGTGTATGCCTACACCAGCATGCGCATAGACTTTAGACATCACTTCCTTCCTAGCAAGCCCTATTCCCACCTCCATGGCAGCCTATCACCAGAACAGGCAAGCCATTAGAGATATTAAAGTCAAATCAAAGAACTCGTCAAACCGGTTGTTTTTTTTCCAGAAAAGAGACTTCTATTAAGTAAAATAAAATCATACAAAGGGAGATCTCAACCAATTGGGAGCACTATGCTGCCATAAAAGCCCCGTCGGAGTGGAGAAGAAGAAAATACTGTGGTTCCACTCTCTCAAAATCTGCACAGCTCTAGAAGATCTCTGTATGTGGGCCCAAGGTTGTTTTGAGTCTACTTTCATTAGATGCTGATCAGTGCAGACACACCCAAAAAAAACTAAAAAAGCCAAGCAAAAGAAAACAAATTAAAAAAGCATAAAAACAAAAAATAAAACGGAAAAGGCAGAAAAACGAAAAGCAGTAACTTACTTATGGGAAAAACTATATGAAGACATGGTCTTAAGCTTCAGAGCTAATAGACGGAAGAACTATATGCAATAGAGAATAGTTCTAGCTGCTTTGGCTAGATGTGGCTATTTTGACTGTATCTACCATTTGAGCCAGATTTGGCTAGTTTTGGCCATTTCTGAGAAGCTTTGACCAAAATTAACCAGTTCACTGAAAGTTGAGCGGCCTTTGACTTCGGTTTATTCATGGTTCTATCTGTAGGTTATCAATATTTGACCTTTAAAGACTTGCTTTTGACGATGTTCAGGCTTACTTTGGGAAGAAAAGCATATTCTTGAGAGAATGTGGTATTCCTTCCATATTCACACCTAGTTGGGTCGCAAGGGGGAGAGAGAGACAGAGAGAATATATTTACGTCTACAAAAGACCCAATGGGTCTATGAGACCAACATGTGATACGAAAGTTCCATGAGTAGACTGAACATGGTAACAAAAAGTACTGAAAATGAACTCCTGTATCTACTCTCGATGCATGGAAGAGATTTGTACAGAGGCTGTAAGAGAGCTGTACATGCTGCAAATAAACAGGTGAGACTGCTAGAAAGAAAGCAATTGTGCAACAAGTTGTCTGCAAGGTAGCAAACAGAAAGTTGTACATGTAAGGTGTAAGGACAGCTTCAAAGAGGTACTCAGGCGCGCATGACTGCAGAGAAGAGTTGGAAAATGAGCCTTCTGCTTTTGCAACAGTGTAGGCTCTTTTAACCATGTTAAAGGACTCAAAGAGGCTGTATGGATGGCTAAGTCCAAGTGGACTGAAGCTGTATGTATATGGACAGCACACATGTAGTGCTCTGTGTGTATGCAAGCCTACGCTTTTGCATAGGAAGAGACCTCAGATCAAGTTCTACATTGCCAATAACAGCATCTGCTGCAGCTTCAAGCTTCATCAACAACCAAAGCAAAGTCTACATTGGCAAGAACAGTATCTTCTGCAATATGCCTTTATTCTTGAAGAGTTTAAGGCTTTGGGCCACAATAGTTGTTAGGCTTGTGTAAATCCATGTATACTACAAGAATACCCTGAGAATGGGGAAAGGAGGAGGGAGGGGGGAAAAGTCCAACGGGCATAACTGAGAACGGAGAGGAAGGCCGTCTCTTGGAGAGCGTGTAAGCCCACAACACACGGCGTGCAATGACAGACTCAACCACGTGTCCAAGAGATAAAGATATACATAGAGAGGAGAGAGAGAAAGGAATAGGGATCTTGCACAATACACCACACTCACAGGCCCCGCCCCCTTTCAGGAATTTATTCAAGAACAATCCACGAGCATGCTGGCGAGGATCAATACAATCAATGAAAACAAAACAAACAGATATGCCGATGTAGATATCCAAGTCGATGCCGATGCCGATGTCGATGTCGATGTCGATGTCGATGTCGATGTCGATGCACGAGAACTCTGATGCCAAGCACACCACGGGGATGACCCACAAGTATCTCTCACCGGGCTAGTAAGTTCCAATCCAAGTCCAAGTCCAAGTTCCAATCCAAGTCCAAGTCCAAATCCAAGTCCAAGAATTACTCGCTCATCCCATGAGTAATCTCCACAACTCCTACAACCTTGTCGATGAAGAAAACCATGGAAAAGGTTTTTCTCGCAAGAAAACTGATCTAAAACCTGTTCTAATGGTTTTTGGGCAATAAAAATCTCCAAAAAGCAATTTTTGGAGCAGTTTTAGGGTTTTTGAAATCTTCAGTTCGTACAACTCTACGCCTGTCCGTACAGTTGTATGGTTCTGTACAGTCGTACGACCAGATGATGACATGGCACTATAGCCAATGAAGGAACTCTGAATCAGCAGGCAGCGATGAAAAAATCCAAGATTTGGTTCATGATCAAGTAGATGATGATGGAGAAAATGATCTCCATGCTTCGATGAAGGTGGCCACGCGAATCGCGATGAAGTGGTTCTTCTTCAACTTGGTGCTCAAGGGAGGCTCATGCTCTCGGAGATCTTTCATCTTCGAGATGAAAGCAGATAAAGATGGAAGAATCAACAGAAGAAAGGGAAAGGGGTTTTGACAAGAACTTCAAGGATAAAGACAAAGACAAAACAGATCTTCTAAAACCAAGGACATTGAGTGTCATTATTGTGGCAAGAAGGGTCATAAATCACCCCAATGTCACAAGAAGAAACGGGATAAAGAAGCAAAGAACTCTTCCTCTACAAGGGTGTCTCAGACCAAGAAGGATGATGGTATCCTTCTATTAGCAGGTACTCGTCGTGTACTTGCTCTTGTGACTTCTCAGTCGCGTTGTCAAAAACCCCAAAGAATCACCTCATATAGAACGCTCCTCATACAAGACTCACAACTTGCAAAACAAAGCCAAGCAATGTGAAGGGGGTGCAGGCCTGACTCACCTCCCAACCTTGACAGCCGTAGGCAAAACCCATAAGTCTTGGATGTCCCCACCGAGCCACGAGCTGAGCTAACTAGTTTGACGTACCGACCAATCTCTACCTCGTGACGTCCCATACCGCCACGAAGCTACCCTTGCGGGCCTCGAGACTGCTGCCGGCCTTGGTTGCAGAAAGCAGGTGCATGTCTTCACGAGATCCAGGATCTTGACCATAGAGCTCTCACAAAGACACACGAGACTCTATGAACTATTGACTAACCTTGGCCACCCTTTTATAGGCTCTTGGCCGGTCACTGGGCGTCCACACTTGGACGCCCACCCGTCCATACTTGGGTGCTTGCCCGTCAGTCTATCCCTAGCCCAAGTCACCAATCAGCCTCCCTAGCTCCAAGCTTCCCCAAGCCTCGAAGCTAGTCTTGTGTGGTAGATACATAGTGTGCACATGACATACTCCCCTTCCTCTGAGAGCTCACTCCTGAGCTCACTAAAAACCCAGAGTAATCCCTCTGAAGGGTAGTCAATGTCTCCCATGTAGCATCCTCCTCAACACGATCCTTCCACTTGATCTTGTATTCTGTAAGAAGTGTATTACGCAATCATCTTTCACAAAATCCAAGGATCTTTTCCGGTTCTCGACATCTATGATTTCTTGAGGAGTAACTAACTCATCTGTTCCACCCAGTACTTCCTTAAGTCTACTGACATGAAATACGGGACGAACTTTCACATGAGAAGGCAAATCCAGTTCATATGCGACTGAACCAATCCATCGTGTAATACGACTGAATCAGTTCATATGCGACTGAACCAATCCGTCGTGTAATATCTAAGAGATAATTTCGGAGATCGACCTGTCCACAAAGTCTCGGAATCTTTCGGGACTCACAAATACAACATCGTTCCTTCAGAGAACTCTCTCGGTGAACGATGTCTATTAGAATAAAATCCGTCTCTGTCCTGAGTACTTCTAATAGATTCCTTTGAGGCGTATTTTATAGGCCTCCCCAAAAGCATGAGTTTTAATGCTTTGCTTTTGTGTTTTTAAAAAACCATGCTAGGCTTTGTTTTTTTTTTAAAAAAACCATGTGGATGAGATACATAACACCCACACTTTGTTTTTTTCTTTTTTACTCACGACTTACGCTTTAAAACGTAAGGTTCTTTTCTTGAGCCAAAAAAAAATGAAAGCATGAAAAAAAACAGAAGCCTAAAAAAATACACTCGTAATTCTGCCCGCCGCCACCTGTCGGCTACTACACAAAGCTTTTCGCTTTTCTCTGCAGTACGGCGATCACCGATTGGAAGCGCTTCATACCTGCCCGCCTGCATGCGACTAGTTCAAGGGGATCTTTGGCTGCCTTCTTCCCTCGTAAGGGCTGCGCAGCCACACAGTCGCCAAGCATGCTCAACCGGCTGCATGAATCTCTTCTCTCTTTCTCACGCTGTTCACACAGCCTTCAACTCTTCGCCTCTTCTCTCTCTTTCTCATGCCGTTTACACAGCCAACATCTATGATTCTGTCCTTGCCAACCACTCTTCATCTTCTTTAACAAGACAACCCTTTACAAGACCAAAATCCTATACACGGGTTCCAACAATGCAAAAATAACATGCTGAAATTTGAAAAAACAGCAATGTGTACGAAAAAACAGCAGTCTACTCGAATTCATACCTTTTCTTTGACCTCTTTTTTCTCTACCTCCCAACTTGCTCGTGCTCGAGGCTTGCTCTGATACCACTATCAAAACCCCAAAGGATCACCTCGCAGAACGCTCCTAATACAAGACTCGAAACCTGCAAAACAAAGCCAAGCAACGTGAAGGGGGTGCAGGCCTGACTCACCTCCCAACCTTGACAGCCATGGGCAAAACCCACAAGTCTTGGCTGTTCCCACTGAGCCACGAGCTGAGCTAACTAGTTGGACATACCGACCAATCTCTACCTCGTGACGTCCCATACCGCCACGAAGCTACCCTCGCGGGCCTCGAGATTGCTGCCGGCCTTGGCTGCAGAAAGCAGGTGCATGTCTGCACTAGATCACGGCTCCTCACCATAGAGCTCTCACAAAGACACGCGAGACTCTATGAACTATTGACTAACCTTGGCCACCCTTTTATAGGCTCTTGGCCGGTCACCAGGCGTCCACACTTGGGCGCCCGCCCGTCCATACTTGGGTGCCCGCCTGTTAGTGTATCCCTAGCCCAACTCGCCAATCAGCCTGCCTAGCTCCAAGCTTTCCCAAGCCTCGAAGCTAGTCTTGTGTGCGTGTAGCACACGGTAGATACACATTGTGCACATGACACGCGGTCGTGGATTGTGGATAGAGGTGCTACTCCTCACATGACACCCCATTGAGATTGGTTCGAGGACTTCACTGCTAGCCTGCCAAGACAGGTAAGATCACTTTGGGTGATTCTTCTTCCGTGCCAATGCATGGACATGGCACCATCCCCATCTTCCGCTCGTCCGAGAACAAGAGGTACTTCTCTGACGTTCTGTACATTCCAAATTTGACATTTAACCTTTTGTCAGTGAGTGCTCTTGCAGCTCAGGGTGCGGAGGTGATCTTCTCTCGTTATGAGATTACCATTCGTGATAAGGAGACTGGTAGCATCTTGGCTCAAGTAGTCCATTCCTTCTGAGACAAATACAACACATGCTGATTTCTGTCCCGAAGTATCCGCATACCCAAGATGTGATTTGCATCACCCAAATCCTTCATATCAAAGGTTTGATGCAGCCTCTGCTTCAAGGCATCCATCTCTTTACGAGATTTCCCAGCAATCAACATATCATCAACATACAAGATGAGGATCAATAGACTGCCATCCAAAGCTTTCTTGGTGTACAAGCAGTGATCTATGTCACTTCTCCTGAATTTCTGAGATTTCATGAATGTATCAAATTTGTGATACCATTCCCTTGGTGCCTGTTTGAGCCCATAAAGACTCTTTTTCAACTTGCATACAAGCTTCTCCTTTCCACTCACTGCATAACCCTCTGGCTGCTGCATATATATCTCCTCATGGAGATCACCGTGAAGAAAAGCAGTCTTCACATCCATCTGAATCAAGTCCAGATCATCATGCGCAACCAAAGCTAACACAGCTCTAAGTGTGGTCATTTTGACCACTGGAGAGAAGATCTCATCAAAGTCCACACCATATTCCTGCTTGAAGCCCTTAGCCACTAACCTGGCTTTGTATCTTGGCTTTGCATCTCGTGCAACTTTGAGCCTGTAAACCCACTTGCATGGCAAAACGTTCTTGCCTGCAAGCAAATGCACCAACTTCCATGTTTCATTTTTGTGCAGAGAATCCATCTCTGACTTCATGGCACGCTCCCATAGAGCTTTGTCTGCCCTCTGTAAAGCCTCCTTATAACATGAGGGCTCCCCACAGTCAGTAAGCATCAAGTAGTCAACCCCTGGAACAAACCTGTCAGGGGCTCTGGAGGGTCTAGTGGACCTCCGTACCCAATGACCATCATTTGCAGGTTGCTGTCCAGCCTGCATATCACCCATTGGTGGCTCCTGTTCCATGCCATAAGGCTGAAAAATCATGCCCGGTATCTCCTCTAACTGTGGCATATCCATAGGGATATCTTCTGCCATCTCTGGCTGTCCATTTGGACCATTTTCAGCACCATTTAAGGGCTGGTTTTCCTGCTGTAATGGCTGATTTACAGCCCTTGGTTGTTGTCCATGATGTCCATCATCATCAAAGATGACTCTGCCAGGCTCCTGTTGCCTTGCAGGCTCCTTATACATGCATGTTTCATCAAAAATGACATCATTGCTGCGTATGATCTTTCTATTCATGGGATCCCAAAGTCTATACCCCATTTCACCTCTGTCACCATATCCTAGGAATATGCATTTGTGAGACTTAGGATCAAGTTTGGTGCGCATTTCCCTGCGTATGTGCACGTACGCAACGCAACCAAACACTCTCAAGTGCTTGTATGAGGGAGGCTTCCCTGTCCATACTTCCTCTGGCACTTTCCCACCAAGCCTCGTGTTAGGTGACCTGTTTATAAGGTGAACGGCTGTCATAATAGCTTCAGCCCAAAAACCATGAGGTAACGCAGCATGTGACAACATAGAACGGACCTTCTCCTGTATGGTCCTGTTCATCCTCTCTACTGTCCCGTTTTGTGGAGGATCATAAGGAGTAGAGAGCTCCCTCTTGATGCCTTTAGCATAACAAAAGTCCTGAAACTGTTTGGACATATACTCTCCACCATTGTCGGAACGCAAAGCCTTCAGTGTTTTGCCAGTTTGATTCTCAACTAGAGCAACAAACTTCTGAGACACTGAGAATGTATCACTCTTCAAACGAAGAGGATAAACCCACACCTTACGTGTGGCATCATCAATAAAAGACACAAAATATTTTGCCCCTCCCAAAGAAAGCTGAGGCATCTCACATACATCTGTATGCACAAGCTCTAACTGAGCATCTTTCTGTCCAAGAGCTTTCTTGTGGGGGCACTGTAGTTGCCTACCATATATACAATGCTCACAAAACTGAAAACTTGAAAACTTTAGAGAAGGCAAGTAACCCAAACGAGATAATTGCTCCATTCCTTTGACACTCATGTGTCCCAACCGGCTATGCCACATAGAGATTTCCGGCAGCTCGGTTGCATTTACATTAGCATGGTGACAAACACCTGCATGCATAAAATAAAGAGTGTCCACCTTAGAGCCTCTGGCAACAACCAGTGAGCCCTTACTAATTTTCCACTTTCCATGACCAAATGTGGTAACATAATCAGCATCATCAAGCTGTCCAGTAGAAAGCAGATTCTTTTTGATCTCACGCACATGCCTGACATCATGGAGCATAAGCTGTGAGCCATCTGAAAACACAAGCCTCACATCACCTCTGCCAAGAATCTTGCATGCATGGTTATCACCCAAATAAACCACTCCTTCATTGCCAGCAGTATACCTGACAAACAAGTCTCTGCAACCTGTGACATGAAAGGAGGCACCTGAATCAATGATCCATGAGTGCATACCATGACCACCTGTAAGAAGTGAATGGGCATCAAGTGAAGAAGTAAATAGGACCTCATCCTCACTGCCACCTGCATGTGACACATTGATTTCTTCAATCTTGACTCCACTTTTGCCCTTTGGCTTTACATCTTTGGCTTCATCTTTCTCTTTGTCTTTGCCTTTTCCCTTTTCTTTTTGATCATTTTTCCATTTGTAGCATTGCTTTTTAATGTGTCCCTTCTTGCTACAATAATGGCATTCCAAATCCTTTTTGGAGCGAGACTTGCTCCTTCCCCTTTCTTGGCTTTTCCCCCTTTGCTGGGATCTCCCACGTGCATTCATTGCATTGGACTTTCCAACAGAGTTGTTTTTCCTGTTCATCTCTTCTTGAAGAAGAGCACCCTCAACATCTGCATATGACAGCATAGCATGCGAATTGCTAGTGGCTGTCCTGAATGTGTCCCAACTCTCTGGCAAAGTGCATAACAAAAAAGTGGCTTTGAACTCATCGTCCATTGCCAACTTTTGATTAATGACCTGGCTGACAATACCATTAAACTCATTTAGATGGGCTGTCATAGACGCCCCTTCCTTCATCTGAAGACCTATGAGTTTCTTCAACCAATACACTTTGCTTAAGGCACTTTGTTGGGCATACAAGTCCTGCAATCTCTGCCACATTCCCCAAGCTGTCTTCTCTTCACGAATGCTGAAAAGTAATGAGTCTGACACAGACAACATGATAGTAGATCTTGCCAGCTCATCCATATCTTCCCACTCTTCAGTAGTAAGAGAAGCGGGCATCACACCCCTTTCTTTGATAGGCTTGTGCTGCTTTTTCTGGAGCAACACATTGTAGCACTGGGTTTGCCAAATATCATAATTATGCGAGCCTTCAAGCTTCTTGATGTGAAGCAATGAAGAGCTCTCACCTGTGGTTGCCATAGCAATATGCAACCTGTCAATGCCTGACTCCCTGCAAAATGTGCAAACATTGCACCAAAAGCACACAAAGTGCTCACAGTTGTTCTCCCAAGCTTTATCTCCCACTGCGGAAGCACAAATGCAACTTTTCTCCCACTTTATGTGATGAAATCACCAAAATCTGGTTGCTGCATATTTTGGACAGCACCTACCAAACCTGTACCAGCAAGTACAACAGCTGAAATTGAACCTTTTGGTCACTCAAAACAGTGTACAGCCATGCCAAAACTTGCACAAAGCTGTGCCAAATCTGTACCAGCAGGTACAATAGCAATAAATGCTCTCCTG
This sequence comes from Cibotium barometz, assembly GCF_041138505.1. NCBI lineage: Eukaryota > Viridiplantae > Streptophyta > Polypodiopsida > Cyatheales > Cibotiaceae > Cibotium > Cibotium barometz. The sequence continues at coordinate 8,319,980 of NC_141052.1, read as the reverse complement.
GCTGTCCAAATGAGTGAAAATCAGACTTTTACAGTCCTGTACACTGCATACAACAGTCCCGAACAGAAATTGGGCAAAAGCCCCTTGACTGCAAGCTGATTTTTGAGGATTCAAGGCATAAATGTCTTGCCTGCTGCTTTGCCAAGCTCAACAAGCATACGAACTTGAAAAGCCCCTTGATTTAAGATCAATTTTTGATCATACATGGTACATTGACGCACATGAAGGCATCCAGAGTGTTCACGATGCTTCCCCCGGCCACATATACATCAAATACATGAAACCCCCTTGATTTACAGGCACATTGAGTGCTTGTAAGGCATCAACACATTATCCACAGCATCAAATGCGATTGCCTGCATGCAAATCAACCAAATCGGCACAAAAGCCCCTTGATTTGCACTGCAATTTGCTGCAATTTTGCCCAAATGTGCGATTTCTCACATCATACAGCATGTATGAGTGCTTAATTGCACAATTACATCAAAAACCCCAAATTTCGACATCCAATTTCCTGCAAATTGATCCTGATTGTGACCAATGTCACCCAATTTTGCCAATTTTGCTCAAAATTGAGCAATTCGGCACCTGTACCTACTCAATTGATGATTGTACTTGCTCAATTGCAAATCCCAAAAAAAATTTGAAGCAGAATACCTTGTAATTTCTGATTGCAGAAAAAAGGGGGGGTCGTGCTAATGATGCTGCTTGTTGTGCAGGTAGGCAATAGCTGAGGAGCTCTGGTTGTATTGCTGAAGGCGACCAAGCTCAAGCTATGGAACTTGCCTCCCAATTGCGACCGAGAGGAGTTTCTGGAGGTGGCCCATGCAGGTGTCGAACTCAATGAATCCACCAATTCCCTGCGCGTTCAGCTCCGGGTCGTCAGTGCTGTTGACGAGCGCCCTTCTTCCTCAAGCAGCTTTTGCGAGCTGCTTCACGGTTTTGTGCCAAACGTCGAAGGACCTTGGGGTCGGCGCTCTCCACTGCTCTTTGCCCACCTCTCGACCAGTGAACACGTGCTCGTTGTCCACCAGCGCTTTTTTACGTGTCCGCTTGTGCGTTGCTTCCCTTACGGCTTCGCCGTGCTGCTTTCGCCTAGCGCATCTACGCCCAGCGCTACACGCTTGCAGTCGACGGCTCGGGTGGCGCCTGACACGCCTAGTTGTATTGACGGGTAGTAGCGATGACCACTAGGCGCACTGTTTGCGCCCAGCACACTGTTTGCGCCTTGTAGCTTACACAGACAGCCTAAGGCAGCGATATCTGGCCACGCTACTGGCTGGATGGCCTTGACTTCTTGTCCATTGAGCGCAGTCCTCCAATTCAAGAAGGCATTGCGGCAGGGGTTGTTCCTCGCTTTGTTGAGTTTCTTCTGCGTAGTGACTTTCCTCAGTTGCAGTTCGAGGCAGCCTGGGCTCTGATACCAGTTGTTTGGGAGAAGGAAGAATTAGGGTTAGGTTAATTCATGTGGGAGACATACACAGAGAAAACAAGGGAGAGAGAGAGAGAGAGAGTTGTGGGGATAAGTCAACTCATAATGATATGAGTGTGTGACTCCCCTATCACACATGTATATTGCACTAGTACACATAGTGCACTTAGTACATTAAAAGTACTAAGTGTACTATGTACTATAACTTATGGGCTTGTACACACTATAAGGGTGGGCATAGTGCCTTTACCCCAACACTCTGCTCTCGACATGGCTCTATCACCCCAAGAAAGTTTCTTCAAGAGAAATCCTGTTCTGATACCACTGTAAGCCCATCGAGGCGTGCAATGATAGACTCAACCACGTGTCCAAGAGATAAAGATATAGACAGAGAGAAGAGAGAGAGAAGGGAATAGGGATCTTAGACAATACACCACACTAAGCGAGAAGCAGGCCCCGCCCCCTTTCAAGAATTTATTCAAGAACAATCCACGGGCACGCTGGCGAGGATCAATACAATCAATGAATACAAAACAAACAGATATGCCGATGTAGGATATCTAGCTCGATGTTGATGTCGAGGCACGAGATCTCTGATGCTGAGCACACCTCAGGGATGACCCACAAGTATCTCTCACCAGGCTAGTACCGAATGAATCCAAGTCCAAGTTCTAGTTCCAATCCAAGTCCAAGTCCAAATCCAAGTCCAAGTCCAAGTCCAAGAATCACTTACTCATCCCATGAGTAATCTCCACAACTCCTATAGCCTTTTCAATGAAGAAAACCATGGAAAAGCTCTTTTTGGTAAGAAAACTGATATAAAACCTGTTTTAATAATTTTCAGGTGATAAAAATATCCAAAAAACAGTTTTTGGAGCAATTTTAAGGTTTTTGAAATTTTTTAGGTTCCTGAAATTTTCAATTCGTACAGCTCTACACATGTCCGTATAGTTCCGTACAGCTGTATGGATCCGTACAGTTGTATGAACAGATGATGGCGTGGCACTGCAGCCGATGATGGCGCTTGAATCAACGGGCAACGATGAAAAATTCCATGATTTAGTTCATGATCAAGTAGACGATGATGGAGAAGGTGATCTCCGTGCTTCAATGAAGGTGGCAACGCGATGAAGAGGTTCTTCTTCAACTTAGTGCTCAAGAGAGGCTCATACTTCTTTTATACTTGGGAAAGCCTTGCTTTTCTTGCCAAAAAGTGATGCTTTTGCTTTGCTTTTGCCTTTTAACTTTGCTTTTCGTCTTTTTAATAGTAAAATATTACTCACTTTAGTCAAAAGTTCTTGTTTTGCTTTTCTAGCTTCAAGGCCTCGCTTTTTGGTCCTGGAGCTGCTTTTAGCTTTTTGGTCCGGCTTAGTCTCCTCTTTCCAATGGTGTCCTTGGCTCGCGGTCAACCTTGTTTGACTTTTTGCTTTTTTCTACTTTCTGATCAAGAATGGTGCTTTTTCTTAATCAAACCTTATGGACCCTGTCCCCATGTCTTCTTCCATCTGTCTGGTGTCTGGGCATGGAAACCATCATGTGAAATAGAGCTAGGAGGGCTAAATAGTTACAGAGCACATGGAGAAAGCCACTCTCAAGAAGAATTTGCATAAGGACATAGGGAAGAGTAGAGAAGACAGAGGTCTCAAAAGTCTGGGAAGGCGCTAAAAGAACTTTGTTGTAAACATCATTAATAGAGAAAATGGCCACAAGGCCTTGGGAAATTGTGTGCTTCCTCTCCATCTGCATGTATGTGTTTTCTTCTTTTGCATCATGAGAGAGAGAGAGAGAGAGAGAGAGAGAGAGAGAGAGAGAGAGAGAGAGAGAGAGAACGAAAGTTATATTAATGTCTTCAAAAGACCCAAAGGGCCTATGAGACCAAAATGATGTTTATATGTACATAGTGTCCATGAAATCTTGTCATGGATGACATAAGAAAAAGCAACAGTAAAAAAAATGAAAGCCACAAGCTAAGATCTTAGACTCTAAAATTATACAAGATGAAAAATCTAGATCCTACTATGCAAGGTATAGGGTACAATAAGTGATGTGATATGGGAGAGCTGAATAAAAACAATCAATCAACCCAGTATGTCGGGCAAAGGCCCATCCAGGATGTCCATCATGGGTGATACAAGAAGGCTAGAGGTGTCGATAGTCTGCTGTGAGGATGAGGCTGCTCGACGGCGGGCTGATGATGAGGGTGGTCGAGGTCCAACAGGACGAGGGCGTCTAGCTCTTTGGAGTATCCGTGCTCAATCTCGTGCGACTCCCATAGGCCTACTGCAAGGAGGCACTCTGGTTAGGCTCCCATTTCCACTGTAATGGACTCAAGTGCCTCCCTATCTAGCCCTCTAGGTTGGAAAAAACTGGTGATGTTACGCTAAAAGGAGGATTGTTGAGGGCGACGAACTCTGAGTAGTGACTCTCTGTGTCGGCTAAGCTCCAGTAGGAAGCGTCCATGGATACTCCATGATCTGGGATAAGGGTCCAAAGCCCTCTCTGAATAGATAGTGAAATCTCCCTCTGATATCATAGAAGACTGGGCACTGGCAAACATAGTGCTCCTCCAACTCAACCCCCGTCTGACAAAGTCTACATGTCCTACTCTGGGTATCCGCTCAACTCTACCATTCTCTATCCTCAATGTATGGGATGATACCCTAAAGCTGGCCAATGGCTATCCTCATAGCATAAGGGATCAAGATAACTTGGTCTCTGTATGAAACCATCTCTTGTGAATCTCAAGAAACGATCTCTGTAGTACTGCATCTTGGTAGGCAATGGACCTACCAATGTGATCCATGTGTTACATGTGTATAGCCCCAATAGATGTGTCCTCATGTGTAAGCCTAACGTATGGGGAATTAGGTTCATACTGAAATGGAGGGAGCCGGTCCATCTATATTGAAATCAAGTGAGTATTGTGCCATACTAGGATGAATGCTCTCCTCCGGCCACTACCTGTTATGATGACTGTAGTGTGAGTCGGAGGAGTCGAAGTGGATCCATCTCCCTTATATAAGTGACTATCTGGAACATGGCCTCCATCAACATAGGAGCTGCAACAAACTCTACCTGAATGATCTGGTGGGGAACAGATGGCTTGCTATGTATCATTTGTGATAACATCATGATCTAAGGACACTCTATGCACTGCCAATCTGCCGAGGATAAATCTAGTGCCCAAAAGGAAGCTACACAAATAAGTGTTGGGTGACTAGAGTGTCCAAAAGCCAACCCTTCGTCCTCAGCTCCTAAAAATGCACCTGAAAACATTGCCTCTCCAATAGGGCTAGAGAGGCATATCCTCTATTGAGTCTATCCTCCGCTGCTTGTTTCATAGAGAAGCGTGGACTAGTGACGGTAGCTCCGAGATAGACATACAAGTGCACCACCTCAACCCTGCTACCCATGTAAGTGCTCTATGTACGGCCTGCAGCCAGCTGGGGAGGAGGTGTGGAATACCATAACCTTGGTTTTCCGAGAGAGAGAAAGAGAATTCTTCTATTGCGCAATCGTGTGTAGCGATTGTCTACGGATGTAATATCTTGCTTTTGTGAGCATGGGTTGTGTAGCAACTGTTCCTTGAAGACAGTTGGCCAGTGTAGAGCAGTGCAAGCAAAGAAACTTAAGGCGATGAGGTCATCCTCATCAATATCAAGAAGGTGATGATGATGTCTATGCGGTTTAGAGAGTAGCTGGTGTATTGCCGTCGTCAAGAAGCGATCAACAGTGGATTTCTTGCAAGTTATGCAAGATATGCCATAGCGACACCTCTAGATTATAATCATGGTGATGCCTACTTCACAATGCCTTTCTGGATTGTAATCAGAAAGATGTCTGCTTGCATGACGTTATCTAGAAAAATCCTCACAACGATAGGTATGGTGATCTTGCGAACGTCCCTCATGCCAACTCTCATGGCAACTTTGATGTCAACTTTGTGTCAATGTGAACAACTAGTAACAATGATCACGAAGGCATGACGAGAGCTTTGTACTAAGGAAGGTGGGTGGGACAAGGAATAGACATTCCCCAAAACCGCCAGAGGAATCCAACCCCGACCTATGCGCTCCTCGAAACTAGGGCTCTAACCTAACCAAGCACCCAACACACAAAGGTGGAAAAGAAAAAAATTGGCAATTCCCTAGGCTCTGATACCAACCGTAGAAGACTCGTGCCTATGTGTTAGGATTTGAGAGCAGCTATAGGTAAGAGAGCAGCGGAATCAAACACACACAGCACACACAAGAGTCCTAAGACTATTATTATGTATTGTGTACAAGAAAGAAGTAATAAAATTGAAATTTAAGTACAAATGATGGCTAAGAGTAAAGGCATCAATGCGCAGCCCACACTATTGATCTCCTTGGCCAGCCCACAATTAGTAGAGAAGCTCTATAGTGAGACTAGTGCTGAGAAAATGCAGATACTTCTGACAATTTTACTAGGCACGTATATGTAGTACATATTGGTGCTGGTCCGCCTGTTTTATGTGCTGTTGGCCAGCTCAAAGGACTATGGTTACCTTTGTTAACAAATGATCCATCCCTTGAATATCATAGAACATCTTGACTTTGGCCTCTTACATGAAATGAAATAAATTTTTACTCCACCCGGCAATTAAGTGGAATATTTATAAAATGCACAGTTTCTCTCCCTTTCTGAGAAGCCAAAGCTGCCATTCAAGCCACCATATTCTACAACAGTTTCTGCAGACAGTTTTTTTGGATCTAACAGACTTGGACAAAGCTCTTGGCATTGTTTTATGAGCTGCTTTTTCCATGAACATGCTTAAGACTGAACAAAACTCGTCATTCTCAAAACTAATACCAACACTTAGCACTTTTGGTTGAGAAATTACAAGCTCCAGTGCGACAGGCACACACGCACGCATAGAAAGATTGGCAAGAAAACCTGCATTGATGGCACGTCTTTCCTTTCTCAGAGTCATATATCCGAGTACCATCAGCTGCATAGCCGTCTTTAAAAAGCTCCCAGTCTTGAGCACAGTGTCCAAGCAGCTTCTTATGCTCCTCGGTGTAAACCTCTGGTTGGCGTTGCCTGGTATCACTAGCCACAGCACAATCTTTCACGATGGCCACCTCTCCGTAAGAGGGTACAGTAGTCCCTAACAGCCTGCACATGAAAACCTCTAGATAACAAAGGCGGTGGGTGGTATATGCTCGCGATGAGGTTGTTTGTGTGTTGCTCTACCTGGAGGAACGTCGTCTTGGCAGGGGGCCATCATCAACGGCCACGATGGCCGCCAAGCCGCCACGCCCCTTCATCTTCTTGCGCACGCTTCGGCTGCCGCTGGTGGCGTTGGGAAGGGGCGAGTCGGCCAGAGAGCGCGAGAGGTCGACAAGGCCGAGGGCCTCCATCCGTTTGTGGTTCTCTGAGAGACGAGCATTGCGCTGCTGCTCGTAATCGGTGATGCAATACGCCGCCGGATTGCTCAGCTGCGGGCAGCCATCGTCGGACTCGGTCAGTAGGCCCATCCCTCACCTTTGCGCTCTGCTGCTGTGCTGCGCACGCTGCCAACTCTTCCGTTTAGTTATTAGTTAGGTTTACACTGATTTTTTTAATACACAACATACATACATACATACAAACATCATCATATTAAACGCGAACACACACACACACACACACAACAACAACAAAATCTCTTTTTTTTTAATATTCTCACACACAATGTCACATATTCTTAAAACTTACATGCTTACATTTATATTTTGATGTATATACATATTGATGTATTTAAAACCTTTACCTTTATTGATGTACTTAAAACCTTTATAAATGTAGTATATATACATATTAATGTACTTAAAACCTTTATTGATGTGTATACATATTAAAACCTTTATTGATGTATATCCTTATTAGTGCACCTAAAACCTTTATAAATGTAGTACATATCTTACTATACATGAGTTTTTCAAATCACAAAAGGAAAAAACACACACAACAAATTTATAATAAAGAAACTAATACCACAAAGCCTTATATATGTTACACAGCAAACCAATTAGACTTCAATAAGAATATTCAATTATAAATTAATTTGATGGATTTATTTATGTGACCATTTTGTATTAAATCATCATTCATAAAAATCTATTATATCAATTCAAAAAAATAAACATTGTATTATAATTACACAAATAAATCTCTAATAATAAGATTCTTATAGAACCATTAATTATTGCTTGGTGATATCATATAAAATATATTGATGGTTCTATTATGAAACTTTTAACACACCAAAAATTAAGAAAGCAACATTCAAAAAACATATTTTTCTTACAAAGTCAAAAAAAAATTATAACATAATTACTATGTTAAATGATACCATCATACTATAAAAAGATGCTACATGTACATACCATCGATCTATGATTGATGAACTCTGTCTCAATAGGTAAGCTTAAAAGCTTGGAGAAAATAAATTTCTTTCAAGTTTCTTTTAGATAATGCTTTATCTTACAAGAATTTTTTGAGAGGATAATATGTTAATGTTTTAGTGTCCTAGGTGTGGTAAGATCATCATCCTCTTCTCTTTCATAGAAATATGCAAGAATATAAAGACACAAAATTTTGTGTAATTTAAAAATACTTTAGAATTATAAAATTCTTAAAAACAATATGTGTGATATCTAGTTTGGTCAAGTTGAAAAAATAAAAAATCTTTGGTAGACTAGAGTCAAGAGATACACAATATCATTTTTGGTATAAATATCTTAAATATCTATTTTGTATACAAGAATTCTAATATGTCTTCAACTTCACAAAAATTATTGTGTATCTATTTTCAAGTTTTGTGAACACTTCAAAATTATTCTAAATTGTTCACTATAATATTTCATTTATTAATAATATTTTGATACCATGAATTCATTTTTTACTTTATTGTATTATAGATAGTTATATGCCTTTTTTTAAAAGACCACAATAAGTAAAAGCTCCCTACTTGTTTTAGAAAAAGAAAACCAAGTATCTACATTGTTTTCAAATTGTGTTTAAAAAACACAAATCTAGATACTTGGTACCCATTTTCTAAAATGGATAGAAAGCTTCCAAAACAAGTAAAACTCTTTACTTATTTTGAAAAATGGGTACCAAGTATCTACATTGTGAAAACACACAATTTGGATTCTAAGTATCCAAATTGTATTAAAAAACACACAAAATTAGATACTTGGTGTTCATTTTTCTAAAACAGGGTAGGGAGCTTCCGAAACAAGGAAAAGCTGCTTGCTTTTAGAATATAGATATCAACTTGAAATACTTGTGTGTTTTCAACACAAACTCATACCAAGTTGAAAGGCTTGTGTGTTTTCAACATGAATTATGTTAAAAACGCAAAAGAATTTCAACTTGGTATCATTTTTTGAAACAAACAATATATTAATTTGGATTTTCTTTAAAAAAGGGATATAAAAGTTCGTGCTTTTTTTTAAATACAATATCCTCGGCTACATGCTCAAATTTTTAAAAGTTTTGGCACCAACATAACGTTTAGATTATAGTTCAAAAAATAGCATGCAATCAAAATGTTACGTTGGTGCCAAAAGATATGTGAGCAATCTAAATGATATGTTGGTGCCAAAATATTTAAAAATTATGTATTGTAGCTTGAGTTATTTCAAGAAAACTCACACTTTAGTAGCACTTTTTAGAAAAAAGCCAAAGAACAAGTAGAATATCATTGTTTGTTCAAAAAAAATGGATACCAAGTTAAAAGGCTTGTGTGTTTCCAACATAAATCATGTTGAAAATACATAAGTCTTTCAACTTGATATCTATTTTAAAAAATAGGCAGCTTTTACTTGTTTTGGAAGCTCTTCATCCATTTTTAACACAATTCATGTTGCAAATACACAAAATTTTCAAGTTGGTATCCATTTTCCAATACAAACAGGTTTAACTCATTTTAGAAGCTCTCTGTTTGTTTTATAAAATGGATATCAAGTATCTAGATTTGTGTGTTTTCAACACATCTCAATATTTAGTTTCACATTCAAAATCAATATCTAATATGATTTTTCTCAATATCTAGTTCTATGTTCAAAATCAATACCCAATATGCATTTTTTATTGAACTCGAAATCTTTATATATACTAACCATATTTCAAATCAATAGCTATTATCTATATAGCATCTTTAATATTTTTATGATATTAAATATAAAGAATAAATTTATGATAAAATAAATAAATATTATAAAAATTTAAAATAAGATATTTACTATTTTATTTTCATTTTATGTTTTTATAAATAATAAATTTAATCAATGTAAGTTTAAAAGAAAACTAAAATAAAATAAGATATTTACTATTTTATTTTCATTTTATGTTGTTTTAAACAATAAATTAATCAATGTAAGTTTAAAAGAAAACTAAAATAACAAATTAATTTTGAGAGAAATTTTATATCACTTCATTATCCTTGATTGAATTAAGAATTGCATCTTTTTTTTTATAATGTAGAGGACTTAAAAATAAACTATCACAAAAAAGTTGATGAATTTGTCATTATCCTTCACTGAATGAAGAACTGTGTCTTTTTTTAAAATGCAGCGGACTTAAAAATAAACTATCACAAAAAATTTGATGAATTTTTTGTGAGCATTAATAAAAGTCATTTTTTTATTTTGGGGTTATTGTAGTAATTACAAGGTCACATTAACTAAAGACAACTCTCAACCCTCAAAATGCAAAAAAAAAAAACATGGGAATTGGATCTTGAATACAATGGTCAATTTAGGAATAGACTAAGGTATAAATGAGTTATATGGGCGAAGGACATGAGTGAATATACTAAGGTATAAGTGAGTTATATGGGCTAAGGAAATGAGTGAGTAAACCTTAGCTTATTTTACCTTTTTGTATATTCTAAAATTCTATACATTCTAATGGACTTTTACGTGTTTAGGCTTGCATTAAGAGATTATCTTTGTCTTCCTCTCTTGTTTTGCTCATACGCATTACTCTCTGATGTGATTATTTGCATGTTCCATCGAGTTCAAGAGTACTCCATATTTCATTTTTACTCTTGTTTGTGGGGTAGGAAAGTTTTGCATCTATGGCTTGGGATTAAAGGTCTATGGAATGTATAAAACATAGCTTTTCTTGAGTGGTAGTATAAAACCTCTTGCTTTAAGCCTTTTTCTTGTAGGAATGTGAAATAAGTGGAGCTAGTCAGTCAAAGAGAGTAGCATAAAGAGTGAGGAGTGAAATTAGCTTAAGGAAGTGTAGGGATTAAAGAGTGGGAATGAGAACTTGCTAGTATGAGTGCAACAGAGAGAGTATGGTATGGAACTATGCACATAAGAAAGCATCAATTGAAGCTTGACTCCACAACGACCTTCCATTTATCTTCCATACACTTTGTGCGTTATTTTTGTGCACCCTTAGTACCTGTACTTAAGTTACCACACAAAGTAAAGCAATTTCTTTGCTAGCTATTTTATAGTCTTCTTTATAGTCGTCTTGTACAAACATTTACAGCCATCATGTACAAGCATTTGCAGCCGTCATATACTAGCATTTACAAGCATTTTTAACCATCATATAAGTACAACATGTAACTATAGTGTATGAATGATTGATGATATTTCTAACTATAGAATCATAATATGGTTAAATCCACAATATGTAGTTATCTTTTCATACCTTCATGATGAATAATTTATAATTATAAGTGAACTCTATATATCTTTGCAGGCTCTAGGGCACGTTATAATGATCTTGTTGTACCGTGTTTTTCTTACATGCATGTATTTTGATCATGCTACATTCAAAGATCTCAATTGATTGCCTTAGGATGTGCTATATCAATCAAATGAGATATTTTAATGATTAACTATGATGCAAGACTTGTGAGTGGCAAAAAGTCTTCAATATTTTCTTGACAATTCTCAACATTACTTTATAGATGACCTTAACACACTCAGTAATGGTCTCATAAAAGTTATTACCACTTGCTTGGTAATCTCCTTAAAGATTCATTTATGTTTTGAAGTCTTGACAAACCTATTATATGCATGAATAAACCCAAAGTCCTTTCCATTAGTATAAAGTTAAAAAAGCTCATGATTTGGATCTCATCTTTGTTCCATTTGTTGAATTTCTTTGAGGATGTGTCTTTGTGGATTTTCTATAACTGCTCCTTATAAGATTTACGGATACTATCATGAATGAGAGAATGGTTCCTTAAATTTATCACCATGTTTTATTGATAAATCATTCATTCACTTGGTGGTCTTATATATTGATTCCCTTTAGTTATTTACTGCTTTCACTATCTGTAGTACTCTACTTGGTCTTAATGAGAATGTTAAATTATTTGGGACATCTATAATAAGTGGGAAGCTAGTATGACACTTGCTTTCCTAACTAATGAGGTAAGGTACTAACTCACCTTCTTTTTTGTGACATGTAACAGTCTCTCCCCTTCAGTTGATTAGGTATTATCAAGTGAAGCTAAGATAAGCGCAGTAGTGCCTTGCTACTCCCTTTTTGGAAGGAGTTTCATTTGTATTCCCTACTTTAATATAGATGATGTTCCCATCTCCAATATTTTGTGTCGATTCTTGTTAACCAAGGTTAGCATAACTTTCTTATTTGAAAATTATAAACCCCCTTTCAATAAAGTAGGCATTGATAGAAATAATTTTGTTTATTGAATCATAACACAATATTTGAGTGTTTTAATCCTTTTAATCAAATTTATACTTGGTCTCCATTGTAACATTGCTAGGCAAGTTAAGGGAGGTTTTATTTACATTAATATTCAAAATGGTGTTTAGTCCCACCAAAAATAATGGTTCCCAATGTAATAACACATAGAATTGCAGTTATACGACGTGGGGGGCAAAGGTCTCATCATAATCTATGCCTTTCTCCTAACCATAACCTTTTATAACAAGCCTTACCTTGTAGTAGTGATCAACACTACCATCAGCTTTATGCTTAAGTTTGTAAACCCACTTCGTACCAATGATCTTTTTATAAGATAAAGTGTCAATTTTGAGGATTGGGATGTACTCATCCTGTATGACCTACATCATGTGCTTTCTCAAATAAAACATGTTTGATATAATGAGAACCTATACTTATCCCGCTAGGCAAAGGAGTAGCTAATTTGCTATCTCACAATGTCTACACACTAGCCATTTTGGCATACTCTTGGATGGCTGCTCTTTTCTCATCTAGTGCATCATCCACAATTGCCTCATCAATAGGATGATCTGTGGGTTGAAATTCAAGTTGATTTTTAGCAAGTATATAGACTGATTTTGCAGCACCTTATTAAGCATTCATTTGCTGCACATATGACTGTCTAGATTTTACTGTTTTTTACATAAAAGCATGGGCTGAACTAAGTTCTCAACAAAGACATCTCTACTCTCACCAAAATTTACCTTTGTGGCGCAGAGTGTATATCCTTTGCTTCCTAAGTTGTATCCCACAAATGTATCCCACAAAAATGCATGTTATTGCCTTATTATCCAGGTTATTACGTTGTTCCTCAAGTACAAGATCATAATCAAGGTAATAAAAACACACAAGGGAGCCATAGAGGACAAAGAGCTTCCTGCAATTCCAAGATTTCTAAGCTGTATCCCATAAAAATGCATTTTACCACCTTATCATCTAGCTTATCGCATTGTTTGCTCAAGTACAAGAACATAAGCAAGGTAAAAAAAACATGCAAAGGAGCCACATAGGGCAAAGAGCTTTTTGCAATTCCAAGCTTCATGAGTATGGAGAGAGAGAGAGAGAGAGAGAGAGAGAGAGAGAGAGAGAGAGAGAGATGTTGAAGCTTAGAGTGTTGCACAACTCAATGTTAATTAGATTAATGATGATGTGAATCCTTCACCAAGTATAAGGCTTTTATAGGCTTAGAGCCTTATCTTTTGACTTAATCACACTCACTAATACAGTAACCCATAGTGACATATGGCACGTGCTAACATCACTACTTACTATATACACACACAATATCTAGCCTGAGATCGTTCACACACACACACACACACACACACACTTGCAGAGGGCAAAATTACACACATAAAGCACCTATTCCCAAGAGATGAAGCTTGACATGTTAATGATCAAGCCTACAAGATAACGTATACAAGATCTATTTGCATAATGGAGATGAAGCCTTATCATCTCTTCATCCATTATCAACGAAGATAAACATGGGATGGTTAATGGGGAGGACATCCTAGAACTTTGGCATATAGTTTTCCACAAGGAGATCAAGAATTATAAATATAAAAATAAGTATAAAGTATATTCTTTATCTGTGGATGCCATAAGCATTCTTCAATTATTACCCTTAACTTCTCAACACCTATGAGGCTTTTTAGGTGGCAAGGGACTGCAACAAATCATGTAACTTGACATGGTGTTATTTACCTTTTCAAGTAATTTTTTTCGCAATGAGTATCTTAATGTGGTTAGTCATAAATAATCAAGTGAACTATAGTTTGTTATTAATCAAGTTAGTCTTTTAAGCTAGATCATTAAGCTTTTCCTTTAAGTTAGATATTAATTTATAATCAATAATTATTATTGTAACCATTATTAAGTTAGAAATTAATTTATAATTTATAATTATTATTGTAACCATTTATATGGCAATGATGTGTAGATGTAGACTAGTAATGGGTCGAGGTACTTTTCTCTCCTTAAGAGGTCTTTTCTCCCAAAGCGACACTCTTTTAGAAGTGAGTGTGTAAGTGACCTTATCATATCACTTCACTTGTACTTCACTCATTCTTATTAATCTTCTTGGAGTGTTATACTGCTCTCTATCTCTGCTTGCTTGCTACATCTATGTGTGTGTTGCTACCTCTATCCTAACTTTAACAATTGCTATATTAGAGTAGGTTCTTTCGGCCCTCACACCCCCTCATCATCACCTCCTAGAGATGCTCTTCCGATTATCTCCAATTAATTTATCTTAGGTGGAGAAGTTACATCTTATAGTGTGTTGTTAACCATGATAACAAACTCGTTAACAAAGTTTTCTCATCTTTCGGGTTGTTTTGGGCATATTTTTGGACTCGTTCGTATGATGTAAGGTTTTGACAGACAACTTGGGAGAGTGTCAGTTAGAATTATCTTTGTTTGATTTTAGGTTTTCAATAGTGAAGTAACATGAATGTGGTGTGTAGACATTTCATTGTCGTTTTTTTAAGCTCATCGTTAATAGCTTCGTCATCATTGTCATTGACTTTTGCTTCCTTGTTATTTCTATGATGTACACTCTATCATTTTTCATACAGTGTGCAGGTCGCTTTGTCATCAATGATCTACTAGTATTTATCTAAGTTGCATTTGGTGGGCATTAAAATTTCTTACAAATTATTGGAACATTTTGTATTTTGTATTTTGTATGAGAGATTCATTATTTGCAGGCTGAAATGGTAGTGAAGAATCTGGGACGCTCTTTACTGAGGATAAGCTTGATGAGACCAACTACCCCTTGTGAACGTCCTATACGATGTGTTGTGTATTGGTTACCGAAGGGCTTTGGAGTGTTGTTATTGGCCTTGAGGCACGCATCAACATAAGATAGTACAAGTACTTTGGATGTGTTATGTCGCGGTTGTAGTAACCACCATAGCCAAAGAAGGCTTCAAGCTTTGGTCACCACCCAACCATAGAGGAATGTGGATAAGTGTCCACAATGCAGGGCTTGTATAGTGGCATGCCTGCCCACACTAGCCTAGTTGCTCCATGGTCCTCCGACCCGGGCGCGTCACTCCTTAACCACAGACACTCGCCCACACGCACTCCAGTGTGTGGACTTCGTGTCCGTTCGAGCTTTGTTGCCGCTATGGGCAACTAACGCATGCCGTTAGGCTACATGACATTACCACCCCTTCTAAAGAGTTTTCGTCTGCTGCGAAAACAAACTAGGGAAAGTTTTTGGTAAGCATATATAGTTGTTCTCATGTGAGACCTTTTCTAGTGTATTCTTTCACTTAACAAGTGTATATCGATACATAATAAACCTCATGCTCTCAACTAGAACTTCAAGGAAAACTATGTGCCATGGTTTTGCATGCCAATAGCACAAAAGTTAGATGTACTTGAGATCTCTCCAAGAAATCAAGTTTGTAGACTACGCTACCAACCATTCGTAGATTACGTTACTAAATATTTGTAGATTATGCTACCACACTACGCTACCAACTTGTTGACTCTTTTCCTTGCATAGCTCTATGGCTATAGTAGGAGATCAAGACTAGAGTCCATAAAATAATGTAAATGGAGAAAATCTAGTCATAAACAGCAAAAAATAGATTTCAAAGGTGAGAGGTACTCCTCTTCACCAGATTATTCATTTATGCACAAGCATATGCTTTAGAACCTCGTTGGGTTTCTAGTTTAACCACCATCAAGCTACGAATGGTTGACCTCACTCTTAATTTGAGCGATATTTAACCTTTAAAGATTTTTCTTCAAAGATGACTATTAAACTTTCTATCTCTACCCAACACTATATCTATAGTTTGTAGAGATGTTTGATAAAGAGCCTTTCAAACTCAAATGTTTTCACATCTTATTAGTTGGTCAAATATTGACCTTTTTACTTTTCCCTTCAAGAAGCATTTTCATTCATGAAAATGCTTCAGAAAGTTGTAAACAAGTGTCTGTGTGTAGACCATATGGTCATCTATACCCGTACTATGACAAGGAAAGCAAGACACACAGCACATATTTTCCTTAAGTACTACAACCAAGGAAACATGTAACACTCGTGTTTCATCTGGAATGCCAAACCATAGTTACCACTTGCAAAATATAAAGGATGTTTAATAAAACATAAATTGCTACTAAGAAATCCTCAAGAACCTCATAAAATGAATGTACTCTGACAATCAAGGAATTCCTGTGCATGTTTTACGACATCAAAGATGTTTTTCTTTTATGGTTAGAAACCGCATGGACTTTAATTCAACCAATTTGTGCAACTGTTGTAAGTCTTTAGCAAATTGTTCTATAATGTGGTAAAGTTCCATTGACCTTACACATGTAGTTTAAGGAAAGCTACACTTTCCTCTCCCCAAAAGTCCTTGCATTCTTCCAGAACACTTTACACATCTTGCAATGAAGATGATTTCCACATAGATAGCATCTATGTGATGTATAGTGTCTACACACTACTAGAAAATTAAGAGTAACATGCACCAATGAGGGTACCACTCCCATCCCACGAGTAGATACATGCCTATCCACATGTCTACTCTTACAACCACTTTGGTTTCTTAGCAATACATATCTATGTCTCTATGGCCAACCATGTCTCTGTGGACATGTTTATGGGCTATATATGGTCACATTCAAAAGCTAATAGCACCATCCAGACACACCTCTACAAGTGTGGTTTCACTAGATACCTCTACTATGTGAAACGATATCGTAAACCATTTTAATTATGGGAATTGATTTACTATTTAAAAAATAAACAAGAAATTATTTATCGCTTACCGAATCTGTATATAAATATGCTATGATATGTGGATTAGGTATGCCTCCAACACACCTTATACTGATAGAGAAAAAAATCAGTCTCTGTACTTTGAGACTACTTTGACATGAATAACACAACATCCAATTTGTGTTCAATACCAATATGAATTTTGGCATATAACAAATCTTTGTTGCCTCCCCATGATAGTGGTAATGCACTACCGACCCATAGGTGGCAATATACTACCCAATTGTAATCGATGACAACAAAAATAACCACTCTTGGATGCACTTACAAAACACAAATTTGTACAAGTGAATCCTCTTATGACTTTTGTTAAAGTTGGACTTTGCTACTTATCCCATTTTCATGTATGTGAATTGTTGGAGTATGCTTCTACACCTCACTCTATTATGGATGGGCCGAAGAGGCTCAAATGGAATGTGTGCCAATGAAGTTTTGAAACAAGATATGTGGTCATGGCTACACCCGCATAAGAGAAGATTTACATATGCCTCTCAATAGTACGTGGGTACAAGAGCTCGTTTGGATGGAATCTAGCATGATTTGTTTTTGCCAGAGATATTGTCCATGTAGGTGGAATATAATCATATTTTGTTAGATCATTTTCCTTTGGTATTGGAGATGCATAGCCATTTTGTGAATGCTTATAGGCCATTATTGGGAAAGGCTCCTCTTAAGGTTCACCAGACTTTCTTGGAGCATACTATTTTTCATCAGTTTATGTTGCAGGTGTTACAAAAATTTCAAAGCCATGTAATCTCTACTGGGATGCAACTTGGGAGTGTTGTATGTTCAATATTTAAATGCTTGCTTGCCAGTATGGGATTTGTAATGCAGCACCTAGAATCGTTGTTAGTTGATTTAAACCAAGTGATTCAAGAGGACAGTTCTTGCCCTGACATTGAGATAGCTATTGATTGGTTGTCCCATCAGGTTGCAGCATTGCACGAGAATCAATATGTGAGATATAAGCTTATGGCTTGAATGGATACCCTAATGGATTCTAATTGTCAGTCACATAGGTTCTTTGCTCGTTTGCAGCAAAAGCATGCACGTGAGAATATTGTCATGATGCAAGATAGGCAAGGAGTATTGATTACGGATCCTACTTGTGTTCTAGATGTGTGTATGGACTCTATCGCCATTTGTTGTGTTCGCAAGAGGTCATATCTCATGATGTCGTTGCAGCTAGAGAGTCTTTATTTTACTTGGTTTGTCACACCAGGTGTCAAACATTTTTGCAAATGAATTGGAAAGAGATACTTATGCGGATGAGGTGGAAGATGTGTTGAAGCATTTGCCTAAAGGAAAAAGTCTAGGATGGGATGGGCTCTCCAATGAGCTTTTCATGAAGTATGTTGATGAGTTAAAGGTCCCTCTTCCTGCTATTTTCAAGAGGTGTGGAATATAGGTATCATGCCAACAAGTTGGAAGATTAGGCTTGTACATTTATTGCCTAAAGTTTCATCCCTAGTTAATCTACATCAATGGGGACCAATCACATTGATGGGGGCCATGTATAAGATATTTGCAAAGGTTTTGGCCAACAAGTTGCAATGATTTCTTTCTACTCTGATTTATCCAAGGCAATATGGATTTATTAAAGGTCAGAATATTTTGCATATATATACTGAATGTACTAATTGGAATTGATTCTGCAAGGGCTTCGAGGCAAGAGGTGGTTATGATTCAACTGGATATTGAAAAGTCTTATGATCATGTTAGTTGGTCTTTTCTTTCATAGCTTATGCAGGCTATGGGATTTGGCCCATCACATGTCTTCTTTGATTTATACTATTAGCCAACATGCAGTAGCTAGGCTTATGATTAATGGTGTGGTGACTGAGGCCATTCATTTGACGAGATTGGTCATGCAAGGATGCCCACTTAGCCCTCTCTTTTTTGCAATTGTTACACATCCAATCTTATCTTGACTAGAAAAGCTAGTGGAGGACGGTGAAGTTGTAGGGCTTGCTCTTCCAAGCGAAGAGCAGATGGTCAGCCAGGCATTGATTCTTTCATGTTCCTTAAGGCTTAAAGAAATAATGTTTAAAAGGCTATGGCTATTTGGGATACTTTTGGTCTTGCTTCAGGGTTATACATTAATATGCAAAAATCTGCTCTAATAAGCTATACCAAGAGCGATTTGCTTGGTTTGAGATGGAATGGGCAAGTCATACAAAGGTGATGCATCACATGCCACTTGGGTTATCCGATTGGAGTTAATGTTAATTCACACGCATAAATGGCATGGATTTCTAGAAGGATAAATAATGAGTTTACCTATTGGAAATCTCAGGGTTGGGCCTATGCATGTTCAACTCAAAGTGGCACAATCCATTATGATTAGTATAATATCTTTTTTCATACCTTTATTGCCATGGACAGGAAAAACTTTGCATCATATACAACACCCCATTAGATTTATGCAATGGAAAAGAGCAGGAAATAAGCCAAGGTAGACGTGGATTTCTTGGGAACACATTACTACTCCAAAGAGGAGTGGAGGGGAGCCCTATTAGATGTCAGATTACATACAGTCACTAGGAGATGGCATTTATTGCAAGATATGTGTGTATCTCAAGATCCATGGGTGGTAATCGCTAAGGCTCATAGAGGAGGTCACACTTGTGCGTGATAATACCAAGATTGATGGTACATGGTGGGATATAGTGAATGGTTCCCAACAGGTTCAAGTAGTGTATTCACCTCTCCTTTATCATTTGATGATCTCATGGAAGGAGGTGTTGGCACTAAATGGAAACCTTCAGGTAAGTGGTTGTAGTTGAATTCTATGGCAGGTGAGGTGTTGGGCTAGTTCATGACTTCTGGAGTGGCTTGACAAACTTGTTGAGTAGCCAAAGTTCAATAAAATGGTTTGATTGGGACTAGTGAGAATTATGGATGCTTTGTTGCCACACATAGAGGTTGCTATTGTCTTTTCAAAAAATCCATCAATATTTTCAAGTTTCACGTGGATATGTACAGTTATAGGAGAAGGTGACGACATGCCTTACACTGTTTGGTGATATTCCCTGATTGGAGGATCAGCAACCTTGGTTAGATTAGGCATTTAGAAAGCCTCAGGACATTGTCCAATGTTCAACAAATCAAGTGTACCATATGATGGTGTGGTGAAAGATAAGCGATGGATCACTGAGAAGGCTAATAGGGTATGGAACATCAAGAAAAGTAGGGCCTGGTGGAAGGAAGTAATCTTACAGGGCTGGTGGTCTATGAGTCCATATCAAGGGAAGGTGTTCCTATGGCGCATGCTAGTTGGAGGTCTACCATGGTGGAACCAGTTGCGAAAGCGGCAGATTGCTTCTGGTAATTATGTGTTTTGTACTACATGCTTGGAAACATGCCCGCATCTTTTCATTTCATGTCAG
This sequence comes from Cibotium barometz, assembly GCF_041138505.1. Taxonomy (NCBI): domain Eukaryota; kingdom Viridiplantae; phylum Streptophyta; class Polypodiopsida; order Cyatheales; family Cibotiaceae; genus Cibotium; species Cibotium barometz. Next base: position 8,299,630 of record NC_141052.1, on the reverse strand, counting down.
GTGGCAAAAAAGGTGTGGGATTTCCTTTCTCGCATATGGATTCTGTTGACAGATAAGCCCATGAAGGTTAAAGATTGGATTTTTGGCAAGATTCCGAATGGGCCGGATAACCTAGAACATTTAGTTTTCTAAGTGGACAGGTTTGTGGCATATCTGGTTAACTAGGAATGCCTTCATATTTGATGCAAAAGTGGGTATTACGTGTCACATAAGTCGTATAAAAAGGCTACTAGTGTGGCAAGTCTCTTCCTTGCCGGTCATCTAATTTGGTGGAGAATGACACAGCTATATATTGGATGAGGTACTCCGAGCTACACCTGTGGTTTGGAGTAATTAAGTGAAAGAAAGCTAATACAGCACATGGTGGCCATGTGGCCATTTGTAAAGTAATTTTTGGTAATATATCTTCTATTATGAAAAGAGAGAGAGAGAGAGAGAGAGAGAGAGAGAGAGAGAGAGAGAGAGAGAGAGAGAGGTCTTGAGATGAGAAAGTGCTTGAAAAAGAAAGGAGTTTCGATATGCTTAAGTAATAGCAATGCATCAAAGACTGAGGACAATGATAGTTGAATATATTAATGCCAAAGGAAACATGCTGATTTGTCAAGAGCCTACAATCAATCACTCCTACAAAGTGCTATCCCTTCAACATGTATTGTTAATTCACACAAAGTCTAACAGATATGTTGATTATGTAAAGTAAGCATGGGAACCAATCTAGGGTTTTAAATTAGATTTAGATTTGGAATAAAACAATGCAAACTTGAGCACACACGAAGGTGCCTAATTTAAGGTTTCAAACTGAAGATTAGGGTTGAAATGGGACTAAAGCTTGCGCAACCAAGAAACAGGATTAAGGGGTCCAAATCAGCTTAAGATTAGGGCTGAAGCAAGACTAAAGCTCGAGCAAGAAAGGGACCTAATTTAGGGCTTTAGACCAACACAAGTTAGGATTGAAGTTGGGATGAGGCTTGAGCAAACAAGGGGCTTGATTTAGTTGGATTGAAACAACATTTTAACAATTCTAAAAATTGGCAAGAGTGGGTACTATAATTACATGCCCATGAGGGTAGATTCTAACCCAATACCTCCACTTCAAGAGATATGGGCACTAGCAAGCAAGGGAGTCATTGGGCTAGCTATGGCTTGAGAAAATCAACCTTGAGAATGAGGTTTCCCACACTTTCATAACTAGAAAACTCTTTTTTACAATGATTGACTTATTGAAAAACCCTAGCCCCCTAAGCTTTAACAAACACATCCTAGCCAATAGAATTGCTATAAAGCTTTAAACCTTTTCATACTTAACTACCCTTATAATAACAATGTAAAGCTTTAAACCTTTTCATACTTAACTGCCCTTATAATAACAATGTAAGGCAAGTATGGGGATTGACTTAAATTAATACACAAGAACTTTATCAAACATGACTCTTTGAGCACATCCTCCTCCCAAGAATAGAGTACCTCTTGGATGCTTTCTTGTGGCTTGTAGATGTGTGAGCAATTATTTATTTTGTTGGTGCACCTCTTGTACTTTGAGAATATCCCATGGATCGTTTATAATCTTTGAATGTATTCATCAATATTGTGGAGTGTCATGGCAACATAGAAGACTTGCAAATACACTCATTTGCCATTTCATGCATGAAATAATAAACATTGATTATTAATCAATCTCCAATATATAAGGAGTGATAGCTTAAAATGCTAAATTAAGTAATCCCAAACCATGGTTCACTTGTGATACCTATATGATTAAACAAATTCCATTAGCTAAAAGTAAACATAAACAACTTAGAATATGGTCCCAACAGGCTAGCCTTCTTAACTTGTATCAACCACTAATATGCTTGCACTAAATAAAAACCACATGTTATGTCATACCTTTTGGCCTCAGATTGGTTTGGGGACTCTTTTATTTAGCGTCATAGAGAAATCGATACAAAGAATAAGGAATACATAATAATATAGAAACAATAATATTGCAAGACACTCCACAAACCATTATCTAGGCAAACCGCAATTCAAAAAATAGTATAGAATACTCCAAAAGTATAGAAAAGGCAAGATAAATCAAAAAGACAAAGTTTGAAAGCTAAAAATAAGCTAAATGATAAAAGTTGAGAAGCTAAAGAAACTACAAAAGGAGAGAGAGAGAGAGAGAGAGAGAGAGAGAGAGAGAGAGAGAGAGAGAGAGAGAGAGAGAGAGAGAGAGAGAATCTATCCAATCTCGCTCAACTTTCATGATACTTGAGCATGAGATATGATCATCATTGGCCAAACAATAATTTGACTTTATGAGAGCAACGTTCTTGCATCCTACTCGAGTAAACACATAACAAGCTAAATTACAACTAACTCAAAGAAACTTCCATGAAGATACATACATGATCTCCAAGAATACCAAAAGGGGAAAAAACCTAAACAAACATAGCAAAGTGCAACAAAGAGAGAGCATTGCAAATCACCAAGAGTTAGGCATTATCTGCATTTGTTGTTGAAAACCTAAAAAATAAACAATAAAAATACATTTATGAATATTTGAGTAACATACATAAGTTAAGAAGAGATAACATGATGTGAGTTCAAGGCTTTATGTTCCTGCATCACCAAAATTGTGTAGGCTTGTCTTTGCTCTCGTCTTCCATATGTCAACCACCTCTTGAAAATCAAAGTCGGCCAAACTTGGTCCCTCTATTTGATATGCACATCAAAGCATCGACATTTCTTGTGCTCAAGTAATTTTTCAACTTAGTCTTGATGAGATTCTGAACACTAAATCCCCTCTCACATGATGTAGCACTACAAGATTGAATCATAGCAATTCCTACCAATCGTAGTAGCATGGGATACTTTTCTTTCATTGTGTCATTTCTCCCTATCGCAACCCATGTGTTTCTCAAACTCTGCCCCTTCCACTCATTAGTAGCTTGTAGCTTGAAGTAGTGATATTCTTTCCTTGTTTGGTCTCTAAATTTTCAATGCCTCCAAAAGCCATTCACTCCCACCTTATCTTCTCCATAAAAAGATGCTATACGGCCAATCTTAGAATCTCCATAGTTTTTGAACTCTTTTCTCGTGGGAAAACTAGGAGCTAAAGCTCTAAAACATCTCAAAACATGATTATCAAAAAATGTTTCCCTCAAATTCTCATTGATTGAGGCAACAAAAGACTTTTGAAACAAAATTGATCTATCCAAGTCAGATTCATCTATCTCTCTATAAATTTTGATGCTTATGTACATGCTACCTCTCAAATAGATTAATGCAAGGCATAAAGCTGTCCATAAGGAAATCCATAATATGGGATGATGTGGTAACTATGTCTATCAATGAAGCATTTACATCAACGTCATGGTCCAACACGAAATACATCTCCAAAACCTGCATCTTAACCTCAATAAAGCCAACAATCAATGTTACATCAACATGGTTTTGTTGAAATACCTTACTTAAGGTTGCAAGCCTCTCTAGAATATCAGCCATAAAGTGAATATTATCTATGAATTCAAACTTTAAAATCATATCAAAAAGAGACTTTTTCTCTCTTTTTGCAAACTTGAGCAAAGCCCCAAAAGACTCACAATCCTTATGAACCACACTAGTATGTCTACTCAACCATCTCACTTTATGGATTCTACTCATATGTAGCATTATACACCCAAACTCTTTCTCCAAACTCTCTAACATGGAGGTTTCTAGAGAGATTTTAGCAAACATTGATGCAATAGAATATCAATCACTAATCCAACAAACATTGAAACATGTTCATGATTTTCTAAAAATGATGTGCATAAATGATTAAATGTTATTTAACAAGTTAAATATTTTTGGATTCATCCATCATGATTCATGATCCTGAAAAGGTGAGTGTTTAATATTTGAAGAAGCCCTTTCATCAAGGACTCACTAACATATTAAACAAAGGTGATGCATGACTTATCATTATGATATATATCTACTGGAATTGAAGAACAACTACATAATGAGAGCAGCTACAAAACTGATGCATACTTAATGAAAACAAGGTCCTTAGCCACATGGTATGCAGCAACAAAAAGATTTGACATAGCAAGACCAGCTTTATTCTTTAATGCATCTATAAAATTCACCTTACTTATACTACATGAATAGGTAAACCTATGAGTATTACATCTTGCATGATCAAAAAGGCCACTTATTTGAATATTTTTGGAACCCATTTTACCAAAATCACTCTTGGAATTTCTATCTTGCTTGCAAAATTTGTAAAAGATAAGACTTACTTGTTAAAATAAGCCCTATCAGAAATCCTCACCCACCCTTCATTCCAATCACGCCGTGACTTTTTCCTACACACAATGTCTTCTCAAGAACAACCCTTATCTACTTCTTTAAACTCATCATTCACAAATTCAGCTATTTCATCATCAATAATAGTTTTAATATGTTTAGAACTTCCCTATTTTCTTTTGCTTAAACGTGTTGGAGCTTCCTTTTCATGTGAATCCATGCATCCCAAGCAATGTAGATTTCACAAAAGGTATTCTTCTACTTGTATTCACAAATAACCCACATAACTTTAAGATGTAGCATACTAACATTTCATTAGCATTAATAATGATGGTAATGGGCCAATGGCTAGGGTCTTCATCATTAATTACAATAGTGAGTGATGATCATTGATCAAGACTCTACAAAATTCAAATACAAGAAAATTATTTGAAAGCAAAAAAAAGTTATTCATTTTTTTATTTCGCTAATACTCCTTATATATCCTTAAAAATAAAAAAATTTAGTACTGCATGTGCCCACTTCCATGTATGATGGTGTATGTTGTACGTACCTCTAAGGTGAGGAAAAAACTTGAGCGCAAAGCAAACATTGTGAGGCTATAATCTCAAACCATAGAATAAAGCAAAGATTTAACCTCCAAGATTTATCGTTCCACCTACCATGTTTTTCCACGTTGGAGCCTGCAAGTGAGATAAGGTAACAAGTTAATTGCTAGTTTGAAGAGAGTCAAGAGTCTAAAGGAATGGTGACCCTAGGCAACCAACCCAGAGGCAGTAGGGCCACAGCCTACAGAGTCTAAAGGTAGCAGAGGGAGGTGACCCTAGCATGTGAAATGGAGTGACCCTAGCATGTAAAATGGAGTGATCATGAAGCTGAGATATGGGACAACCACCATGGATTAATACAAGATTAAGGAGATAATCTCATACAATAGCCATGATGCCTAACTGAGTTAACCTCCTATCAAGAAGATAGAAATAGCCTTCCACAAGCCAAGGTATGAAAGCCATGAGGCTCGAAGAGTTAAGATGACCAAATATCATAATATGTCCAAAAGATTTCAAAGATACAATAGTGGTCCATAAGCCCTCTTTTATACTTGAACCCATGACCATAGTCCTAGACCTAATCTAAAGTTGTTGCTTCATTACAAACCATTCCCTCTTATAATTATTTCGTCCTCGAAATCAAAGGGTGGTCGTGCAAAAATCAAACATATACAAAAGGCTATGTATGGAAGCCAAAAATCATAACATAAGCTAGTGTCATGGAAGACCCAAAAACCATAACATGAATAGTATGACCCCTAGGGTCAAATGGAAAGGATGAGGGCCTCCTGTCGATGATGAAGCTAAGCAATCTCCCACTTGGATCAAAGGGAAAGTGTGAGAGATTGCTATTGATAATGAAAGTAGCCAAATATCTCCCAGGGTCAAATGGAATGTGCAAGAAGCCAATGCCGATGACGAGGCTAGGTATGAGTCCTCATGGGTCAAATGGAATGTGCAAGAAGCCAATGCCTATGTGACGAGGCTAGGTATGAGTCCTCATGGGTCAAATGGATAAATGAATTATGCATGACGGACTCTCAAATCCAATGTGACAATAGCTCTTGGGTCAAAAAGAAAGCTTATGTTCGAGGGGTAGCTCATAAAACATGGAACTGACATCCAGGGTATCCGCCAAATGGAAGCAAAACTCCTAGCTAGAATGTTAAATGGTCCATGTAGACCAAGAACAAGAGTTGTCACAAGTGCATCTGAATGGTATGCCATGTAATCAACTACCATACATCCCAAGTGGCATATGATGCACCCGAAAATGAATGTCCCGACTCCAAAGAAACTAGGGTCATGTAGATAATCATGGAAGCCAAAGAAACACTTCTCAAAGTTGGCATCATGCAAGAACTCATGTGAACCAATGTCGTCATTCACTATAGCATAGCTCAAATAATCTGAGGCATAATCCACTGTATCAATGTGTATTTAGGCGGCACGATCCAAAATATGCAACATGCCCTCATGTGTAAAACCATCCGTATATGTGTGGTCCTTCAAAGTAAAAACATTCTTCAATAGGATCACCATAAGCATCATCATCATTGAATACTAATAGTGTATACACACATGAGATGATAGTGACATCATCCATTAAATCACTAATTATGTCATCCTCACAATCTCTAAAGTCATCATCAAGATCATGGTCTATTTCCATCAATGGAATCCATGTATAACGTATATCCCAAGATACGTCAACCTCTCTAATCATTGGATCTAGAAAAATGTCTAAATCAAATATAAAGCTCTCTAGATCCATATGCACAATCCTGCATCTCCTATGAGATCTAACCATAGAAAAATCATCACTACTCTCATGCACTATCCTTGACTGCTCAAATACATGAACTCTATCCATATGAATGCTGTGAGGAATGCTATGAATACTAGGAGTAGTGGTCGTATCAGCGATATCTCCACAAATAGAAATCTTAGAAGAATAGCTTGATGCATCTAGCACTAGGAACTTAGGTCTATGCTCATAGGTGTCTTTGTCATTCATATGCAGAGTATCACTAACCTCAAGTGTGCAAATGGATACATCACTAATCAAATGCACACGATCCTCTAGAATGTCCCACAATCAACTAGAGTGTCCACATGATCCGTAGGAAAGATGATAGGCATAGAAGTGTCGATGCCTTGTATGCTTGCTACCATCTCTACTCTTGAGATCATCATGCCTACAAAATGTGACACACACATCACTATCGCATACATCATCGTCATGTGCATATGTGTTAGTGGCATCATATGCATGTGTATCACTATGATTACAGACATCATCATCCCCATCATAATACAATGAATAAATCGGTCTAGGTAACTGAGAATCAATGAGATGATGGCTAGTCGATGTCGCGGGTGAGTCATAAAAGCTATCGAGGCCCATGCGAACACTAATGCAATAGCGGCGATAGTGTAAGCATGGTCGATACGCATCCCCCAAAGATCCAAACCTGTCATGCCATATAACTCACTAAATGTATCCCCATAATGACCACCACCACCATGATCATCAACACCCATATAATTATCTATAGCCGCATCATGAACATCATCACATCATCATAAGTATCTGTGTCGATGTAGTCCATGCCCTCATCAGGAACATAATCTCACGATGACTCCAGAGTGTGGGAAACTCAAATCAAGTCACCAAAAGAAGAATCATCCCGTGTGAATAATACCAAACCATCCAAAGATATAGCCAAGCAATGCCAAGTGATGAAATCATCTTGTGTGGACAACCTAGACCATCTAGCATATATCTCCTCCCCATTGAACAAACTGTGAAGCTCAAACATCGATATGCTACCTCATGATAGCAAGAAGTCAAGTGAAGATGTAGAGGTCTAAACCTCAAAATGCCAAAGGCATGTGCAAATGCAACAAAAGATATGTAATACATGACACAAGAAGGTAAATCACAATAGCAATTGTAGAGCCATCATGAGTGGCTCCCCTACGATCACAATCAGACATGCTGTTAAAATGGTGTCGCGACGATGACGGTGTCGATTCGCACCAATGTGATCAAACAAAGGATGAAAGTAATAGGAACAACCCATGGTTGTGTGTGAAGACTACCCAAGGTGTACGCACCAAAACACAATGCACAACAAATGTGAACATACCTCTCAAACACAAGGTGTATAGGATCTGTGACCCACGATGTGTGAACAAGCCCAACTAATACTCAACATGAATTAACGTGTACTCTACATGAAAGAATCCCCAAATGTGTGACACAAGTCCACAATGTGCAAGAGCATGTAAACAAGCCCAAACAAATCAACAAACATACTAACATCATAATGCATGCAAATTGCCCCTTGCAAGTCTGACGGCCACAAGACTAAGTGGAGTGGCTGCCTGTAATGTGAATGGACAAGGTACTAGCGTGAATGGCTCAAGTGGGTGAAGGATAGTGGGTAAAACTTAAGTTTACAATCTTAATATATCATTTGCTACTATTACACCTCCACAAGCTACTCGCCTAAGCCTAAAGGGTTCTAGGTAGATTTCGGGGTACCTGTGTACGTGGCACCCCGCGGGCCCCAGCATGAGCGGTCACCTAGCCGGTGACCGCCTCTGTACAGACAATGGTATAGACAGTTGTGCAAAAAAGTCATGATCACACGTCGGTGCGTTTGCTGTGATTCAAACCCAGGCCCCTGCCAAGGGAAGCGAAGCTCCTATGCACTACACCGCGCGCACACTTGTGACATAAACACATGTCCATAACACCTTATGGACATATGTCTACAAATGGGGCCATTGATCCGGTGACCGGGGTGCCACGCCCAGAATATACCTACAGCCAGCCTAAAGAAGACAAATTGCTTGTTTTCCTGCTTCCGCTCTCCTCACCTTAGCGGCTGAGAGCTGCTTTTGAAACTTACCCTTTTTTTTTTTTAAGGTATGGCTCAAGAGCTGAGAGCTCTATGCTCGCCTGAAGCTCGCTTCTTTTTTTTTTTTTCCTATGTTGCGTTGGTTGAGTCTTAAAAAAGACGGCGATGGTTCTATTTGTTGTTGCATGGTTGCTTACGTTGAGCTGGCTTGTTCCTCTTGTGTGCTGGCACGTTTCTCTTGTGCACTGTAGCTTATGGCGGTGGGAGCTGGCTACTATGTAGCAGAACCTCCAACACGTATAAAGAGTTGCGTTGCACTGAAATAACATGAGATGACAAGCTGGTTGCTATGCGGTATAACCTCTAACATGAAACAAAGAGCTGCAGTACATCGAAATAACAAGAGATGGCAAACTGCTAGCTACTTGCTGGAATCCATCGACGATGAATTTTGAAGCTACAATGGCACGTTGTGCTGCTAGTCAGCACGGACGCTGCTAGTCAACATGGGTAGAGAGTGAGCACGGTTTAGCTTCCTGGGGCTCCTTCATACAAACTCCCTTTTAAACTTGCTTGCTGGAACGTACGCTGTGTCCAGCAGGCGAAGTCGGCCACCACAGAGCGATGCAGCTTTCGCATCCATAAAGCCAGAGAAGCCGGTGCTATGTAACGCTTAGGATGATTTACGAGTACTTTTATACACTGAACCCGAAATGAGGCGCTGCTTTGATGATGAACAAAATCTAAGTGATACGGTAATTGTATGCTGCACTATTAACATCGTAGGGAAATATCATGCCTAGTAGTGGTACGTGTCAAGCTATCCTCAGCCTTAGCTAGTGAGAGTGATGCCAAGCGCTGCTGGGCGCTGTGATCATGGATAAGACGATGATGCCAAGCACTACGTCTAGCTATGATGGATAAGATGACGATGCTAGCTAGTGAGAATGATGCCAAGTGCTGTTGGCTCTGTGATGGACAAGATGATGATGCTGGCTTATAGTGAGAATGATGCGCCAAGCATTACGTCTAGCTATGATGGACAAGATGACGATGCTAGCTAGTGAGAATGATGCCAAGTGCTGTTGGCTCTGTGATGACGCTAGCTAGTAAAAAGAACCGGCCGTAAGAGCTGGCGGCTTGATCAGGGAGCTCCTTCCTCAAAATCATGCAGCCATGGATGGCATTGCTGTGGTTGTTATGGCTATTTAATCTATTCTTGAGAGGCTCCACCTTTGAGTCTATAAGTTCTTGTCTCAAAGCCAAAGGCATAATAAACCATCAAATCCATGTTAACTGCTGTAGATTGTTTTTCATTGTTTGTCCTCTGTGCAATTATTCTTTTGCCAAGATTATTGACTAATCACATTGATTTATAGCACTAATCCTTACTGTAATCACTGTCCACTATCCAACTGTTTGTCCTCTTTCAATGAGAGCTTAACCAAAGCTCAATGATGAAAAGGTTCCTGTATTATGCTATTGTAGTACTCAAGCTTGATTTTACTATCATGTTTATCGTTAATCTTTCGAGAGTTAACACTAATCCACTATTATAATCACTTTCTTGATTACAAACTCCTTGTAATAGGCAGTAAAGATGTGGATGCTTACACCTCTTTTAGGCAAAGATTTAAAAAATGATCAAGCTTTCCACTTGATTTGTAGTAAAAGTTTACTCCAAATCCATGCAAAAAACTTGATTTGCACAATGCCTTTGTAATCTTTGCAAATCTGCACCAAGCTTCTTCAAAGCTTCAAAGAGTACATAATATTTGCTCCAATATGAATTCTGCCTTTGAAATATTCACAATTCTGTAACATAAACTTATTCCAATCTATAACAAAAATGTAAATCTACATAATATATTGACTCTATAATAATCTGCACAGAACTGTAATTTGTATAAAACTGTAATCTGAACAATAACTCTACATTGATCTTGAATTTTGCACTTAAATCTGTAAGAAAACTATAATAGATCTTCAATCTGTTGACTGTTGTTGAAAACTCCAGCAAAATCTATAGTATTTCCAATTTGTCTCCAGTATCTTTGATAATCAACACCTTTCTTGGTGAATCTTTTACCAAAAATTGCACAGCAACCAAGAATCTCCCCAAGAATGCAAAGTGATACCAATTGAAATGGAGTGATCATAAAGCTGAGATATAGGACAATCACCATGGAGTAATACAAGATTAAGGAGATAATCTCATACAACAGTCATAATGCCTAAGTGAGTTAACCTCCCACCAAGAGGATGGAAATAACCTTCCATAAGCCAAGGTATGAAAGCCATGAGGCTCTAAGAGTCAAGATGACCAAATATCATAATATGTCCAAAAGATATCAAAGATACAATAGTGGTCCATGAGCCCCCTTTTATACTCAAGCCCATGACCATAGTCCTAGACCTAATCTGAAGTTGTTGCTTTATTACAACCTGCAAGGCCCCATGAGAGTTTGAAGGAATGGCGAGCCCAGGCGACAGCCAAGAGGCAACAAGGCCATGACCTATAGAGTCCAAAGGCAGCCATAGCATGCAAGGCTCCAACCCCTTGCCGACAGAGTCTGAAGGACTGGTGAGCCCATGTAGTTGACCGAGAGACAGTAGGGCCATGACCTACAGAGTTTACAGGCGGTAGAGGCTCGGTAGAGGGAGGCAACCTTAGCATGCAACTCTTCCCTGACAGAGTGGCCAGTCTCTAGAGGCATGGTCGTACTTTACCAAAGTTCCAAACTCGTTACTCAACATTGAAGCGGCCCAGCGGCGGTGTGATAGAGGCTCGTACGACGTAAATGAGTCGTGAGTAAAGAGTAGAGTCGTAGAGCATGGATTTGTGAGCAGTTGTTCCTCAAGATAATCAAGAAGGATAAGTTGAAAACCCTCGGAGAAAGTACCCATATATTTTTAATTAATATGTTAATATAAACAAATAATATAAATTAAAATTTGTATAAATTTTGAAGGCTTTAATCTTTATTTTTAAGAATTTTAATAAAAATACCCTTTAAAAACCCCTGTAAATTGATTGGTCTTTTTTTTTCTAAAATGAGCCTTGAAAAATACACTGCAAGACAATTTTTTCTGATGCTGCAACGTACAAGGAGCCCAACACAACAACACATGGACACAAGCAAAGGGAAAACCAATATGGAACTCAAAACAGTGTAGTAGGGCTGGATAGGATGACAAGACCTGACCAAACCCATTATTGATCATGTGGTAGAGCAACATGCCAAAAGAAAGCTTTTTTATATTTTCCCATAACAAAGTATTTATTTTACTAAAATGAAGCAGAGAAAAGGCTTAAAATAAAGCACAAATACCTCACCGTTCAGGTTGCTAAAGTATGCTACTAAATTAAGGCATCAGAGAGCTGATTGCCAAGTTTCAGATGGAATCTAGAGACTCATGATGTTTACACATTGGGTTGTAACCCTATTTTTCAACATAACATTCAAGGGGGTGAGCTTGAAGGGCTCTATAGTTAAGTAGTGAGCTAGATGTAAAATTCTTTGTTTTCCCTTATTTAGATGTTAACCATAGGTGATTCCTCATAGAGAGGATGTTACTCTTGTATTGGAGCCTACATCAAGGGATTTGTAAGGTCTCCATAGATTGCACCTAAGAATCATCTGACCTAGAACCAAAACCTTGATGAGGTTTCATAGACCCGACATCATGTGCATCGTACGATGCAATAGATTGTGGCAGCTAGCGACTCACCACCCAACCGTAGAGTCCTCCAGAATCACCCTCAACCTTGAGATCTGATTGCCACCTACTTGGTACCGATGGCCCCAACCTAGTAGTGTCCCATACCACTGGTTGTTGTTGAACCACCCACCTTGTAGCTCCATGGCCATCAGGTCTTGCACGCCCTTGGTAGCCCTCTGGTCTACCGTGTGGATACCTCAATAACTCATAAGTGCCCCCAAGGTCATTTTATAGCAATAACCTAGCCATTTTTTTACATATAGAATGGTACCATTTAAAGGGAGTATTTACAAATTGAATAGAAAAATGGTGTGTTTTATTAATGAAAAATTTATAGATAAGGGGTTTTTGAATCAGGCCTTGAACACACATGATATAGAGAGTTTACATATAGTGAACCCCCTGAGTGCTAATCCCACAACTAGGAGAATTTAGGAGCTTCAGCATAAATAGTATTGGTAGAGAAGGTAGTGGAATGAACCAAGTTCCTGTTAGCTAGGAGAATAGAGACTTATCATGGTGTCAGACTATACGAAGGATTTTCCTTGTCTAAGGACCTAGCCACAGTAGGGGACTGGCTGTTCTCGTGTCTACACAGTAGGTCGGCCAGTCCACTTGGTCTTCAAAGGCCTATAAATAGCAGGCACATAGTTCATTGTTAGGCATCTCATTTCTTTTGGAGATGTGGTCATAGATAGGTGTTACCACCTTTTCAAGGGAAGCCTAGGGCTTGCCAAGACTTGTGCCCTTTTAATACATTATAAATATACTAAAAATATAATGATCTCTCTCTTTTCTCTCCATCTCTTGTTTGCGTTTTGCATATATTAGGGAGTTTGGGAAAATCACAATTCCCATTTTGCAAGACAAAAAAAATGGGGGCATGGTGAACCCTTTTAAGCTTTTATCAAAACTAGCTCATTTGGCATATCATTGAAAAGTTCTAGGTTCTAAATCCACATTCTCTGATAACTTTGGATTTGGTATGCTGAAGATACACCAAAAATTATATTGAAAAGTAAATTCCCAAAGTAATGGGATTTTCCCAAACTCCCTAATATGGTCTTTACATGTTCCTGGAAAGGTGTTTAGGGGGGCTGAAAGAAGACACATAGCTTCCGTGCATATGACAACTAGGTTGGGGCCATTGGTACCAAGCATGCTCGCCAGTAATTAAACCTCACACTTGAGGGTGGTTTGAGACATTAAACCTATGATTGGGAGGTGAGTCGCTAGCCACAATCCATCATGGTCATGCGATGCATACGATGATGTCAAGTCTATGAAACCTCATTAGGGTTTTGGTTCTACGTCAAATAATCCTTGGGTTTGGTCTATGGAGACCTTACATTGCTATCAGAGCCTGGATTTGAAAAGTTGCAGGTTGTTTTAGGAAGAAAGCCATGGTTTCTCCACATGGATATCACTAGCCTAGACATTTCCTAGTATGGTGGACTCTAGGACATATAAATGTTTGGAAAGGATAACTTTGGGAATGGAGGATTATCCTAGAATACAATGGATTAGACTCCTAAGATCTAGGAGGCTTACTATTTTGGCCTGGCTCCGATGGAAATTCCATTCGCGCTATAAAGTCTGGAATTGAGTAAATACCAAGAGTTGATAAAGCACCTTTAATAGAATGTCTATGAGCTGAGATATTTTTAGCGATGAAGTTTATTGGGGAAACCATCTCTTAAATTGGGACATGTGGCAAGACAATGGATCAAAGTGAGACAAGTGGCCTCACACTTGTCACTTCAAGTCTTGTGCCACTCTCCACTTGTCATGATAGCCTTCTCTTTCCATTTTCACTCATGGGGGCCAAAATATATATAAAATGAAGCCCTCTCTCTTCATTTGGAGGAGGCTCTTACTCTAAATTAGTCTCTACTATGATGCTTTCTTGCATTCTTGTCTAAAACACTTTATGGAGAGTTCCTACACTTCTTCACTCCCCTCAACAGAAGGTTTCTCTATTTCTACAGCCTCTTTGATGGCTGTACCAAGTTGTACTGGCTGAATAAAGGGCTATATTTGTTGTACTAGCCCATGTACTTGATGTACCGGCTGAAAGGAGGGTTGTATCGACTGAATGGAGGGTTGTACCAGTTGAATGGAGGATTGTACCAGTTGAATGGAGAACTATACCCGCTGTTTCAAATTCTACTATATTTGTTGTACTAGCCTATATACTTGATGTACCGGGTGAATGGAGGGTTGTATATCGGCTGAATGGAGGATTGTACCAGTTGAATGGAGGGCTATACCTACTGTAACAACCCATGTACTTGTTGTACTGACTAAATGGAGGGTTGTACTAGTTGATTGGAGGGTTGTATCCATTGTAACAACCCATGTACTTGCTGTATTGGCTAAATGGAGGGCTGTACAGGGCTGATTTAAGGGTTATATCTATTATACTAGCCCATGTACTAGTTGTACCGTCTGAGTTGTACCACCTGAAGGGCTAAAAGGGCTATATTGGTTAAATGGAGAGCTATATATTTGTTGTACCAAACCGTGTACTTGCTAAACCGATTGAATGGAGGGTTGTACAGCTTTGCAAGAGTTCTTCAGGGAGAGCATTCACCTAAGGTGATTTTTACAGCTGATTCTCCTTCTTTGGCTTGCTAGGGCACTGTCTAGCCATATGTCCTTTTTCTCCACAGTTGAAGCATTTTCTTTTTTTCTTATACTCTACCAGGTTTTGATATGTCAACTTCCTTCTGGATGGCAATCGCGGTTTACCACCATTCTTCAGCTTTTGCTCTTGTTGCTCTGACTTCTTTTGGTCAAACACCTTGGCCTTCTCCTTTTGGGACAGTTTTTTGTAAGACTTCCCAATTGTCTAAGGAATATGCAATCCTTTTGGATCTATGGTTGCATCTTGATCTGCTTCCAAGGTGACCACCCGTTGAAGTGTTAGATGTAAGCCATGGATAAACTTTCCGAGTCATCTCCATATTTGAGGGAATTTTATTGAGAGATGTGAATTCGAGAGAGGTTGCAAACAAATTTATTGATATAAGTTTCAACGTTCTCCCCTTGGTTCTTCTTCAATTTACTACATTCCTGCTGCACATCAGCTCTTCAAAGGATGAATGTAAAAACTTCTTATTGAACATAGTCCTTCCATGCCTTCAGTTCTTTCTCTTCATCGTAATCTTGGACTTTTTTGAAAAATCTTCACCATCAAAAGCAGCATCACATTGCCTAATGAAAGAAATAGCCTTTTGAGAATCTCTAAAAATAAAAAGCATCAAACTTGACATTATTTTCTTTTGACTTGAACTCTTGCTTGGCATCTACTTATGAAGTTACTTCACGAACTGCTACTCCTTTCGCCATAACAGTCTTCAGTGAATCAGCCACCATAGACATTTCTAGTTCTTTGGCTCTCTCCTTGTCCTTATGAGGATTTTCAAGACAAGATGAGGCATCTTCGGTGTGGTGGTACTTTGAGGTTACAACTTGACTACCTCCTCTGATGATGGTGGGTGAAGTAAATTTCACGGTCTTTGACTTTTATGAAGTAGAGACTTCTTTCATGCTGAGAAAGGCTTTCACTATTGCAACACCATCAATCACACAGCAGCCTTCTTATAGTAAGAAAGTCTTGAAAGACTTTAGCTTTAGCTCTTCTCTACATCAAAGCTTGAATCTTTAGATATGCTTCAAGCTCTTTGTACATTTGAATCTTCTCATAGTCTAAAAAAGACATCGTCAAAGCTCTTTGTACCTTTGAATCTTCTCATAGTCTAAAAAAGACATCGTCAAAGCTCTTTGTACCTTTGAATCTTCTCATAGTCTAAAAAAGACATCTTCTCTACATCAAAGCTTGAATCTTTAGATATGCTTCAAGCTCTTTGTACCTTTGAATCTTCTCATAGTCTAAAAAAGATATGCTTCAAGCTCTTTGTACCTTTGAATCTTCTCATAGTCTAAAAAAGACATCGTCAAAGAATGTTGAGAACCTTCAGATTGTTGATGAATACTCTTCTCTCCTTCTCCTAACATGGTGAATGTAATCTGTGTACTAGCCGAAAATTCTATCACCCCAAGAAAGTTCTCGCAAAAAAGAAGATCTAGCTCAAATACCATGTAATGCAAGGACACGTGAAAGTGACAAAATTGATAAACTACCTATGCAAAGTGCCTGGACCTTCACAATAGAAGATAGCTAAAGAGACAACATAGTACATCCAATCAAGTGGACTAAAATATGAAATTTCTAATTTTAGGGTTTGGAAACCCTAACCCTAATGTCTACACAATCTAGGTAACAAGCCATCTTCTCTTTCCACAGCTTGGTTTCACCAAATATGAAGCAATCTGGTAGCCGCCACGATAGACTGTTTTGTTGATAATGTACAGCAAGTGTATTCTCTAGTATGTAACCTTCATATTGATGAAAATTGCTTTAAAAATGAAGAGGGATTGCTCCAATTTATAGCTTTGAGCCTTCCATGCTCTAGAATGGAAAGGGTAAGCTCCAATTTATAGGTTTGAGCCTTCCATGCTCTAGAATGGAAAGGGTAAGCTCCAAATAAAAATTGGCCACTTTAATTGACAAGTGTTAGCTAAATTGACACAAGTGTAAGGTGAAATGACAAGTGTAGAGGCACTTGTCCCATTCTAGATGCAACATGTCTTAATTTAAAAGGTGAATCTTCCATATCCTTCTATGCTAAAAATATCCCAATGCATAAACAATTTGACAAAGGTACTTTAGTAAGTCCGATCATTGCAAAAATCTAGAGGTTTTGACGCAAACAAAATTTCTATCAGAGTGCCAAAAATAGCAACAATCCTAGATTTTAGGAGTTGCATGATTTGGGTCTAAGAAGGCTTCATTATAAAGATTCACATGCTCATAGTTTGTTCAAATGATTTGATCATCTGGTTTCGCCTTCGAAACCACTCATCATTCATTGGGTAATTTGACCACCGAGTGCTAAATCCAATTATCTGGGCATCTATTCTATGACTACCCGACTAAAAACTGTGGGCCTTTTAGCCAATGGCCACCCGTAAATAGAAATGAGTATTTTAGCTTAATTAGCTACTCAAAAGATATAAAAATCACAATTCATGTTCTATGAGCTATCTGGTAATTATACCAACTCACATATGAAACATTTTTGAGCAAGACAATGATCACTTTAAAGAACAAAGTAGGAGGTTGGTTACATTTCCCATTAATAGTAGGATGAAGATATTGATTCACAATTCATGCTCCATGAGCTATTTGGTAATTACCACTGACATGTGGAATAGTTTTGAGCAAGACAATGATCAATTTGAAGAACAAAGTAGGAGGTTGGTCACACTCCCCATTAAGAGTAGGATGAAGATAATTGATTATAGTAACCTATAGAGGAGAGCAAGCTATAGCTCTAAGATTTTTCAACACTCTAAGTAGGTTTTACCTTTATAAGATCTGAGCAAAAAAACTCTCAAAATCAGTTTTATTAGCCAAGAAAAAGATATATATATATATATATATATATATATATATATATATATATATATATATATATTATTTTTATTTTTATTTTTTTTTCTAGAGAGAGGAGAGAGAACATGAAGTGGTGCCAACATGGGTTGATCTGGTGCCATGTGTCCCCTAAGTCATAAAGTGATTTTGTATGCCCAAAGTCCAAATTTTGGGGCTTTTGAGTTTTGTCCACCTGGGAGGGTGGACATTTGGTGTCTACCTAGACAAAATTTTGTCCGTCTAAAAATTTAGTGTTGTGCGAACTGACAACCATTCAAAATGAATTAAGGTTTTAAACTAAATACTTACCACCTGCAAAACCCATCAAATGTCTCATTGTTGGCAAAAAAGTGTTGAAACACACTTGTCCATCAAGGCTCGGTTGGACATCATAGGCTTTTGAACCAAGCATTGTCTAAGCATTCAAAACTAGACATAAAAATCAAAATAAAATTCACAAGCACTTATGCTTTCAATTTGAGCTCATCAAGGAAAGAAGCCCCATCTACTAATGATGCCTGGAAATACATCCTACCCTATCTATGGGCTCCCCATGATCCATTCATAGCACATGTCAACAACTGAACACCTGGCATGCCACGCACATGTTAAATGGTGACCCATCCATGGCCCTGTACGTGCACATGTTAAATGGTGACCCATCCATGGCCCTATACATGCACATGCTAAAATGGTGACCAATCCATGACCCTATATATGCACATGGTTTAATCTTAAGCCCAAGAATTAGGGATTTGTTACACAGCCATATTACAGTCATGTCACCTCCTTATTTGCAAGATATTGCTCAGGAGTAAGCATGGAGGTTGGGTTAGTGAAGGAGCAATTTGGGTGGGTGGTAAAGGAATGGGGTGTGCACTAGGGATTTAGGGTTTTGCACCAAGTGGAGGCTGTGAAGAAGATGGTGATTGTGAGGATGCACGAGAAGATGGAAGTGGGGTGGGGGTGGGGATAGTGCAGCCACAAGTTTGACTGCCTTGGCAAACAACCAAAGCCTTTGTCACCACCTCCACTACTAGGTGATCATTGCTTTGGTGAAGAAGTCACCATCGATGAAGTGGTATTAATCCATGTAGTGGGCACTCCGTCGGATGCACTAGATTTGATCTTTCATGTCTTCTTGCTTGTCCATAGTGGAAGTGTTTAGGATTTTATTATAACACAAGTAAACCATCCACTATATGTGTGTGGGATCACTACTTACAAGTTGCCCTAGAGAGAAAGTAAACCATCCACACAAGAAAATATTTGTCCTACTATGCAAGGTTATCAAGCTGAAAGCATTGATATCAATGTTACGTGTGGAACCTTTTACTTGACTAGTAGAGAACATTCACAAACTCAAATTATGAAAGAGAGAGATGGAGTGTCGAGGGAGAGAAATATACACATGATTGGTTCCTGATAACCCTCAGAAGGCCCCCCACCCATAGGTGTATTTGCTTGGATTGTTATATAAATGAAAGGACTAACTGGTAGGAATGAAATCCTTGATGTACACTAACCTTGAGCACTTATAGATGATAAGGACAAAAAGGATGTGCTGGCTGACCTGTAGATGCACGTGGATAGCCCCCAGATGTCTATGTTTTCCTCATATACAGCTGTGGATGTTTGCATTTGGTGATGCTGACCCTATTATGCTATGTTTTCCATAATGTGGTTTGCAGGTACTTGCGTTTTACTCTAAGACACAAGTGGAGAAGCTTTTGGACCCCTTGTAGCTTGCATTACTGTAGGGAGACAATTGTGTCACCATATATGTGTGCAAGAGTGTTGAGATGCCTTCCATGGGTTGATGTACATGCTTATAAAGGGGTAGGAAGCTAGCTTGGCTTATAGGGAAGGCATATGCAAGAGTGTTGAGATGCCTTCCATGGGTTGATGTACATGCTTATAAAGGGGTAGGAAGCTAGCTTGGCTTATAGGGAAGGCATGCTTAGGGCTGATTGTGGGCTAGAAAACATTTAAAACGGTGTGCAAAGATAGTTGCCTTCACATGTGGCCCCTTACCCAAGGCTTGGGCACCTTTTCCACCCATGAGGTGTTCAAGAAGGGCTACCCAAAGGCCTATACAACCTTTATATCCATGACCCCTAAAACCATGATGTTGCTAGTGCCTTTTGCAATAGTGTATAAACACCAAACACTACCAAATGTCTTTGACAAGATGACCAACACTCGTCAACCAAATGGTGTAATACATCAAAATCACAGGTGTGCATGACACGGCATCACACTGACATGTGTGGGACGTGCACGATAATGACTACTAGCCACTCCTCCTTGGACAAGGGCTCATGAGTGATGAATATGCCTAAAGTCCAACCTCAAGTTCTTGTACCCGTCGATAAAGTATGCCCACATGGCATCCAAGTGTAATGATGCACGTGACACAGGCACTAAGTTATTAGTGGCTTATAAGAGTAAGTTGTTGACCCAACTCAAGGAAGAGCTACTCCAGTCCCAGACTCCAAGCAACAACACCTAAGAGGTTTGTCGATGTGGTACAGGACACCAAAGCTTACTATACATGGAGCCATGTCTCTTGGCACCTCTAAACCTCCAACTCATGGGATGGGTAGCAAGGGGTGGGAGCGTAAAGGGCTCTATGGTTGGGCAGTGAGAGCTAGATGATTGGTTCTTTGTTTCCCCTTGTTTATATGCTAATCATATGTGATTCCTCATGGAAGGAACGTTGCAGATGTCCACCTAAATATGTGTGCAAAATCAGCTGAAGTCGAGGAAGAGTGGCTTCATTTGTTGATGCAAACCAACATGGATGCATATTTTCCATGCCCTTACTTTGTATGTGGCACCTCAAGATTCGATGTGAAGTTTTGATTAAAAAAAACATAAATTGAAATGAGAAAACAGAGACCTTGGGAAGCGCGCGCATAGAAAATACATAAACGAGAAAGGAAACCAGATTAGGTCCCAACTGCCTCCCCAAGCGTGTGCCAAAAGCATCCCCACTTGAGTATTTTTATAGTATTTTATTCCATCAAAAATAGATTACATGGCTATTTTTAGTCCAAGCTTGCTCTACAAGCTTTTCTTTTTTTTACAAAAAATTGGATAGTAAAATATTTCAAAAATCTCACTTCCGTGACAATCCTCCCAATTTAGGAGACAATCGTCCTTGGGTTGTAACTATCAGCACACACGAGTGATCAAACACATTAATCGTACTCACATTGGATTCACTCACAATATTATTATATATTTAAGTGGATTCACTCCCACATTGGATTCACTCTCAATAATTAATTGGATTCACACCCAATGTCCTCACACGCATCACACGTGCCTTAGAGTTGATCATATTCACTCACAATCAAACTCACATAACCTTTATACGCATCACACATGTCTTGAGTTGATCGGATTCACTCACAATCAAACTCCCATAATCTTTACATGCATCACACATGTCTTGAGTTGATCGGATTCACTCACAATCAAACTCCCATAATCTTTACATGCATCACACGTGTCTTAGAGTTGATCGGATTCACTCACAATAAAACTCGTACCTTGGATTCACTCACAATGTTTTCATACGCGTCACATATTCACAAAGTATACCACACGTCTCACACGTGTCACATCTGGTTGGATTCACTCACAACAACCAACTAGGGTCACGCTCTAAAGAATAAAATTCACTCTTAATTGTTATACCACATTGGGTTATCCTCATCAAGAATTAATTCAGAAGAGTTGATCGGATTCACTCACAATCAAACTCATACATTCCTTACATGCGTCACACACGTCATAGTTGATTGGATTCACTCACAACCAATACTCAATTTATGATAAGTTATCCATCACAGATAAATATCACCAAGTATTCATCATAGACGTGCAAAAGAGACATTGTATAACTCACATGGGATTAATCTCGTGTCCCATACCACAAGACTAATTCATAGGAAAAATTCTCATAAAGTATAGTTCAAGATGGAAGGGCTAATTCCTCCGAGAAGTTCTACTTTTGATGCATAAGAACTCTCTTTGAAATTTGTAAAAAGTCTAAACTAAAATTTGTTGTAAAGTAAATAAATGAATATGTTACCTAAGAGTCGGAGTAGTGTTAACAAATATTAAATAAAATTTGATGACGTAAAAATAAAATCCAAAAGTAAGGGAGTCTTACCTTGATGTATTGTTGGCTAAAAAATCAAAAGGTTAAGAGAAATAGAGAATTTAAAACAATTTGCGAATAACTAAATGTAATTATTGGGTAAAGATGAAGACTTATTGTGTGTAATTCGAGATGAAAATTGCTGGAAGCTCCATGGTAGAGATCATTGGTATAACTTGCACATCCTTACACCACACATGTAACAACATGCGTACACTCATGCACAAATTCAAGACTATTATCTTCATGATTATGACATAAACTGCGTAAGAAATAATCACATACCCTAGAATATCATTGGCCTTGGGCTAGGTGCATATCCAAAAAAATTACTCAAGTCTCAAATCCATGCATATCTAAAGTCATTACATCCAACGTCTAAATGATGAGAGTATAACAATAACGCTCGAATCGATCTTGCCATGACACCACTAGAATGATCCATGTATCTATCAACGAGGGGGTTGAAGTACGTAATCAACGTTGATGATAATCGCTTTTCTTTTATTTTCTTTAAAATAAATTTCTCTCTCTCCTTATTCACCTTCTTTTCCTCTTCTTCTTCTTCTTCTTCTTTCTTCTTCTCTTTCTTCTCTCTCCTCTTCTTCTTCTTCTTTTTCCTTCTTCTCTCTCTTCTTCTTCTTCTTCTTCTTTTCCTTCTCTCTCCTCTTTGTCTTCTTCTTCTTCTTCTCTCTCCTCCTCTTCTTCTCCTTCTCCTTCTTTTCTTTCTTTTTCTCCTTCTCCTTCTTGTTTTTGTTCTTGTTCTCCTTCTACTCTTTCTTTTTCTTCTTCTTCTCCTTCTCTTCTTCTGCTTCTCTTCCTCCTCTTATTCTTCTTCTCCTTCTTCTTCTTTTCTTTCTTTTTCTCCTTCTTCTTCTACTCTTTCTTTTTCTTCTTCTTCTTCTCCTTCTCCTTCTCTTCTTCTTCTTCTTCTTCTTCTTCTTCTTCTTCTCCTCTTCTTCTTCTTTTTCTCCTTTTTCTTCTACTCTTTCTTTTTCTTCTTCTTCTTCTCGTCTTCTCCTTCTCTTCTTCTTCTCCCTGGGTGCTTCTCACATCACCATGCATGTAGTCAGCCGTCAATCCCATATAGTGTTTTTAATACTTTGTGCATGAGGTATAAAAGGAGAAATTGTTTGTTATTGTCTCTTGTGGAGACATACGCGACTTGCTTCGACGGCTCTAGTAGAGTTGATGACGTCATAGATTTTGACGACTTGGTAAAGCGCGCTAGCGGTGTGGGGATATGAGGGTATCGTCTATGTGCCTTGTCGCATCTCTGACTATGTGCCTTGCAGGGTCATTGACTAGTGTCCGACCCCCTTGGTCGAGACTTGTGCCCATGGCGGTTGATATTTGATTGTTCACACGGCGGATCCTTGGATGTCGTGTCAACACTGCTCTGAGTACTTGAACACATGGACCTTTGGTGGTCTCGGGTCGTCTGAGTGCCCCAAACACAAAACTTTTTGGCAGAGCATACACTAGCTCTGATACCATTAAAATGAGAAAATCGAGACCTCGAGAAACGCGCGCACAAAAATATATAAACAAGAAAGAAAACCAGATTGGGTCCCAATTGCCCCCCCAAGCGTGTGCTAAAAGTATCCCCGCTTGAGTATTTTTATAGTATTTTATTCCATCAAAAATAGATTGCATGGCTATTTTTAGCCCAAGCTTGCTCTACAAGCTTTTCTTTTTTTACAAAAATTGAATAATAAAATATTTCAAAAATCTCACTCTTGTAACATAATTGAAACCCAAAGGTTTCATACATACATGAAATCTAGTTCCAACATTTGGGGATGACCTTGTGCACACATTGGAATAGGGAAAATGGGAAGAACCCGGTTTGTGCATTCAATACATACATGTGAAATCTAGTTCCAACATTTCGGGTGACCTTGTGCACACATTGGAATAGGGAAAATGGGAAGAATTAACCTGGTTTGTGCATTCAATATGGGAAGAATTAGGTTTGTGGAATAAAACCAAGAAGAATATATTGGGAATTTCTGCTAAACGTTGGAAAAATTTGGGCCATGGCATTTGCCAAAGATAAAAAAATCACACTGAAGCAAATCAAGAGGCTACACTAATGAAATTGGATGTGCTTCTAGTGGGGGAAAGCAACACATATAAGCTCTTGTTTTGCATGAACCATGTCTTCAAACTGTAGTGAAGCATAATGCCAGGGTAGAATTAGCACCAAATATATAGAGCAAGAGTAAGGTTGCATTTTGAGTGATCAAGATAACAATTGTTAGTCTAAGTTACATGAAAATCATCTTATCAATTCTATACCCGATCCTCAACCATTGAGTGTTTGTATTGAATTGCATTGTGAGGTTCATCAAGTTCACCAAGGCATGGGGTTCTTCTCTTCTTGGCCTTTTATGCTCCATCCTTATATGGACATGCAGTGTGGGTGGATCTTGAGGAATTTTGTTTTGTTTTGTTTTTTTTTTTGCAAAAAGGAGACTATATTATATGAAGAAAGAAAAAAAGATCATCCAATACATCATGTTTTTGACCGAAGAAGCATAACTTTTGGATAAAAGAACCATGGAACCCTAGCAATAACCTATTCAATGTACTTCTTCAAGGCGAGTAGGCTTTCGATATACACTGCCAGTTCTGAATGTTGTCTCATTAGGTCTAACTCTTCATTGGAGACTACACTATCCTTCTCAAGGTGGTCGTGCTGGATGGAGTTGAGGTCTTTAATGTACATTTAGCATCATGTCCACCATCAGCTACTTGTTGTAACATTACGATCACTTTTTGGACCTTGCATGTTCATGCATCCCGTTAACCTATTTAAAGGCTATTTAATTATTCCACGTTAGGGGTGGAGATGGATTGCATGAAAAAAGATAATATACACATGTTGTGTGTGTGTGTGTCCGGCTTGCTTTACTGGGTACATGTATGTGTGTGTATGTATGTGTATATGCATATATACTTAGGTACACAGTTTTCGCTCACAGACACAGTATGTATGGATGTATATGTACATATCCCTGCCTTCCTGGCGGGATTGAGTGTGTGATTGTTATAGGAGCTAACAGCGTTGTGCACAGACATTAGCCTGTCCAGCATGCAAGCCAACTTCAAATTGATCAATTTAATATTTCTTGCTGTGGATCGCGTAAGGCCTTTCGTGAGGTATTCTCTGCCAACGTCGTTATTTAATGAGGTGGAAGTGTGCCTATATATATATATAGGCATGGCGCAGAAAAAATAAAAAATAAAAATGGAGAAACACACGTGAGTGGGCTGGTTACTCGAAATGAGTAAACTCAAGGTCTGTCCAGGCGCCGACCATGAGATTTGGAGAGCATAGGATGACCTGCAGCGTAGCTCATCGGTATCACAAGCCTCCCCCCGACAAGCAGACAGCAGGGCTTCACAGATGGCGCCAGAAAGAAAGGTGCGATTGAAATCCCGTAGTTGTTCAGATTGTGTTTTAGCAATGATTAAAAATTTTACATAGTTTTTTGGAGAGAAAATGTCGAGCTTGAACACAACATTGAAATATGTGAGAGAAACCTTTGCAATTGATTATGTTCCGAGGGGTGCAAAGCCATAATATGAGGGCAAGGTCTTTAGACTTTTTCTTTCAAACCGCAAAGAATTTGCAAAGTATGACAGAGGGATCATAGAAGTTATTTTCCCTAGGTCGCCATAGAGAGGCAGCTAGCGGAAGATGCAGCTGTTGCTAACATCAGCAAAAGGACCAGTTGTGGAGGAACAGTCTGTGCTAGCCTCCAACACGGCTGGGTCTGCTGTTTACAGTCTTCCAAAAAAAAAGCAAGTTGCTAGCAAACAAGAGATAGCCATTACATATGAGATGTTCGCTCTTTTGTTGCTTTTATGCTGAGGCATTTCGTCCCTTTCATGAGTCTTAGTAGAGCTATGCACGTGCTGATGCTGATAAGTCATATTGACCAGACATGATGACATATGCCTACCATTGAGGTTTGACAAAATAATTCGGTGCTTAGACAAGAGGAAAGACTTTGTTGAGGTTGTATATGGGCATGTGAGTTTTACCATCTTTGTCCACATGAAGGATATGTTATTTTGTAGTATAATGGCTTTGAAGATTCTTTTTTTTTTCTGGGAAAAAGATCCTTAGTTAATGAAAAACAGCCACGAAGGGCTAGATACAAACTCGCCTCATGTATAGGGCAGGGATCAAATAATCAAAAGGTGGAGAAAGATGCACGTCCCCTCCCGCTGGCCACTCTATGAGGAGAAGGCTATCTCATACAGGGGGAAGAGGGGGGGGGGGAAATAAACACATAGGTGGTCTGTAATGCCAAGTGGGATCACCACCTCTATCGGTGAGAAAAGGGCCAACCCGCCAGAGCCTCAAGAAAGCTTCCCGCCGCTTCTGCATGCGGTCAAAGCCACCCTGCAACTTTTCCCACTGGCCGTAGAGGGTATGGATGATGTCAAGCCAAATGCTCCTGATGGACTTTGCAGGCATACCCTTGATGGCTTTGTTGCATCTGGCTCGCCATATGTGCCAGGCTGCAATGCTGCAATGCTACTGCATCTCCCATCTCTGGCATGAGCCCAGTCTCTAGTGGTCAATAGATGGGCCTGGGATTGGTACTGCCAAAATGTGGAGGTGAGAGACTTTTAAGGGCTAGCCCCCCACCATCCTCCTCATAAGCCTTGGCAACCTTAGTCTCTGTGGCCCAAGCAACAGTGCCCCATATAATGATCTGGATCGAGGTCCTGTCCATCGTGAAGATGCAGAGAATCCGTTGCCAAACCTGCTGAGGCTTCGGGCAATCCCAAAGACAATGTCGCTGAGACTCTTGAGATTGGCCGCACCTCGTGCAAGCTGCTGGTCGACCTCCACTGGCCAACCACGTGCCAATTGCCAAGCTCCTTTGTGCCATTAGCCAAAGAAAGAGGCTGATCTTTTGAGGCTGAAAATTGTCCCAGAGCATGTTCCAAAAATCTGAGAGGAAATGTTGGGAGAGGCCTTGTGACTACCAATGTATTGCGGTTGCTGGGGTGCCATCAATCTTTGGCATTTGAATCCTGCGGCCTAGCTGCGCTGTGTATGTAAAAAAGGGGGCCTCCTCCTGATCATCAGGATCACGGCAAGTCCACTCTCCCGAGTTCCACTGGAGGCGCGTGAGAGGTTGGCTCTCCCATATCCATAGCTGCCAGAATCTCTCCCTGGCCACCTTGGCTGGCGGGGGGTCTATGTGCCACTCACGTGCGTGAAACCCTCATCCGCTTGTCTTTGATAGCACTAGTGAAAGTGAAGACCACCTTAGACGGGACGAGAAACTCCTGACCTCAAGACACGAGAGCCTGAACCTCAGTGCATGGACATACCACCTTTACCCATAGTTACCAAGGGGCGGGGAGACGGGGACGGGGACGGGGACGGGGACGGGGACGGCTAAAGGTAGGGAACGGGGACGGGGGTGGGGGACGGCACTCAAAATTGTTAATTTTAGAGGAGTAAAGAATCAAGATTAATCAATCAATAACAACAAGCTTTCTAACTCCAAAAGTTATGAATCATGATACACATTACATTTAAAATTAAATTACGCTACGAGGTGCAAGAGTCAAGAGTCAAGACTTGCAAAGTCGGAAAAGAAAGACTTTAAAGTTGATAACATTAAATAGATATACTCAAAAGATGTTGGGGCCTAGGTGATACAAAATATAAGTCACTCACTCTCATACTCTGCGCTCCCAATAAGAGAGGTGCTAGCCTCATGATCATGAGTGCGTGAAGTGTGGATGGGGGTTGTGTCATCCGATGAAGGCTCATGATGAGAACCATCTGTCCCACCCTCCTGTGCAATAGTTGTAGCTGCCTTCTCTTGTTCCATCTCCCACTGTGTAAAAGTATCGGCATTGCATCTTGCACTCTTGCCAAGCATGCGCAAGTTTGCGCTAATGAAGACAAGATCATTAGCTCTTTCCACCCCAAGCCGATTTCTTTTCTTTGATGAAATGTGACTGTAGGAGGACCATAATTGCTCTAGGCAAGAAGAGCTAACGGACTGGCTCAAGATCCGGATCGCCAACTGTTGTAGCTCTGGTCCATCTGATCCGAAGTCCTCCCACCATAATGCTGCACCAACCTTGAATCTGTCCTGCTACGCATCTGCACATCCATATGAGCCTTGAAATGCCCTGTAATTAGAGAGCTGGTCTCTAATTTTGTGCCTGATTTCTGCATCCAGCGTGAGGCGATCCAAGATGAGTCTCCAACCGTTGCTCACCTCTTTATCACCCTCCTGCCCTTTTCCCTAAAATTCTGGGTCCACCATAAAAGTAGCTGCATGTAAAGGAGAGGAATATGAGCTCCATCTCGCCACACAAAGCGAGTGGATCTCCTCATATCTATCTACGTCTGGCTCAAGCTTCTCAAGACTCTCTATCATCTGGTGCATGGCTTCATATACTTTGCCGATGCATGGCTGCATAGCATCAACAATCCTGAGCAAGTGGACAATGGGATGCACCATGGCGTCAGTGCGCTTGAGGTCCTCCCAAAAATCACCATCGTCGACCTTTTTCTTGCATGAAATCCCTACCTGTGTACGTGCAAAAGATGAGGAGCAAACCTCATCACTGATGAATAGTTGCCGCACGGCACCCTGACAATCCTTCAAGCGATGCAACATGAGAAAGTTGTATGCAAAGCGAGTGTCTGAGTACTTGAGAAGGACCTTTGTGGACCTCTTCCCAAACTCGGATCGAAGATATGTGTGATTGTTGATGAAGGTCACAATTGCACATGCATCATCAATCACCGATTCAATCCATGACAATTTCCCAATATCTTTAAAGATTATTGAGACAATGTGCCATGCAAAAAGAGACGGTGATTTGAGGATACATACTCTCAAGAATAGCTCCCATTGCCCTATTTGTCGCCTCACCATCCGTGACGAAACCGATCACACATTCGGGGCCGATAATCTCGACAGCACTACTCCACTCAGCAGTGCCAAGTACATCCGCACTCTTTCCCGTCCCTGAAGCATCATGTGAGGAGACAAAGTACATCTCCCCCCGTGAGTATGCCACAAGGCCATGGATAGACCTTTTCCGCGTGTCACTCCATCCGTCTATAATCAAAGAGACTCCATTGCGAGCCCATTGTCTCTTTGTGTTTGCCGCCGCTTGCTCAACAAGGCATTTCTCCTTGTCAAGCATAGTGGTCCGCAAGGTTTCGGAGGATAGAGGTGTGTAGTGAGGACTGTACTCGCCAATCTTCTTCACCATCGTTTTGAAGTAGTCGGACCTATTTATCATTTCAAAAAAAAAGAGGGTAAGTAATTAGAATGGCAAAATGGTGACCCGTGAATCGTGACTCGTGAGACATGATGATGAAATCATGTGAGTGAAATACGTACCGTGCCACACGAAAAGCAATGTGGTCATGAAAAAAGAAGCGGGCCACCGCGGCATCAACCTCCTCCTTCTTTTTGGGATCCCAATTCCCCTCCAGAGTACTTTGCCGACGAGAGAGAGAGAGGGTGGACTAGGTTGCGGCATTGAGAAGGTGGCTTGTGTGAAGCCTCGAGTAGTGCCACGAGGAGGACGTGATAGAGGGGTAGATGAAGATGCACCACCACCCGATGTAGAACCTGATGTTTGGGTTGGAGTGACATAAGTGTTGGGATCCACTCCACGCACCCTTTGGCTTGCACTCAAAGCTTGATGGGCGGCAAGCTTTGCAAGAAGCTCCTTTCTTATCTCCGGTGTGATCCGCTCACAAAATTTCACCTCATGACTGGGCTCATGCAACAAATGGGCCCTCACCCTATTGGCCCCACCCACACGCTTATATGGGCAAAGCTTGCATGTCCATGGACGTGCACCCCCGCATGAGTAGGAGGCTCGAAGTTGACCTCATCCCACCATGACCACCCATCCGTTCTACTCCTACTGACCGCACGAGAAGAGGATGCCATGAATAGTTAGTAACTTAGTAGTAGTCTAGTAGGAGAGGGTGGAGAGAGCTTTGAGGGTAGAGTAGGAGAAGAAGTAGAGGGAAGATTGAAGTAGTCTAGTAGGAGAGGGTGGAGAGGAAGGTGGTGGAGTAGGAGAGGGTGGAGAGGAAGGTGTTGGAAGGCGTGAGTAGAAGAGGAGTAGCTTGCAGCCCATTATATAGCATATGGCAGCTCTCTCTCTCTCTCTCTCTCTCTCTCAAACTCTCAAACGGCCAGCCGCCAACGGCTAGTAGCCGTTACCTGAAAAAAAAACGGCAGGAATTTGTAGCCGTTGCAGAATTTGTAGTTGTTGCAGACGTCCCCCCGTCCTCGGCTGACAACGTCCCCCCGTCCCCCTGGGCGGGGACGCCCGTCCCCTGGTCACGTCCCGTCCGTTCCGTCCCCTAGGCCATCCCGCTGCCGTCACGCAAATGCCGTTAGTCGGGATGGCGTTCCCATGTCCCACGTGGGCGTCCCGCCGTCCCCCTGTCACTATGCCTTTACCAAGAGCAAGCTCCTACCTCTCCCGCACATTCACAGAGAAGCCTTGTTTCGAGGCTCCGCAATTTTATCCTGGGAAACACATAGTCAGAAGAACCACAACCTAGGGCAAGAGGTATGGACCATCCACAAGAAAGTGGGCCCACGCCGTCTCTAGATCCTAGAGCGGAATTAGGGTAGAGTAAAAGCCATTTGACCTAGACTAAACCACCAGGACAATAAATGCAACAACAATCTACAAGTCAACAGTAAAAGGAAGCTTAGACAAATGCAACAACAGTCCACAAGTCAACAGTAAAAGGAAGTTCAGATAGACCTACATCTTATGCCTTACAAAATCATCAACAAGGATGACACTGCCCAAAGGCAAGCCAACTAGGATGTGTGTGAGAACATACAAAGTCTGAATCTATCCTAGGATGCAGAACTGTGCATCTTTGCTAAGGCTTGAAATGGAGACATAAATCAGTTAAGTGGTATCAACTTAAAGCTAGCCCTTGCATTTGGAGCTTCTAGTATACCTTCTAGATGGTCTATATGAGGAATTGATTCGGCTGGAGTTAAAGCGCTACATTGAATTAAACTAGAACAAGAAATAACATCTGTGCCACAAGATTCAAAGAAGTTAAAAGGTTCTTGGTGCCTTGAGACTCACATCAGACAGGCGTTTCTGTGCCAACACATACATCATCAAACTGATGTAGATCAGTGCAGCATTGCATGGAGCATCTAGTAAAAATCAGTGTCTCAACACCAGTCAGCCAGCCAGATCGTAGCCCAGTGTAAGTGGTATCAACTTAAAGCTAGCCCTTGCATTTGGAGCTTCTAGTATACCTTCTAGATGGTCTACATGAGGAATTGATTTGGCTGGAGTTAAAGCCCTACATTGAGTTAAACTAGAACAAGAAATAACATCTGTGCCACAAGATTCAAAGCAGTTAAAGGTTCTTGGTGCCTTGAGACTCACATCAGACAGGCGTTTCTGTGCCAACACATACATCATCAAACTGATGTAGATCAGTGCAGCATTGCATGGAGCATCTAGTAAAAATCAGCGTCTCAACACCAGTCAGCCAGCCAGATTGTAGCCCAGTGTATCCCCTGAACACCAGTCAGCCGGCCAGATCGCAGCCCAGTGTAGCCTCAGGCCATCATCGAGCTCTCACAAGTTCTGAGCCTTCTTGGCAGCTGATTTACTGTGGAAGTTCTGATGTGTAGTAGTAAGGAGAGCAACTCGTAAGCTTCACCACTGGCCTCCTTGACAGTTGGTATCACCAAGGCGAAACTTCAAGGCAAGATACGACAAGTTTGGATGTGTTACAAGGTTGACCTTTCAAGCTAGAACGAAATTTGAGACCTAGCTGGGCATGTTGTGTATGGTGATGCATATGCTAGGGCTCAAAGGGAGAACATTTTGTAAGCCTTGCAAACTTGTTTTACGAGCTTAACAATTGGCCTAGTGGTCATAAAAAAAAAACAATGGCAAGAGCGTTTCATGAGCAACACTAGCAGTTCACTGTGCAACAAACTAGAACTACGGCCTACAAAAACATATCTGCAACCAGTGAAACTACAGTTTTAGTAGGACCAATGTACTTGTACCTCAACAATTGCAAGTGCAGCAAGCCGGAATCAAATCGGAAAGTTTCCAAAAGTCAGAAGCTTATGGGAAGGACACAAATGTGTCACAATATCCACATGCAAAAGGCAAAGAAAATGTTTCATAAATTCAAGAAACCATCAAGTAGCTGCATCAGCGTTTCAGCAGGAATGCATGCACTTGGCAGGCTCTTTTCTTCTTGGCGTGCGTGCAACCGGAGGAGTTGCATCACAGTGCACTCAGCAGGCTCTTTTCTTCTTGGCGCGTGTGCAACCAGTTCAGCGCAGATCATCAAGCCGACAGTTGTAGGCGAGAAGGCATGATAGACCAACGTGAAGGCAACAAATTCGTTTTTCCTCTAAAGCATGTTTTTAAGCTCTGTATAGCACGTTTTTTTTAAAGCTCAGCACGATGACTCCAGTGCGTAGATCTGCTAATGACTGCAATGCACATTGAGTTGTACAGACCAACGCACGAGAAGCAGATCTTGGTTCTTTCATGCCCATTCATCCTTAGCATCAACTTTAGCAAGGCTTCATTGCTTGGTAAGCTCAGCTACTAGCACTTAGCAATGCATTGATATCAGCTTGATTGAGCACTTCAGCACAGCTTGGCACCCATTTCCATCAAGCTTTAGGGTTCTTTTGCTCATCCTCTTCTCACACCCCTTGTCCAGCCACACTATGTCTGCACTCTCCAGGCCACTCCACACTTTCTCAGCCATCACAGTGGACAGATTTGGGTTCACACATATTTGCAAGAGGCTGTTCACACGTAGCGCTGAACAGATTTGAGTTTATGGCTTGTTCACACGCTGTGTGGTAGGTTCGCACGCATTGAGGCAATGGTTGGACATGTATTGAGTATTGTTGGGTGGTATTCACGCACGCTCTACATTTGCATTTGATTTTCGCATGTTAGTGGGGTTCACGCGCGGTCATGGGCTATTCGTAGTACTACATTTGCATTTGATTTGAGCATGTTAGTGGTGTTTGTTAGAAATTTTGCATCTCAGTGTTATGGGGCTTCTGTATTTTATGGGTTTTTACCTATTTTAGTAAGTCGTGGGCTGTCGGCGAGCTCTAGGAGTAGTCGGCCAGTTCCTCACAGCACTATAAAAGGGGCCTCCCCATTATTCACTTCTGTAACCAATCCAAGCACACTGCAACACTTCTCTTGCTTGCTACATAGTTGTTTGCATGCATCGCATTTGTGCATTCGCATGCGAGTTTACAAAGTTTGCTAAAGAATGCTTCAACCTCGGAAAGAGTTGCATTTCGTGACCTTATAATGTATGCATAAAATCATGAAACTTATGATTAGATTACTAGTGAATAAGGAACAAAGAGGCAGCATTGCACAAATTGAGATCTACAACTTTGACTAATACAAGAAACTTGAAAGTTGAAACTTGAAACAAGCGAACATCTTAGGCTACAGCTTGGTGCAATAGATAATAGAAACAAAAAACATCTACGATGGAAACAAATGGAGCATCTGAACAATTAGCTGAAAGCATAAAAGAGTGAAAAAGAGAGAGGTCGGTGGGGCCACTAAAAAAGACAGAGATTGTCAATGATCATTCTTCATCCTTCTCGTTGGAGGAAGATGAAGTGTCCTCAGCACAGTCTCTTGTTGCTCTTCAATGGAAGGTCCTTTTGCATGCATGTTCTCTATACCATCATCCTCTCTACTCTCCTAAATCTCTTGCAAGGTAATGAGTCTATCATCATCTTTCTCGTTGTTAATCATATTTGAAGTCACCTCAAGTTTCTCATAGCCTCTAGCCTTGAGTTTGGATATGAGAAGAAAGATTAGTGTTTTTGTGCACCAACTTGTCAGTGTTTGAGGGCTTCAACTTGTTTCTTTTTTTGGTAGGTATGCAAGAGAAGGTGCTCTAGTTTCTCTCACATAGTGAAGCTGTGCTCCCTTGAGAAAGTATGCGAATGGTAAGTTTCTGCAATTTAGGTGTGCTTGCACCATGGGACTCCCACCACTTCACCTTCATGCATTCTACTCTCATCCAATGCAAGAGGCCAAGAAAAAGTACCCTTTTTTAATTTGTAATCATCCAACTCATCAGTCAAGTCTCCTTGTGCTTTTACATCTCCACATGTACAGCGCTCTATAACAGGCATCCAACCATTGTGCACCTCTGCATTGGATATGAGAAGAAAGATTAGTGTTTATGTACACCTGTTGGTGTTGGACTCACACACTCACACACACAGAAACTTGCACATTAGGGTTAGGTGTAGGAAGAAGCAGCTCACACAGAAATGAGAGAGAGAGAGAGCCAAAAGTGTGGTTGCCACAAAATGCAAGTCAACCCTTGCATGTGTGTCACATCCATATAATCAGACCACATTTGGAGGCCCCACGTCCACAATTGCAGCTTTAAGCGGTTGATAGATGTAGTCTGTTGTGTGAGCCTTAGATGAACTATCTATACTTGTCAAAAAGGTGGTGCCAAGGCAACAAGAAACCAAAATATTTATGAGAGGTCGTCGCCATCACAAAGTATAGTACACCCATACTTCACCCATGCAGCCGTAAAGGGCTCCAACTCCCTCTCAATGTTTGCCACTTCCTCTCTCAACTCCTTTGTGCGCAATGTCTCGTAGGATGGAGGCTTGAAGCTTGGACTTGCCTCTGCTACTGCTTTCAACATATTGGTGAAAGTTGGCTTTCGTGCATGATCAAAGGCAACATTGCACTCAAAAAAGTATTGCCTAACGGATCTTCTTGCTTTATCATGTTGCACTTTAGACCAACTTTTCTGCAAAGCCCCTTGCTTTCCCTTCGCCATAGAGACGGTAGGAATGCGATGCGAGCTAGCGGGTTAAGACACATTACTTGTGGCGGGCTAAGATCTTTGAGAGGTTGGACCGGCAGGTGAGGTAGGAGATGAGTCTACAGCGGAAGGGGGTTGCTTGTCAGCATCTTGTTGAGTTTTGTGGCGAGCTCTTTTTGCTCGCCGAATTGCCTCCGGACCTCCACCCAAGCTCACAATGATGTCGTTTGGATGTCAGCACTGCATACGGCAACACCTTTCCCCAGAATGTTCAAGAGATGGACTTTCAATCGTGGAGCACTTCCGGTATATTCGTTGTGACAATGCTTGCATATCCATCTCTTGGAGCCGCCCGATCCCCACTTATCGAAGGTGATGTCCACTTGCTCCCATTCAAGAAGTTTCTTCCGTCCCATTGCTGAAATCGAGAAAGAAATTGAAGAGAAAGAGAGGAGTTTGAAATTTGGGGAAGTTAAAGAAGATGCCTGAAATTTGTGAAATTAAGCTGAAAATTAGGGATTTTGAGCAAAATTCTGAAATTTTGGCCACATTGTGAGAAACCCTAAAATTTGGGGGAAAAAATTAGGGTGGAAAAAAGGGGAAAATTTTAGGGTTTGTAAAATTGGGGGAAAATCTATGCAATTAGAGGATGGAGTTGCTCAAAATTGGGGCAATTCCGAGAAACAACTAAAAATTGGGGCTAATTCTGTAATTGGGAAAAAATTGAAATTAGGGTTTGCAAATTGGGAGAAATTAATTCAGCTGAGAATGATATGGGGATGAAGAGGAAGAATAGAAGAGGAGGAGAAGAAGATGAGGAAAGAAAGAGAAGAAGAAGAAGAAAGAAGAAGAAGAAGAAGAAGAAGGGGACGGGGGGATGGGGGTGGTGCACAGTGCAGGGGGGGCAAGACAGACGGGCGGTTGTGACAAAGGAGGGAGGCGAAGAGGCATAGGCGGGAAGGAAGAGGGAAGAGGTGAAGAGGCGTAGGCGGGAAGAAGAGGCCCTTTGCAAGTTCGCAAGGAGAGCGACTATTCTTCTAGGATTTCTATTTATGGAGATATCGTTGATATGACCACTACTCTTAGTATTCATAGCATTCTTGGCAGCATTCATGTGGATAGAGTTCTTGTATTTGAGCAATTAGAGATAGTGTATGAGAGTAGTGATGGTTTTTCTTAGGTTAGACCTCATAGGAGAGGTAGGATTGTGCATATGGATCTAGAGAGCTTTATATTTGATTTGGACATTTTCTTGGAGATAGACCCTACCTATGAGGATGACCTTAGTGATATTAGAGATTTTGGGAATAGTGATTTTATGGAGGATACTACTTATCTTTCATGTGTAGATACTTTGTCAGTGTTCTGTGATGATGATGCTTATGGGGATCCTATTGATCATGTCTTTGCTTTGGGGAACCACACATATGCACAGAGTTTCACACATGAGAGCATGTTAAATATTTTGGATCGTGCCTATACACACGTTGATGCAGTGGATCATGCCCAAGATGATTCGAGCTATGCTATAGTGGATGACGGGATTGATTCACATGAGTTCCTGCACGATGCCGACTTTGAGATGTGTTTCTTCTGTGTCTATGGTTGTCTACACGACCCTAGTTTCTTTGGAGCCAGGACATTCATCTTTGGGTGCATCATATGCCACTTGGGATGTATGGTAGTTGATTACATGGCATACCATTCTGATGCACTTTGCGACATCTCTTGGTTTTGATCTACATGGACCATTTGACATTCCAGTTAGGAGTTTTGCTTCCATTTGGCGAATATTTTTAGTCACGAGGATGGGCTTATGAGCTATCCCTCAGGCTTGAGCTTTCCTTTTGACCCAAGAATTCATAATATATACTTCATTTATCATTTGACCCAGGAGGATTCATACCTAGCCTTGTCATCGACATTGGCTTCTTGCACTATACTTTTGACCTTGGGAGATAAACGGCTACTTTCATCATCGATAGTGGTCTCTCACACTTTCCATTTGATCCAGGTGGGAGATTGCTTAGTTTCATCATCGACGGGGGGCTCTTATTCTTTCCATTTGACCCTTGGGGTTATACTCCTCATGTTTTGGTATTTGGGTCTTTCATGACAGTCAGTGACTTGGTCATGATTTTTTGGCTTTCATATATACAGCCTTTTGTATACATTTGATTTTTGCATGACCATCCTTTGATTTTGAGGATGAAATCATTATAGGAGGGGATTGTTTGTAATGAAGCAACAACTTTAGATTAGGTCTAGGACCTTTGTCATGGGCTCAAGTATAAAAGGGGGCTCATGGACTACTATTGTACCTTTTGATATCTTTTTGACATCTTTTGATATTGGTCATCTTGACTCTTGGAGCCTCATGGCTTTCATACCTTGGCTTGTGGAAGGCTATTTTCATCCTCCTAACTCACTTAGGCATCATGGTCATTGTATGAGATTATTCCTTAATCTTGTATTAATCCATAGTGTTCGTCTCTAATCTCAGCTTTATGATCACTCCATTTCATCTGCTCCATGGACTGCCAATAGAATATCATGCCTAGTAAACACGCCTAGCCACAGTGGGGAGGTCGGGTCTGGGATAGGTGAATCGTGATAGCCACTCCTGAGGAATAGCAGAGTCGATGTTGATGCTGAGCCTGTCTCTACCCCAAGCCTCTCTCTTGAACATCCGGGGGTAACTGCCTTTGTAAAAACCAATCTCCAACAGACTTGGCAGGTCCTATGCTCAATGCGTCCCATGATACATGAGGTCGGGCAATATATGCCCACTAGGTAAACGAATTAGGGGGTTTGAGATCAATGGTTGCTGAAGACTCTCTTCTAAGGCTACCGGAGCTCGTTGCCTAAAGGCTGGCTTGAGGTGATCACAAGCTTGGAGTAAATTGGCTGCAAATCTGTCCTCAAAAGTTGGGCTAAGTCCGCAGGCCTGCATCTCTGTGAAGATCCATTTGGTACTCTGTGGCCAAGGGCCCCTAAGACTTGGGGTGCGGGCTGAAATCGGGGCCAAGAGGAAGTCCTTCCAAGGCTCACCACCGGGAAGGAGTCCTTTGACAATCAGCTTGCCCAACAGGACGCGGCTCTGAATAGTAGGGTCAATGATCCCTAGGCCCCTCTACGTCGTGGCTGAATGATCACTCTCCATGCCACCTTGGCCTTGGCACGCTTCCCGTCACTGTTGGCCCACACGAAGTTTCAGATCAATTGCTGTACCTGACCAATACATGCTCGGGAGAAGGCCCAACAAGAAGTATTGTACCACATGGTGGCAAGAAGGACCCGGTTCGCCACCACCACTCTACCAGCTAGGGAGAGCTGCACAGAACTCTAGTACAAAAGCTTCTTCCGAATGCTTAGAAGAATAGGGGCGAGCTGTTGCTCCGGAGAGATATCGATGCCCACTTGACATCCAAGATAGCGAACTGGAGTGTCCCCTTGGGATCCATTGGAAAGCCTCAAGCGAGCGCCAAGTCAGGGCGGGTGCAGAGCCTACCCAGAAACCACACGACTTGTGCCAATTGATCTGCGCTCTTGATGCGCGACAAAAGATCTCGATCACCTTTGCGAATCTCTAGAGATTCCCCACATCTCCTGATAGGTAAGTTGCTGTGTCATCTGCAAATTCGGAGTCCAACAGCTCCTCCCAAGTGCAGACGGGGAGACGTAATCCCTGGAGCCTCGTCTCCTGAGTTGAGAGAAAACTGCTCATGGCCTTGGCGACGAATAGGAAAGGTAAGGTGCCAGAGGACAGCCGTGCCAGACCGAGCGAGAAAGGGGGAATCCGTCGCCACGGGTTCCCTAAATGAGAACCTGACTGTGAGAGGCTGTGTAAAGTCTTGAAACACCATGGATCCACTCCACGGGGATTCCCATCCGGCTCATCGTGCCCTCCAGAAAACTCCAATCAACCCTATCATAAACTTTCTCAAAGTCTAGGAGTAGCACTATGAGGTCCTGTTGTTGCATCTTGGTCGAAGCTGTCGCCTCCTAGAAGGTGAAGATGTTGTCTAGAATGCTCCGATGCTGAACAAAACCAGTGTGTGTCATGGATCAAGTCAAGGAGGAAAGGTTGAAATCTCCTGCTGATGGCCTTGGCCAAGATCTTGTAGGCGGTCCCAAGAAGGGTGATGGGTCTCCACTGCCGGATCTCCAATTTGTCACCACCCTCCTTAGGAATCAAGTGTATTAAACCTTGTGAAAGCCTCTCTAGCATGGGACCTGTGGTCATAATCTCATTGAAGGCAGCTGGAAGGCCGCCTTCCATGAGGTCCCAGTGGAAAAGAAAGAAAGAACTGGAAGCCCGTCTGCCCCAGGCATTTGCCCCTAAGAAGAGCCATCAATGCCTCCTCTGCAGTGAAGGGAGTCAATAAGAAGGACCGAGGAGCGGGGGGGAACCACCTCTCTCGTGTGCTTCCAGACCCTCTCGCGCACGTCTATCACCTGTGGGGATAATGGGGCACCCGTGGGGAGAGATTAGAAAAAATTAGCGGCGATGACTCTTACACTGGCGGGCGGGGGGGGGGGCGGGGGGGTCAGAAACAGTAGCTCCATCCTGGCTTGCAACGTGTGAACACCCTCTCCTTTTGTGAGGGCTTGCTATCTCAAAGAAGTCCCCCGTGACTCTATTGTCCAAAAGGAAGCTCTGGCATGGTACTTGTACTCCACCCTTCACTCCTCGATGGATCTGATCTCCGTACGGGCGACAACAAGCTGACCCTCAATCCAAGGGCTATCGGGGGAACTCTCCTGAAGCCACTAAAGAGAAGCAAGTCCCCTCCTCAGACTCCTCTCTTGCTCATGAAATCCCTCTTATCTGCTCTGAGCTGTCTCCTACAAAAAGCTGCTGATCTCACCAAGGTCCACATCCAAGGTGCACGCGGCAGAGCCTAAAATAAATTCCAGTCCTGCCTATATCCGCTCTATCCTGCTCTGCAGATCTAGGGATCTTGTATAAGGTTTTCTAGAATCCTAGAGCTCGCGTGCCTGTCTGGCCTCTAGGTTTCCTCTAAGGACAGAATAACTGGAGCGTGATCTGAAAAAGTAGTGCCCGCAAAGATGCCGATCATGCCCCCACGGCTGCAAGCCCACTCATCCACATAAAACCTGTTAAAGTCGAGAGAGGTTGGGGCTGGTGCTCCTCCTATCAGACCGCGAGAAGCACAGGCTCCCAGGGCTGTGCCCAAACTCTGGAAGATGCCAAGGATCCTGTCCCCTGAGTGCCAGTATCAAGTCCTCCCATGTAGAGTACTCTGCGCCTGAGATTGTGACTGTGCCTCCTGCAAGTCTGTCCGCTGCTGCCTCAATCGTGTTATAGTCTCCACCCATGCACCAAAAGTCAACCTGAGGAAGGGCCTAACGGATTGTGCTCCAGAAGATGTTTTTACCTGTTGCAAAGCTCGGGGCATAAACATTGAGGAAGCCCCTCGGCCTCGTCTAGCCTAGGGACCATTGGCGACAGGCCCAGCACGCAGTTTTGGAGATTGGCAGGCCTTTTGCAGTCTCCCGGAGGAGATCCAGGCCGAGAGGCGGCTAAGTCATTTCAGAGGGGGGCTGATTATGAGGGATGACATTCAGGAGGCTCTCACTGAGGAGTGGTTCACGCCTTTTGAGCCAACGGCCCCACGGTGGATGGGAGCCTTTACACAGTTGGAGATCTTGATTGATGTCAGAGCTTGCACTGAGGATGGTAGATGCCTCTACTATGAGAGGCATGATGAGGGCAGACTTCAGAGAGTGGAGGCAGAGTCGCCTTTGGTTGCAGAGTGCATCTTTCAGAGAATACGGGTAGTGGCCACCGCTTCTCGGAAGTGGCATATTGATCCAGACCCTGCAGATGTGGACTCTGATTGGTGCATATGGGCATATGCACCAATCAGAGTCCATATGCCCATATGCAGCATATGCATATGGGCATATGCTAAGCGTCCCTTGGCCCGGCTCCAGTGGGACCCTGGCGAGTACAAGTGGCATGAGCTTTATGCGTCCCCCGAGGCCACAGAGATCACCTTTTTCCAGTACACTGTTCGGTTGGGGAGGCATATTTTGACTGCGAGGAGGACGGTCTCTCCAGCTGCATTGGAGCATTGGCGGCTATACAGGGACTCTCA
This sequence comes from Cibotium barometz, assembly GCF_041138505.1. Classification (NCBI taxonomy): domain Eukaryota; kingdom Viridiplantae; phylum Streptophyta; class Polypodiopsida; order Cyatheales; family Cibotiaceae; genus Cibotium; species Cibotium barometz. The sequence continues at coordinate 8,258,539 of NC_141052.1, read as the reverse complement.
CAGGAGTTCCTAGAGGATTTTTGGACCAGGCTCTGGGCTAGCAGACAGGCACGCAGGATCTCGGCTTTCCAGTGGCTGGTTGCCCACAGGGGCTCTGCAGTTGGCACCTGGCTTGTCTACAATGGCCTTCCGCCGGCCTGCGTCCGATGCGGCCACCCATTGGAGACACAGCGACATTGCCTATGGGACTGTCCACACGCGCAGCAGATTTGGCTGAGGATTCTACGCAATTTGGCCCCCCTCTCTCCAGAGGGAATGTATACGTGGGGAGCCGCTGCTTGGTCGACTTCGTCAGGGCTAGCTCTGGGATACGAGATGGAGCAGGCCAGCCAGGCCATCAGATTCATTGGGGGCCAGCCTCGCCTTGTTCCTTCACCGGATTTCTCAACAGCCGGCTAGACACAGGAGAGGGATTTACGATGGGAGCTCCTCAGCAGCCTCACCATATGGTTCACCTGGAGAGCCCGTTGTTTCAGGGCCTTTGAGGGGAGACTGGAGCCACCAGCAGAGACTGTTCGGGCTATCTGGCAGGAGTTGATTCACACCCTGCGAGGCCAGTATGACCGCATCCAGGGCGACCAGGATCGAGCGATCTTGCGACGCCAGGCCTTCCACACCACTTGGCGCAGCGGCCCTTTCTATACTCTACACACGGATACCCCCCACTTGCACTACAGGCCACCTGTTTGGATTTCCCCCCCTCCTATTGTATGATATAGCCTCTCAGTTATTTGTACTTTTCTGCACCTAGGGAGAGTCTCCCTAGCTGCCTTGATTGGATCTCTGCTCTGCCTTCTTATGGGCAGGAGAGGGTTTGTAGCCCATTGGGCTTTTTTCTTTTTATAACTAACGAAAGGATCTTTTCATGGGAAAAAAAAATAATGTCCATTGTTGGTATTAGTTAAGTGCTCTAAAAATGTGTATTTTGTCTTCCGATTTGTAGGCCTCATGTAGGGAGCAGTTACAGAAGTCAACCTATCTTTGGTCCTTAGTGCAATGTATATGATCTTGGGATTATGTGGTTTCAACTTTCATCTTTCATGCTTAAGTGTGCAAAATTAAATTACTAGTTAATTATCCCAAGATTTATGCTCCCCATTATAGACTCCATTGAGCACAGTGCAAAAAATTGTTTGACAAACAAATAGGCACAATCCAAGGAGGAGGTTGCTTCAATGATCATGGAGAAGACACGCATGCGAGTGTCTCGACTCCCTTTATTTCTTTGGTTAGTTGCACACTGAGAGTGGACGATTGCATCGAGCCGACATGTATACTTTGTTGTGGAACCTTGGAAGCCAAGTAAGTGATCCATAAAAGAACCTCACACCAAACTATGCCTAGCATATGCATGAGTCAGTGGAATGGTAGAAATTCCTGAACAAAGGGTGTAGAACAACAAGGTTTCCAGCCATGCATGTGCGGAAGAATCTTCAAAGCCGTACGTTGAGTTGCCCCCCCCCCCCCCCCTACTTGAGCTCTGCACCCTTCCGCTTCCCTGTGCTATTTCGTCTCTTTCGTTTTCCTCCAGCAGTGCCCTCAGCTAGTCGGCAGTTTTTTTTGGCAAGTCTCAGCCTCTGCTAGTCTTCGCCCCGAGGAAGACTCCATTGCAACCGCTCCGTCATCCCCAACTGAGGCCACCATTACTTGCTCATCTTTTTCTGAAGCAGACCTGCAGCTTCTCGTTAGGATTGTTGCATCCCTAGAGGCCTCCACTCTGGTATGCAAGACCCTACGCGTGGACAACTCAGAGATCTTCTTCAGGCCAACCTCCTTGGTGGACCTGCAAAGATCACAGACATTCATCCTCTAGGGCGTGGCTACTACCAAATTGAGTTAAGACTCTCCATAGGCGTCAGATCTTGTCATGGAGCTAAGCCCCGTTACATTGCATATGGCTCAGGCCTTCTTTGTGCCGTGGTAGTGCGGCTTCGACCCCGCATCCGACCCTCTCGCTGGCGTTTCAGGCTTTCCCATGACAGTCTCCTTCCCCGGCCTCAAGAAGGAATATCTTCCTCTTCTCCTGGTGATCAGTGGAGCCATTGGGAGAGTGATGGAATCCCCACCCACGCATAGTCGACTAGGATTCCATCCCTCTGCATCTGTATCGCCTCGCCGGAGACAGTGCCCCATGTCGTATCCATTCCTTGCCTTTGGGGAGACCCCATCATTCAACCAGTGGAGCACTCAGGTCGCTCCCGCCCACCCCCCTCAACATCCTCCCCCCGACCCCCCCACCCCCTTCCTCCTCCTCCTCCTCCATCCTCTCCTCCAACTCTTCCCGCAGCAATCCCCTCTGCCCCGTTCTCTTCCTCTAAGCCCGCTCTCCCCCCTCCCTCCACCTCTCCAGAGCACTCCCCTCGCCCTCTAGCAGCACCCGACCCGGAGTGGAGATAGCCGAGAAGCTCCGTCCACCGCCTGATTCATCGATTGAGTCTCCAGGTGGGCTCCCCAGGATCTTGGGGCTGCCTGTGGATTACAGTTTCTTTCGATGCCTTCTAGCTCCCTCCGCCTCTCTACAGCACTCTCGTTGCCCTCTGGCAGCACCCGACCCGAAGCGGAGATAGTCAAGAAGCTCCCTCCACCGCTTGATTCATCGATTCTCAGAGCCGGCATCGCCACGTTCCCGGTGAGGGCTCTCCCGCCAAAGTCTCCAGGTGAGCTTCCCAGGACCTTGGAGCTGCGTGTGGATTACAGTTTCTTCCGATGCATTCCAGCACAAGGGACATATATTTTTGAGAAGACAGTAGCTCCTATTCGGATATGTGTGGTGTTTCATCACTCCAGACCTTCTACGCCCGAGAGTGGCACGATGATCCTCTCCTTTCCCTTGAGTGCAGCCCCAGAGATGGAGTGGGATTTAGAGTCGGTGGCTGCCACCATCCAGGGGCAGGCAGTAGAGCTCTCACATCATCTTCACGATCTACGCATCGCTGACATGCTCACCCACCTCTAGCCATTGGCTAGGATGGAGCTTGGAGAGACCAGGACTGGGAGGTGGCCTCCACCCAGAGGTGCTACTCTTTCTGTTCCTTCATATTTCAGTCGTTGTACCCCTCCCCCCCTTCTTCCAAATACCTCCATTGTGATCGATGGAGTTCTGAGTATGCCTACTCTCGTGCGCTCATGCCTACTCTCGTGCGCTCGGAGAGAGTAGCGACACATGGAGGGCAAGATCCATGCCCACTTGGCATGCCTTCGCCCCATGACTGATTGTGATTATTCCCAATCTAAACCCACGCCCAAGACACTTCGAGTGGAGGGCAGTTCCAATAGTTCCGCCTCCCATAAGAGATTGATATGCAGATAGCCTCATGGAACATTCACGGTTTAGGGGAGCCTCGGTGCTTTCAGAGGCGAGGCGTCCTTAGAGGAGAGCTTCATAGAGCTACAGTTGGGGGACCCATCGACATTCTTTTCCTCCAGGAGCACCACCTTTCCGAGGGGCATACCCACCGCTGCGGGAAGATTTTACCATGCAAGAGTCACAATTTTTGGTCTCCCTCTTTCCCTGCCTCAGGGACGCAGGGAGGAGTTTGTATTTCTGTCAGTGAGCAACTCCTGCTGGCAATGAACGGCTCACATGTCATAGTCTCTGGGTGAGCACAGAGGGTTACCATTATGATTGGAGAGGATTGCGTAACCCAGCATATGACCCTGCTCTGTGCGTACCGCGGGGCTCCAGATGAGCGGCTGTCTGGCCCGCTCCTCCTCACAAGTGGGAGGTCTCTGAGAAAGCCCTGGTCTCAGCAACTCCCAAGCTCGCAGGATACTCAAGGCAAATCTGTCCTCCCATCCTCTACTAAGGCTTGTCCTCCTCATCTCTGTGAAGATCCACCGTATCTCTGGTGTCCAAGTGTCCCCTGCTGGGGGAGCTCTAGCCTGCAGCCGCTGAAAAAGAAGCTCTTTCCAAGGCTCAGCACCTGGAAGCAGCCCCCGAACAATAAGCTTCCCCAACAAGTTTCTACTCTAATCAGCTGGATCTATAATGCCCAAGCCCCCCTGGGCCAGCGGAAGAGTATTAACTGCCCAAGCAACCTTAGCCCGGGCTGGCTGACCATCCCACCCAGACCAAAGAAAGTTCCTGATCAGCCTCTGTACCTGGCTGATGCAAGAGCTCGAGAAAATCCAACAAGACGTGATATACCACATAGTCGCTAAAAGCACCTGATTTGTCACCACCACCCTCCCAGCCAAGGAAAGCCGAGCTGTACTCCAATATAAAAGCTTCTTCCGAATGCTTAGAAGAAGCGGGGCGATCTACTGCTCAGGTGACAAATCACGTTCAATCTGGCATCCCAGATACCGCACTGCTGTGCGAGGAGGAATCCATCTAAAACCCAGGTCTAGGCTCCATGCAGGAGTGGGGGCGCTACTGATCCAAAAAGCCACTCTCTTGCGCCAATTGATCAATGCTCCCGAAGCCACACCAAAAACCTGTAGAGATTGCTCTGCCCTCTGTAGATTGGCCTCTCGGCCATGCAAAAACAATCCCGTGTCATCAGCAAACTCAGAATCAAGCAAGTCCTCACCCCGGACTGGAAGCTGGAGTCCTCTCAAACCAACCTCCTCTGTTGTCAGATACATGCTCATAGCCTCTGCAAAGAAAAGAAAAAGGAACGGAGCGAGAGGGCATCCCTGACGGACTGATCTGGTCAGCTCAAAACTCGGCCCCCGTCCTCCTGTCATCAACACCTGGCTACAAGCTGTGGAATATAGAGCCGCCACCCCTCGAATCCAGTCTGGCTCAAAACCCAGGCGAAGCATCGTGCCCTCCAAAAAAACCCAGTCGACTCTATATATGCCTCCTCAAAATCGAGAAGCATAACGACCAAGTCCTCGCCCAGAAATCTAGCTTGGACCGTCGCCTCCCAGAAGGTGAAAATGTTGTCAAGGATAGTGCGCTCCTTGACAAATCCTGTCTAGGTAGCATGAATCAAATCCCCAAGGAAGGGCTGGATCCTCAAACTCAAGGCCTTGGCTAGGACCTTGTAGACAGTATTGAGAATCGTAATAGGCCTCCACTGCCGAATATCATCTGACACTCCCTCCCCCTTGGGGATAAGAAAGATCAAGCCCTCTGAAAAACTCTGTGGCATCACCCCAATGTCCAAAACACGCTGAAAACCCTTGCGGAGGCCTGGCCCCAAAAGGTTCCAATAGCGCATAAAAAAGGCAGGCGTCAATCCATGCTCCCCAGGGCAACTATGACACGGGAGGGCCCTCAAAGCCTCACCAAGCTCATCCTCTGAAAGGGGCTCACCCAAAGCTGTGCGCATACGATCTGTGACCCTCCTCTGCACATGGGCCCACACAGTCTGTCTGCAAGCAACTGTCTGTCTGCAAGCATCACGTGCCTCCGTGGCTGGCTCCACTGAAAGCAGGTCTCTGTAGAACTCAGTGGCAATAGCTCTAATCTCCTCGGGCTCAGTGGCTAACGATCCGTCCTGCCTCCTGAGCTGGCGTACTCCTGCTCGAGATGGTGGGATTCGGTGATCTCAAAAAACCCCCCAGTCACTCTATCACCAAGCTGAGTCCATTGAGAGGCCTGGCGATGATAGTAAAACTCGTGTCTTTGCTCCTCTGCCTCTCTAACCTCCTGGCGTGCCTGGCTCAGCTGGGACGCCACCCACTCACATGGAGGCTGCTGCTCCTGACGGCGCTGGAGCGAAGCAAGGCTACGTCTCAAGCGACGCTCCCACTCTTGTGTCTCTCCCAGCCGTGTCAAGGCTGTAGCGTGCAAAAAAGAGCTGAGCTCGATGAGCCCTTGGGCACACTGGCCTGCTGCATCTAGGTCAGAGCTCTGGCTATCCTGCCATATCCTCTCAAAGTCCTCAAAAAGACTGGGGTCTGTAAATATCCTCCCTGGGATCCTCAACTGCAAGCTGGTCTCCCGTGTCCTCTCCTCAAGAGTCAAAATAACTGGCGCATCGTCTGAGAAAGAGGTGCCAGCGAGAATGCCAACGGAGCCACCGCGCTCCCCGAACCTGTCGCCCACATAGAAGCGATCAATCCGTGATAGATTAGTCCCTCCCTGCCGGCGATCCGACCGAGAAAAACTAAGATTGTCTTGAGAACGGGAGAAAGCCTCATGCTGCTATGCATCAGTGATCCGCAGTGTCATACAAAATCGCTCCCAAGCTGCAAGCTCTGTGCCGTGCACTGTAACATGACTGCCTCCCACCCTATCGGCCGGGTCCTCAAGCATGTTGAAGTCTCCCCCAACACACCAATGTGCGGCCTCGGGCGATGCATCTGTAACAAGGGTCCAAAACTCTGCTCTGGCACTAGCATGATTGGGCGCATAGACATTGAGCACACCAATGTGCTCATCGTGCATCCTCAGAATTACATACTGCGCTCTACCAGGCACAGTGACCCCGCGATCCACAATGGCCTGCCGCCATGCATCCGCAATGACCATACATACTCCTCCTTGCCGACCCAAGGGGCCGAAACCTGCAGACCAAAAAGTGTCCCATCTACCAGGCATCACCGAACCATATCTCCAAATCCTGCTCTCACTCAAATGGTGCTCCTGCACCATCAGAATATCAATACTGCCCCCAACCAGGCATCTCTGAAGCTTTTGCCTCAAGCAACCACGATAACGTACATAGTGTGCACCGCCAAGGCCCTGTACATTCCATGAGATGATCCTCATGGATGACCTGCTAAGGTGGAGGCTGTCTCAGCCATACGGCGGGCCTTCGCAAGCGGCTTGGATGGAGAGTAATCCCCATCTGAGCGACTACGAATCTGCCCACCTGGTGTGCTACAAGAGTCTCGGACCAGGCGCTAGTGGCTGTGTCCCATAGCGACTGCCTCCCTCTCGGAGAAAGAATCCTCATGTATGCATACATAGCCAGGGTCTCGCGCTAGGTCTGCCACTATGCGAATCACCAAGTGTCGATTCCCGGAGGCATCCGCACTCCCGGTATCAAAGAAATGTGCCAACTCCCAGAGTTGGCCTACCATGTCTGTAATCTCCAAGTCGCTCACATGGTGAGAGAACTCAACTGCCTGTGTCTGCAAAATACTAAGAGCAAGATCTAGAGTCCACTCCCGGTCGCGAGTGCCGCAAAGAGAAGGAGAAGGCCACCGCTGAATCAAGTGCCTCCTCCCCTCGGGCCGGAAGTATCACCACATGAACTCTAATAGGTGCTGGCTCATGGGGGCCCTCCGCTCCAAATAGGCGTGTAAAGGAGTAGTCGAAAGCCTCCGAGCGCTGTCTAGTGTCGAGACTACTCAACCGACTGCGGATAGAGGATATCCGTGAAGCACGAATCGGCATGGTAGGTCTCCTCTGCAGTACACAAGCAAGGTCGGTGCTCAGTGCCCGCCGCACTGCAGGTGAGTGCCAGGGCATTGCCAGTGCCTCCCGGGGAGCTGAGACGAGCGGAGGGGAGGAGGGGGGGGAGAAGGGGGTGGGGAAGGAGACGCTGAAAATGCGGGAGCGGGAACGGGAGGAGGCGAGGGTGGAAGCGAGGCGGGAGGGGGGGACGGGGGAGGGGGGGTGGAGGTGAAGGGGGGGACGCTGGCATCTCCTGATCCTCAGTCTGCGCTGGGGTCTCCTCTTGGAGGGGAGCAAAGTTGTTCCTCACTGGAACCCAATGATGCTGAGGCTATGTCTGCTGCTGCGTCGGTCTCTGGGCATGCTGCTGTGGCTGTCTCCCTTTACGGTGCCCCTGTCCAGGCTGCCAATCAGAGGTCTCTGTTGGCTGAGCAGGTGTCCCGGAGGCTGCCTGCCGAGCAGCATCTGTGGACGGGCCATCGGAGGTCTGCTGCTGCGGTGAAGGTCAGGGTCTCCTGCGAGGGCAGGCCTTGGCCAGGTGGCCGACCTGCTTGCATATAAAACACTGGTTCGGGAGCCCCGAAAACTCCACTCTCTGATCGATCCATCCCCCCCCCCCCCCATCCTAGGTAACTGAATGACCTTCGGAAGGGAGGAGATGTCAGGAACCAATACTCTGATCGAAGGAAGGCCAGCTACTCTAGCCACCACTGAAGCTGCTGTGGGGCTAGTCTCAAGCACCGAGCCCCCCAATGATCCTATCCTAGTAAGGAGCGGAAGGTACTCGCGGCGAAGTCCAAGAAAGCAAACTGTGGCATGGAATAGGCGCTCTCCCTGCTCGGCCGCTGCTGGGTCGAAACCATGCTGCCAATGTTTGAAGAAGGCCCGAGCGCCCCTGATGTCAAGGGGACTCGTGGCTAGGACCTGGGCCACGCTCTGGGCTGTCTCGAACTCAATCTGGTAGTGTCCGCGGCCCAGTAACTGAACGTCGAGGATCTTGCTCACATCTGCAAGAAGGCGGGCCTGGAGAAGATCCTGGATCTCCCCTCTGCTGGGGCGGGTGCCAACTATACGGCAGATGGTGGAATGTACCTAGAGGTGTTCCACCTCTGCGGCGAGGCTCGTTTCCTCTCCTGGCGAAAGAGAAAGCCTGATGGGGGTATCCTCAGCAGGGGCGGGCGAGGGGGCTGCGGAAGAGTCCCTCTGAGGTGAGGCGGGAGGGGCCTCCATCAGAGTCTGAAGCTGAGTCGAGGGCGAAGCGGAGACGGGCAAGAACTAAGCTGCACGAAAATGGGGGGAAGCGCGGAGCGGGGAGGGAAAGACCGAAAGTGAGGAGGGGAGGGGCGGATGACGGAGGAGAGAAAAAGGGGGGGTGGGGGAGGGGGGGGGGAGGGGAGGGGAAGCGGGTAGTGGGAACGGCGCGATAGGGGGCGGGAAGGGCGTGAAAGGGGCGGGGGTAGGCGGGCAGGCGGGCGCGAAAGGGGGGCAGGGGGCGCGAAAGGAAGAGGGGGCAGGTGGGACGCGAAGGGGGGGGCGAGCAGGCGGGGGCGAGGGAGAGGGCGAAGGCAATGGCGAGGCTGCGGGCAAAGACAGGCAGGCGGGGGGCGAAGGCGGGCAGCAGGCTCGAGCAACGAGGGGAGGGGGGAGGGGGGGGGCGAGAGCTTGAGCGAGCGTTAATACCTGATGCTATACCATACCAACAATGGACATTATTAGCAACATTAAAATTGAAAATGACCAATAACACTTGAACACCAGCACTGGGGCCGGAAAGCCCCGCCCCCCCTCAATACATTTGTATTTCTTGGAGTATTTATATGTACAAGTGTCACGGGCCAATAGGCCAGATTTCTCTTCACATGGAGTGAATACAACTCAAACAATTGGATACTTGTCGATGAAGTCTGGATAGTCGAAGAAGTTTCAAGTCACAGGCACACTCCCACCTTCACTGGGTGCACACCTGCCTTTCATTGGTCTTCTGAGACCATGCACCAACAGGCACACACCCGTACTAACACTGGCAAAGGGATACACCGCGGTGCCTGGTTCTCCCAGGTAAGCTTTGCTCCTAGATTCCCTAGTGTTTCTAACCTTCACTGGCTCTCAGAAATTCTGAGGGTGCGGTTAGCACTACAACTCAGGGAAAAACTAACCACACTAGGAAAGCTTCCTGAGCATGGTTAGCATAAACATGCTTTGTTCCTGCTTTGCACAAAACTTAAAGAAATCTTTGAACTTAATTTAGAAAGAATTAGTTTTACTCAAATAAGAAATACAAGGCACCTGGTATAGCTTGTAGCAGGGGTCAATGGAGATGAATTCCTATCAACATGCAGTCAGGTCCACCTAGTAAAGGAGGTAAAATTCAGGTACAACAAGTACACGTGCAGTTTGCAGGTAGGTACAGGGCAGGTACAGTACTTGCAATAGGGTACAATCAGCTAGATACAGGGCAGGTACAGTACTTGCAGCAGGGTACAATCAGCCAGGTACAAGGCAGGTACAGCAGCAGATTCAGCACATGGGCAGCAACTGCAGGCGAGTTCAGCAGGTACATCACACGGGTACAAGGTGCAGCAACAGGTACTGAGTAGGCAGGTATAGATTACAGCAGCTGTACAGCACACGCGTACAGGTGGGAGGCGGGTACAGCTGAGGTACAACAGGCGATGGGGAGAAGGTACAGCAGGCGATGGAGAGAAAGAAGCCAGCCACCACCCATGTGGGGAATCATACTAAAGTTCCATGCAAAGCCTTTTTTTTAAAGGTTATAAAGCCTTAATACATAATTAACACTTATGATGGGCACCATCAAAAGAAAATGTCCAGTCCCTTTTTTTAAATGTGTGTGAACACATTAGCTTATAAACATTAAAGCTAACCATAGCTTATGGATTTTACATTTTAAAAGGGGCCAAAATGGTAATACTTATCACTTGTTCACACGCCACACCAAAGTGTCAGCAAGCAGCACTCCCACGGTACACTCGGGGCGTCCTCGTCCAGTGTACTGGCATGGCAAAACAGGCAAACAAAATATGCAAACAAATCATGCGAAAACAAGTTTATGCATGCAGTCATAAATGCATGTGCACATGTAATGGACGAAATCTCCCTTTCATGAAACTTGTACAAAAAGTTCCTGTCGGGCACAAAAACTGGTGCGACAGAAATATGAATATATGTCATGGTCTTCCTATGGAGTGACAATCCCATAGGTAAGACGCCATCCTGGACATACACAGGTGGCACCAACAAGCTCCCATCCATACAGCACGAAACAGGTCACACACGGGTGGCATGAATCTGGCTCCCATCCATGTGACACCAAAAGACTGGCCCTTTCACATGGGACACTGGCTTGGTCCCATGTGAACATGGCACAAATCTGGCTGCTCTATGGAGTGACAGTCCCATAGAAGTGGCTCCAGAAATGGAGATGGACCAAATGGTGACAACCTCTCGTGTTGGGCTAGGGTTTGCAGTAGCAGCAACACACACCTACACACAGTTCAATAAGTACATTGTCGAGAGAGAGAGAGAGAGAGAGAGAGAGGGAGAGAAGCATACAACTCGATAGTGATAGCATTAGATAATGAGTGGTGCCAAATACAAACCTTAAAGAACACCCAAATGATAAGAGTGAGGAGAGTGTTCACATGCCGAGGGAAAAAACCTCCTATTGAGGGAAAAAGTGGCTTGGCTTGATAAATGTGTATAAATGTCTACAAATCCCTTCTTGGAGTTATGATGTGAACATGTATAGAGATATGGCTGATCAATACCCAAAAAGGCAACAAACCCAAAGCTTTGTGAAAAGCTTTGAACTTTTCATGAGGAAGAGCCTTCGTGAATAAATCTACCATGTCGTCATGCGTAGACACATAGACCAAGCTAATCTCTCCTACAGAGAGTCTCTCCCTAACATAATGATAGTGCACCTCAATGTAGTGCAAGCATGAAACACGGGGTTCCTCTTAAGTGCCAATGCTATCTGACTTTTAGTAAAGATGTAAGTAGAGGACGGTTGTCCAACACTCAAATTAGCCAAAAGGTGTCTGAGCCATACACACTCAATTGTCGCTGTAAAAGCTATCCTATACTCAATTTCATAGCTCGAAGTAGCCATTGTTGGTTGCTTCTTATTGAGCCATGATATACATGAATCACTAAGAAGAAAGCAAAAGCCTCTAGTGGACACTTTGGTGTCATAGCATCCTGTCTAATCGGAGTCATTGGAAGCATGAGCTTGCCAATGCCTAGTACCTGGGTTGTGCATAAATCTACTCAATTAAGACACTCCATACTGAATACCTGGCCTCATATTGCATAGATAGATCAAGCATCCAACAACTTGTTTATATAATGTCAGATCAAAAGGCTCTCTAGAATCTTGAATGCTAAGCTTGGCACCTATCTTAACTTGTGTAGCCACATGCTTACGATCCTCAAGATTAAACCTTTTCATCCGTCTCTGTATATACTTTGACTGCATCATGACAATCCCATCATCTTGTTGTAAAAAATGATAGCCTAAATAGTAATGGAACGGGCCCAAATTTGACATCTGAAAAGAAGCTTGTAATTCAGCTTTAAAATCTGAAATCTTCTCAATATTGGGGCGTGTAAGTAGCATGTTATCAACGTATAAAATGATGACCAATAGATCCTCTCTAGTCTTCTTGACATAGAGGACATAGAGGGTGCTTTTTGTTGGATTGTTACAAAACGCATGTGCAACTAGGTATGCATGTATCTTCTTGTACCATGCTCTAGGAGCCTCCTTTAGGCCATACAAAGCCTTCTTTAACCTCCACACTTTGGCTTCCTTACCCTTTTGAACAAAACCACGAGGCGGTAACCTCCTCATGCAAGTCACCATTCAAGAAGGCGGTTTTGATGTCCAACTAATGCACATTCCAACCATGATGTTCTGCCATAGCAATAATACACCTAATGGTGGTCATACGAGAAGTGGGAGCAAAGGTCCCATCATAGTCTATGCATAATCCTTTGCAAGAAGCCTCGCTTTGTAGACCTACTTTGTACCAATGGATTTCTCACCATGAGGCAAATCAACCAAACACCAAGTGTGATTCTTCAGGATTGAGTCATACTCATTCTGCATGGCATGCATCCATTGATCATCTTCCTGAGCTTCCTTAAGTTACTTGTCTTTGCAAATCAGCCAAACACTAAGTGTCATTCTTTAGGATTGAGTCATACTTAGCCTGCATGGCATGCATCCATTGATCATCTTCCTGAGCTTCCTTAAAGGAAACATGTTCCTCGTCTTTGCATGAGAGCATGACATAATAACTAGATGCATAACGAGAACCTGCACATATGCTACTAGGCAAAGGAGTTGCCAATTTGCTATCACATAATGTATCCAACAGCCATCTAGGTACCCGTTGCCCATATGAGAGATGCAACATCTCCTTCTTGGGGTAGCCCTAAGGACTGGCCCCGTCCCAAATGCAAACTGCATGCTTCCTACAGACGCTTGGTGTCCGGTCGCAAACCTAACACTCAGATCATCTGACATCATTCCAGAGAGAGACTCACAGTATGGACTGACACTACTTGATGTGCCGGACAATGCACGCTTGACCTTGGATGCTTAGGATGGAACCTTGGCTGACTCATCCCAGACTGGGCTCACATGGGACCAGTTTTCCACTCTAGGTCTTGCACCTTCTGTTCAGATATGTCCACGTGGCATCCAAACGCGGGATGCACGTGACATCCCCTTCTACTTAACTTGACGGACCTGCATAGCCTCGAGATAGGCCATCAATAAAGCCGGATAGTCTTCGAAGAAGTCTTTGTCAAGCCAAACCGCTTCGTGAGTCCCTCGGTCGTGAAACTTCGTGAGGAACTGTCTTTGTCTTCGGCTTGAGCCATGCTTGAAGTGGTGCAAAAGGATCTGTTTTGGAACCATCACTTCAGCTTCATCAACCATGTCTAGTTCCACTTCGTCTTTAACTTCTGAAGGCATTGGACTTGCATATGGTTTTAGCCAACTGACATGGAACAAGTTTCAACTCCACGGATACCTCATTGATCTTTCTTTGGATAGGAAACGGTCCGAAGCTCCTGAACGATAACTTTGGGCATCGCTTGCCCACCTGTTTCAGTCTTTGCTTCATAATCCGAAGATAAACCCAATCTCCTTCTTCTGAGAACTTCACATCTCTTCAATCTTTATTGGCTTGTTGAGTGTAGGCCTCCTGCGCTTTAGCGAGCCTGTCTTTAACTGATTCCAAAATCTTATGGTAAGACTCCATCATTCTAGGTACTGAAGACGAGGTTATGGTCAATAGCAACTGGAATGGTCTTCCAAACGTTGCTTCATATGGAGTCCTTCCAATACCTTAAGAAAATCAATCATTCAAACTGCTTGAACTAAAGGCAAATATGATTCCCACTTTCCTTGCTGATCGTGGACATAACACTTCAGTACATCAAAGGTCAATTGGTTGTAGATTTTTGTCTGGCCATGATTCTATGGGTGAAATGCATTGGAGAAGTTCAGTTTAGTATCAAAATTATCAAACAATGTCCTCCAGAAATGATTGGTAAATTTGGCACCTCGGTCTAACACTATGGTCCTAGGAATCCCGCCAATTGGATATCAATGCCGAATGAACAAATGGGCAACATCTTTGGTGGTCACATTGGCCGTGTAAGGAATAAGCATAACAAATTTGCTAAATCTATCAATAATAGTTAAGCACCGAGTATTATGCTTACTCGGAGTGGGAGGCAGATTTGTGACAAAATCCATTGATATACCTTGGAAAGGTCCTTTGGGAATGGGTAAAAGCTGT